>NC_086444.1:560249170-560605836 GCF_028390025.1 Pseudophryne corroboree
AGTGTCTGGAAACAGTATGGCTCTCCACTTTATTTTTAATGTTCCTTATGTGCTCCTGGATCCTCATTTTTAACGGTCTCTTGGTCTTACCCACGTACTTCTTCTTACATGTGCACTCCAGTAGGTATATTACGGACGTCGTGTTACAGTTCATGAATTCTTTAATGATATATTCTTTCTTGTCTGCCGTATCACTGTAGGTTTTTCTGTTCCGATGTAAGTATTTGCATACGTTGCATTTCCCACATTTATAAGAACCCACACATTTCGGCATTGGAGTGTTCCTGTTGGACTTCTCCTTAAGTAGACTCAGTGCAAGGTGGTCTTTCAGGTTCCTGGATTTCTTGAAGATGAGTAAGGGTTCGGGCGGTAGGACTTCCTTAAGAACCGGATCCATGAGAAGAACGTTCCAGTGGTTTTTGAGCGAATTCCTGATGATCCTTTCGTGTTGACTGTAGGTGGTAACGAACGCAACAGTGTCTATTTTAACTTCTCTTGGTTTGTACCTCAGGAGTTCCTCTCTATTCACATTTCCCGTTTTTTCCAGTGCTTCCTTCAGAACGGGACCTGGGTATTCCTGGTCTTCGAATCTTTTACTGTAGATCCCCAACTGATCCTCACAGTCTTTAGGATTCGTGCAATTCCTCTTGATTCTAGAGAATTGTGATGCCGGGATGTTATTTTTCCACTTTTGGAGGTGGATGCTTCGATAGTGCAAATAACTGTTCATATCCACCTCTTTGATAAAATTCTTAGTGGTGACGCCTCCATTCTCCCCCGTTAAAATCAGGTCCAAATATTCGACAGATTTGGCATTAATATTGGAGGTAAAAGTCAGATTCATGTCATTATTTCCCAGCGTGCTTAAAAATTCATTAAAAGACTCGACCGTACCGTTCCAGATGATTAAAATATCGTCAATATAACGTCTGTAGAGCACCACATTCTCCTTAAAAGCCATAGAGCCGTAGACATGTGTTTTTTCCCAACATCCCATGAACAAGTTGGCAAAACTTGGGGCGAAAATCGTCCCCATAGCTGTGCCGCAGCATTGTAGGTAAAACTGGTTAAGAAATGTAAAATAATTATGGCTGAGGATAAAAAACATAAGATCACAAATAAAATCACGATGGGTGGACGTCAGTGCTGGATCGTTGTTCAAATATTCCCTACATGCAGCTATGACTTTGGAATGTTCAATGCATGTGTACAGGGACTGAACGTCCACTGTCGCTAAGCAGTGTTTGGGCCTGACCAGTACCAGGGAGGGGGACTACCTGGGAAGATCAGGTACTGTAAGGAATGTCATAATGACATCAAGCTAATTAGAGACCGACCTGATACCACTGAGTACCAAATAGGCTCACGCTCTGTACGACCCACCGTATAAACATTTAATACGGAGGTCCTTTTCACTATATGTTACCCATCATCACTTTTCTATTATTCAAATCACTTCTATACATGCACCCCTGGTGTGTGGTTCGACCCACATTCTCTATGCAATCCCGTACTATTCACCCGTTCCTAATACCTTTTATTCCACTTATAATTTTGTACCACCAGATGATATCACATAATATCCCTCCCCCCCCCTCCCCTTCCTTATCCACCCCTCCACTTATACAACCTTAATTGCAATGGCATCTGCAGCACCACTATCGATATTTTTGCACATTACGAGCAATCACCAACCTATAATAATGTAATATTGATAAACACCTGTAAATTAGTTTATGAAGAATTATTGGATATGAACCACATTTATATTCTATATCCAATTTGTTTTATTTATTTCAACCATTAGATCCTCATCTCCCTAACCCCTGTATAACAGTGTTCTTATTTGCCTATATAAAACTGACAGGCATGTGTTTTACCATTTTTTTCTGATTCTTATGTTTATATGGAACGGTTTCTATGGATACCGGCACACCATGTCTTCAGAAACTCCACCAAGATGGCCACCGCATTTATATGGACTATATTGAAATTCCCAACAACAGTATGGCCGCCACAATACTGAAGGTGAAGGACCTCAAAGCTCTAAGCACACAAAGAACTGTCTCCTGTTACAAGAGACGCCGTGGACGCATGCGCAGTACGCGCGGGACGCCGTCGACGCATGCGCACTGAAAAACCGGAAGTGGGGCGGAAGTATCCAAAGACACGTGACCCGCGATCCCCGTCACCGGAAGTGTGGCGGAAGTGGCGCACTTTGGTGTATATTCACGGATTAAACATCTAAATACGGTTTCTAAGCCTGAAAAACACTCATTTGTCCATTTATATGAACCTATAGTGATTCCTACTGCCACTGCAATGTTATAAACTGTGTCCTTGACTGTGCTCCAGACTAATTGTTTTTAATCAGGTCACATGACCAAGTGTGACATCACAACCCCTGATCTAGCATATCAGGGCTATAAATAGGCTTGCCATTTCATTAGGTCCCTACCCTCTGAAGAAGTCTGATTGAGACGAAACGCGTTGGGTTCCCTGTAGTGACCCCACTTGCCTATTTTAAAAG
The DNA here is from genome assembly GCF_028390025.1 of Pseudophryne corroboree. Classification (NCBI taxonomy): domain Eukaryota; kingdom Metazoa; phylum Chordata; class Amphibia; order Anura; family Myobatrachidae; genus Pseudophryne; species Pseudophryne corroboree. The sequence continues at coordinate 560,251,701 of NC_086444.1, forward strand.
CTAAGTCCGAATTCCTTACCTTTTACAAAGTTTTTTATGCTTTTATCCTTACTTGTGAAATTTTCTGTATTTTATTCCACTTATATATTAAAAAACTTGTTTGTTGATTTTATATATTTTTTGGCTCATAAATCTTAGTCTTTTATTATTGTTTTGTTTTAAACAACACCAGTCGCCGATACCCATATCCCCCCATTCTTTATCCTTTTAGCAGTATTGTGCCGGTACTGCATTTTTAAGGGTTGGCAGACACCTTTAAGCTAGGGAAGTGTGTGTTTTTACTCAATTTCAATACCAATGCTCTTTTAACTCACTTTTTTACTGAGATTTTACCCCACAAGTGGCGCAATATCATCTTCTGTTACACAATTGTCTGTTGGTACATTGATATAGCAGCCTGGTGAGTCAAAACATCCAGTAGTGACCTAGAATGTTCAGGAATGTCGATCGTACGGTTAAAAGAAATGATTTATGCCAAAAGATATTTAATGAAAACAAACAGGTGGATACTCCAACACCAACACAAGATCTTGATGATCTATTCTGGGGTATGGAGAAACTTCTTATTAAAGAAGTGAAAACATGGTGGGACATCAAAGGCCTGGAACATTACATCACAGTAAACAGAGTACCCAGAGGCCTGAGACTCCTCAAACAACCAACCTTTGGCACCATGGATACAGAATTCATAGAAGAATGGGACTCCATCTTGCACAGGTGTTCAATAGATCTTATGAAATTGCTCATCCGGAAAAAGAAGAGTACCCTGGAGGCACTGGAGGTCGAAATAAAAGCTAAGGAATCTGAAATGATCGGATTCAAGGATAAGGAGGACTACATCATTAACGAAAAAGTACTTAACAAGAAGTTAGAGCATATAGAAGGGGATGTCATTAAAGGGAAAGAGAAGAAATTTCTTCGGGACAAAAATGACTACAGTCAAGGAAATATTAAGAATTGAAGCAGATTCAAGGCTCCTAGCCATCAGTCCAGCGGAGTGGGAAGGTATCAATGGAAGATAGTACCTAAGGGAAGAAACACCAGGACCATTAGTGAAGAATCCCCGTCAAACCCACACATCAAAACAGTCAACAGATTTTCGGCTTTACAAAAGAGAGATTCAACAGGTGATCAGGATTTTTTATCGGCAAGAACAGGTGCACGAGCAAGAGACATGGTGAGAAATATGGTGAGGGAGGACATCAGACAGGCGTCTCCCATGAAAAAAATACTTTTAGAAGAAGAGGAAAACGGGGCGGCAGGAGGGAGAGACCAAAAGAGAAGGAACCTGTAGTAGTTGAACCACGGGATAAAGGCATTTTCAACCTATCCACTCATACCTTAACAGAACCAGAGGTTACACTGCTCAGCAAGGGTCTGTCCTTTGCACCCACAAGTGGTTTGAACAGATTCGAAACCTTCATTGACTTGAATAAATTTGTGAGGAAATTAACTTTAAAAAGACATTTCTTACGTAAGGAAGATGCAGTCATAAACAATTATGAGGAACGTTCCAAATCCGGCTTAAAACCAACATCAAAGTATTACCCACTGGAATCAAAGGGGAGCAATGTCAGCATTTTTTATGACTTGGTCAAAAAAGAATTATGCGACACCGAACTGAAATCAGCTGAGGGAAAGAATTTGAGGAACAGTGAGTGCGAAGCCCTGAAGAAACTACAGAAAAATAACAACATAATCATCAAGCAGGCGGACAAAGGGGGGGGAGTGGTCGTAATGGACCATGACCAGTATATCAAGGAAGCACTGAGACTTTTGGGAGATGTGAAATCTTACACACCACTTCAGGGTGACCCGAAAGAACTGTTCGTGGAAGAACTAAGGACCATACTTTTACAAGGCTTACGGAATAACGTAATAAACAAGGAAGAATACCAGTATCTCATGCAGTCCAATCCTATTACCCCAGTCTTTTACTTCCTGCCCAAAATCCACAAATCTCTAACCAATCCACCAGGCAGACCAATAGTGGCAGGCATAGGCTCACTGACTTCCAACCTATCTGAGTATGTGGACATCTTTTTGAAGAACTATGTGACAGCACTGCCATCATATTTGAAGGATACAACATCGATTCTCAATATACTCAGAACAGTGGAGTGGAAGAATTCTTATATATGGGCGACAGTGGACGTTCAGTCCCTGTACACATGCATTGAACATTCCAAAGTCATAGCTGCATGTAGGGAATATTTGAACAACGATCCAGCACTGACGTCCACCCATCGTGATTTTATTTGTGATCTTATGTTTTTTATCCTCAGCCATAATTATTTTAAATTTCTTAACCAGTTTTACCTACAATGCTGCGGCACAGCTATGGGGACGATTTTCGCCCCAAGTTTTGCCAACTTGTTCATGGGATGTTGGGAAAAAACACATGTCTACGGCTCTATGGCTTTTAAGGAGAATGTGGTGCTCTACAGACGTTATATTGACGATATTTTAATCATCTGGAACGGTACGGTCGAGTCTTTTAATGAATTTTTAAGCACGCTGGGAAATAATGACATGAATCTGACTTTTACCTCAAATATTAATGCCAAATCTGTCGAATATTTGGACCTGATTTTAACGGGGGAGAATGGAGGCGTCACCACTAAGAATTTTATCAAAGAGGTGGATATGAACAGTTATTTGCACTATCGAAGCAACCACCTCCAAAAGTGGAAAAATAACATCCCGGCATCACAATTCTCTAGAATCAAGAGGAATTGCACGAATCCTAAAGACTGTGAGGATCAGTTGGGGATCTACAGTAAAAGATTCGAAGACCAGGAATACCCAGGTCCCGTTCTGAAGGAAGCACTGGAAAGAACGGGAAATGTGAATAGAGAGGAACTCCTGAGGTACAAACCAAGAGAAGTTAAAAAAGACACTGTTGCGTTTCGTTACCACCTACAGTCAACACGAAAGGATCATCAGGAATTCGCTCAAAAACCACTGGAACGTTCTTCTCATGGATCCGGTTCTTAAGGAAGTCCTACCGCCCGAACCCTTACTCATCTTCAAGAAATCCAGGAACCTGAAAGACCACCTTGCACCGAGTCTACTTAAGGAGAAGTCCAACAGGAACACTCCAATGCCGAAATGTGTGGGTTCTTATAAATGTGGGAAATGCAACGTATGCAAATACTTACATCGGAACAGAAAAACCTACAGTGATACGGCAGACAAGAAAGAATATATCATTAAAGAATTCATGAACTGTAACACGACGTCCGTAATATACCTACTGGAGTGCACATGTAAGAAGAAGTACGTGGGTAAAACCAAGAGACCGTTAAAAATGAGGATCCAGGAGCACATAAGGAACATTAAAAATAAAGTGGAAAGCCATACTGTTTCCAGACACTTTACAGCACAACACAACTCCAATCCTGAGGACCTCACGTTCAAAGCGATCGAACACGTGTGTCTGGGAGAAAGAGGTGGTGACCTGGCGAACAAACTCTCGAGAAGGGAGATGTACTGGATATTCCAGCTGCAGACCCTACAACCCATGGGTCTAAACGAAGGTTATGAGATTGCACCTTTTCTATGAGGTGCTATATCGTTTATGTAGTCCTGGGTCCTCCCCTTTTCCACCACTACCTGCTTGTGCATATCCCTACAACATTTCTCTTTCTGTACCTGTTAATAAATAATATATAATACTTAATCTATTTGACTCGAGTGCTGTCCTAGGCGATCGGATTTCTGATGTTACGATGTCTACTTTCATGTACAGTCAAACCACACTGGCACGCCCAATCTCGTCCGATCTTGGAAGCTAAGCAGTGTTTGGGCCTGACCAGTACCAGGGAGGGGGACTGCCTGGGAAGATCAGGTACTGTAAGGAATGTCATAATGACATCAAGCTAATTAGAGACCGACCTGATACCACTGAGTACCAAATAGGCTCACACTCTGTACGACCCACCGTATAAACATTTAATACGGAGGTCCTTTTCACTATATGTTACCCATCATCACTTTTCTATTATTCAAATCACTTCTATACATGCACCCCTGGTGTGTGGTTCGACCCACATTCTCTATGCAATCCCGTACTATTCACCCGTTCCTAATACCTTTTATTCCACTTATAATTTTGTACCACCAGATGATATCACATAATATCCCCCCCCCTCCCCCCCCCTTCCTTATCCACCCCTCCACTTATACAACCTTAATTGCAATGGCATCTGCAGCACCACTATCGATATTTTTGCACATTACGAGCAATCACCAACCTATAATAATGTAATATTGATAAACACCTGTAAATTAGTTTATGAAGAATTATTGGATATGAACCACATTTATATTCTATATCCAATTTGTTTTATTTATTTCAACCATTAGATCCTTATCTCCCTAACCCCTGTATAACAGTGTTCTTATTTGCCTATATAAAACTGACAGGCATGTGTTTTACCATTTTTTTTCTGATTCTTATGTTTATATGGAACGGTTTCTATGGATACCGGCACACCATGTCTTCAGAAACTCCACCAAGATGGCCACCGCATTTATATGGACTATATTGAAATTCCCAACAACAGTATGGCCGCCACAATACTGAAGGTGAAGGACCTCAAAGCTCTAAGCACACAAAGAACTGTCTCCTGTTACAAGAGACGCCGTGGACGCATGCGCAGTACGCGCGGGACGCCGTCGACGCATGCGCACTGAAAAACCGGAAGTGGGGTGGAAGTATCCAAAGACACGTGACCCGCGATCCCCGTCACCGGAAGTGTGGCGGAAGTGCCGCACTTTGGTGTATATTCACGGATTAAACATCTAAATACGGTTTCTAAGCCTGAAAAACACTCGTTTGTCCATTTATATGAACCTATAGTGATTCCTACTGCCACTGCAATGTTATAAACTGTGTCCTTGACTGTGCTCCAGACTAATTGTTTTTAATCAGGTCACATGACCAAGTGTGACATCACAACCCCTGATCTAGCATATCAGGGCTATAAATAAGCTTGCCATTTCATTAGGTCCCTACCCTCTGAAGAAGTCTGATTGAGACGAAACGCGTTGGGTTCCCTGTAGTGACCCCACTTGCCTATTTTAAAAGCTAAGTCCGAATTCCTTACCTTTTACAAAGTTTTTTATGCTTTTATCCTTACTTGTGAAATTTTCTGTATTTTATTCCACTTATATATTAAAAAACTTGTTTGTTGATTTTATATATTTTTTGGCTCATAAATCTTAGTCTTTTATTATTGTTTTTTTTTAAACAACACCAGTCGCCGATACCCATATCCCCCCATTCTTTATCCTTTTAGCAGTATTGTGCCGGTACTGCATTTTTAAGGGTTGGCAGACACCTTTAAGCTAGGGAAGTGTGTGTTTTTACTCAATTTCAATACCAATGCTCTTTTAACTCACTTTTTTACTGAGATTTTACCCCACAAGTGGCGCAATATCATCTTCTGTTACACATATATATATATATATATATATATATATATATATATATATATATATATATATATATATATATACATACACACACACATACATACATACATACTGCTCAAAAAAATAATGGGAACACTAAAATAACATCCTAGATCTGAATGAATGAAATATTCTTAGTAAATACTTTGTTCTTTACATAGTTGAATGTGCTGACAACAAAATCACACAAAAATGATCAATGGAAATCAAATTTTTAAACCCATGGAGGTCTGGATTTGGAGTCACACTCAAAATTAAAGTGGAAAAACACACTACAGGCTGATCCAACTTTGATGTAATGTCCTTAAAACAAGTCAAAATGAGGCTCAGTAGTGTGTGTGGCCTCCACGTGCCTGTATGACCTCCCTACAACGCCTAGGCATGCTCTTGATGAGGTGGCGGATGGTCTCCTGAGGGATCTCCTCCCAGACCTGGACTAAAGCATCCGCCAACTCCTGAACAGTCTGTGGTGCAACGTGGCGTTGATGGATGGAGCGAGACATAATGTCCCAGATGTGCTCAATTGGATTCATGTCTGGGGAACGGGCGGGCCAGTCCATAGCATCAATGCCTTCGTCTTGCAGGAACTGCTGACACACTCCAGCCACATGAGGTCTAGCATTGTCTTCCATTAGGAGGAACCCAGGGCCAACCGTACCAGCATATGGTCTCACAAGGGGTCTGAGGATCTCATCTCGGTACCTAATGGCAGTCAGGCTACCTCTGGCAAGCACATGGAGGGCTGTGCAGCCCCCCAAAGAAATGCCACCCCACACCATTACTGACCCACTGCCAAACCGAGGATGTTGCAGGCAGCAGAACGGTCTCCTTGGCGTCTCCAGACTCCGTCTGTCACATGTGCTCAGTGAGAACCTGCTTTCATCTGTGAAGAGCACAGGGCGCCAGTGGCGAATTTGCCAATCTTGGTGTTCTCTGGCAAATGCCAAACATCCTGCACGGTGTTGAGCTGTAAGCACAACCCCCACCTGTGGACGTCGGGCCCTCATACCACCCTCATGGAGTCTGTTTCTGATCGTTTGAGTAGACCCATGCACATTTGTGGCTTGCTGGAGGTCATTTTGCAGGGCTCTGGCAGTGCTCCTCCTGTTCCTCCTTGCACAAAGGCGAAGGTAGCGGTCCTGCTGCTGGGTTGTTGCCCTCCTACGGCCTCCTCCAAGTCTCCTGATGTACTGGCCTGTCTCCTGGTAGCGCCTCCATGCTCTGGACACTACGCTGACAGACACAGCAAACCTACTTGCCATAGCTCGCATTGATGTGCCATCCTGGATGAGCTGCACTACCTGAGCCACTTGTGTGGGTTGTAGACTCCGTCTCATGCTACCACTAGAGTGAAAGCACCGCCAGCTTTCAAAAGTGACCAAAACATCAGCCAGAAAGCATAAGAGCTGAGAAGTGGTCTGTGGTCACCACCTGCAGAACTCCTCCTTTATTTGGGGTGTCTTGCTAATTGCCTATAATTTCCACCTGTTGTCTATTCCAACAGCATATGATGTCAGTGTTGCTTCCTAAGTGGACAGTTTGATTTCACAAAAGTGTGATTGACTTGGAGTTACATTGTGTTGTTTAAGTGTTCCCTTTATTTTTTTGAGCAGTGTATTTAAAATCCAAAAGATGCCTGAGAGCATTGCTCAGATTTGTGAAAGTCAGTGTAGGGACTGACCAAATGGGAATGGCCGTGAAGTGGCTAGTCAGCTTAACAAACTATTGCAATATTTTGGAACTAACATTCCCTGAATTCAGATGAATTACAGTTTGAAGTGTTAATATAAGGTGAGTGCTGAATTTATATGAGATATATATATATATATATATATATATATAAAAACAAACTGGTGCCACGTATCATTATGCTTAATCTGCTATTGCACATACATTCCTTTAAAAAAAAAAAAAAAAACAACAACTCATAATAAATAAATTTACTTTAGTAAAAGTACTGTATTTAGGATTAGGATTATTATTCTCCAATCAGACGTCTGCTTTTTCCTTTATACCAAGATTACATACTTGTTTTGCATCTTAATTTACTAATAGTGTGCTAAGGATTTAGGGTTAGTATTTTTGCTGCAAAGGAGATAGTGTATAAACTATCACATAAGATGTGTGTGGGATCATCGGTACAGATGTACGGGTTTGGATTTAATTAGATCTCAAAAACAGCATCCTACTGGCTACTGACTCTCACTTGCTTTGGATAGCCAATAAATTCAATCCGGTTAAATCCAAACTTGCACTATTTTGGAAAAAAATAACCGAGAAAATCCAAAACCGCACATCTCTAGTACTAAGTATCCTGTCTGTTCACCTGTACAGGAGCGATCTTTCAAATTTCATTTCAAATTTGATGATCACTGTGTCTTCAACCTATAGATTTTCCCAGAAGAGAAATCAATTCTGAGAAAAATGTGTGTTTTAATGAAAATAGCAGGTAGGGTGCAAATATGGAAGGTGACGAAACAGTAGATGACACATGAAAGCTTTAGGCATAATGGATACTCACCATTCCAACACAGAAGAGGATAAACAGCAGCAGCCATGGGATATCAGTACAACTGTGTTCTTCCAATGGCCTCCAGTCCCGCTTAGTGTTCTGAAAAGGAGACCAAAAAAATGTTAAAATTTACCAACTTTCAAATGGTCCTTTGCAATCTACATGCATAGCATGGATTTGTGAACTTAGGGGTCTATTTACTAAGCCTTGGAGACAGAGGCGGATTTAGGGGCCAGTCCTACCCTAGGCACAATATTATTGGCCGCTTCCTCCCCCTCCTAAAAAAAAAAAAAAGTTTCTTACTGTTACCTCCCTCAATATCTTACCCCTTTTACAGCTCTTTACAGTTTCCTCCATATGCCCTTCCCTCACTGCTTCCACAGCTCACTACCCCATTGTACCTCATTGCCCACATAGCTGCTCCCCCACCCCTCACTGCTCATGTTGCTCCCATTATAACTCACTGCCCAGGAGGAACTGCTCACATACACTACCACACACCTCACAAGCAGCAGAGTACTTCTGTCACTCTGGCTGGCCATGGATCTGCAGCAGCTCTGATTTGTGTTTAGGGGGGCGGAGCTACAGGGACCCGGCAGAAAGACTCTCTTCTAGCTGCCCCACCCCTCGCTCTAGTGTTTATCCACCCTTCGTTATTTTAGAAAGAAGGTTAAAGAAAGAAAAATTTTAGGAAACAAAAAACATTACAGAATAATTTTGGTCGTTTTCCCAGACAAATAGGATCCAGAATGTCTATAATGTCTATAAATATACCGTTGCCAACTCTCTGAATGTCAGGCAGACTTCCTAAAATAGTAGTAATCTTGATGTGGCAGATTCAATTGTTTTACCCCGCGGCTACCACCGGGAGGGGGGGGGGGGGGAGGGGGGCAAAACGGAGCAACTCAATTGTTGCTCCGTTTAGATTCCCAGTAGCAGCGAGGCGGACATTTCTTTCTCGCAGCCTCCTGAAGTGTAAGAAAAAAAAATGTATGGGACACTCAAAGCAGGCAGTTTAGATGGTTTGTGTCATTTTAGGCGGCTAAACCCAGTCTGTTTGGGCACCCAATCACAAAAAGTCCTGTTTAGATGTGATTTTTAGATGCCCAAAACAATTGAACCGGCCCATATGATTCCCAGAAATATTTAGCAATCTTGCAAATTACCCATATTATGAAGTCGTTCTCTACTTGCAAAGAAATTTACATTCAAATGTGATCATCATTGCCATTTCCCTGCTTTGGTTTTCAAGACACATGATCCCTTTGGTTACCTGCATTTTTAAATAAGGTTTCTTGTGGCCACTTACATGAAAAATAACTGTTTTCATCAACTAATTAAGCAACAGCTGCCACATTATGGGCAATATCTAATAGCCTGCGAGATGCAGGCTATTGACGAAATTGTGCTAGTCTGCCATATTTTTAAAGCGGCAATCATTTACAAAGCAAAACCATGTTGTTTTTGCCTTGCAAATTGATTGCTGCTTTAAAAAATAGGATTTTGGTACTTACCAGGTAAATCCTTTTCTTTGAATCCATAGGGGGCACTGGAGTACTCTAGGGATATGGACGGTTCCACAGGAACTAGGCACTGAATAAATTAAAATTTGAGAGTACTTCCCCCCTCCATATCCCAGAGTACCTCAGTGTTTTTTTACTGAGCCGAACAGGAGCTATAGAGGTTAATGGAGAATTACATATAACAAACGGACAACAATAAAGTTGACACATAACGTTACTGACAACTATCAGTTGACACCAACCCGATAAACTTGCTAATTTGAACCAGTCGGTGAGAGTGTGTTACCATAAGATCCCCTGAACCTACCACAAGCCAGGTAAAACTGCTCTGGGTGGGCGTCCAGTGCCCCCTATGGATTCAAAGAAAAGGATTTACCTGGTAAGTACCAAAATCCTATTTTCTTTTTCATCCACTAGGGGTCACTGGAGTACTCTAGGGACGTACCAAAGTTTCCCCCCTGGGCGGGAGAGCTGTTTGGCACCTGTAACACTAGACGGCCAAAGCTAGATGCTGATGCCGCAAAAGTATCAAACCTGTAAAAGCGCAAAAACATGTGCACTGAAGACCATGTAGCCGCACTTGCAAAGCTGTGTCGTAGAACTCCACGACCAGCTGCCCATGACATTCCCGGAGAACGTGTAGAATGAGCTGTTACTGATGTAGGCGGCTGTAACCTAACATGAAGGTAAGCCTGACGTATGGTCAGTTTTATCCATCTGGATAAGGTCTGCTTAGAAGGTGGCCAACCCATCATGGCCGCACCATAGAGAACAACAACATATCCGTCTTAGGAACTGTAGACGTTCGGAATACATAAACGCGTAATGCGCGTACCACAACCAAAATTCCAGAATCTCCTGTTAACACAGGAACTACTATTGGATGATTGATGTGAAAAGAGGACCCTACTTTTGGCAGGAAAGCGGGATTCCTCTAAAGTTCCGCTCTGTCATTATGAAACACTAAATACGGTGGCTTGCATGACAAGGCACCCAAAACTGAAACCCGCCCTGCCGAAGCTAAGGCTAGGAGAGAAATTGTTTCCCAAGTGAGAAACTTAATATCCACTTGTTGTAAGGGTTTGAAACAAAAAGACTATAAGAAATCTAAAACCAGATTCAAGTACCATGGCGCAGTAAGTGGAGTGAAAAGGAGGCTGTACTTTGAGGACACCCTGCATAAAGGTGTGTACCGACGGCAATAGAGCCAATCTTCTTTGAAAATAAATTGACAACGCAGATATCTGCACCTTTAGTGTGGATAAACGCCGACCTCCATCTAACCCCATCTGTAGACATAACAAAAGACGGGATAACTTGAAAGATGATGACGGAAACTTCCGAACTTCACACCAACCTATATAGGCACGCCAAATTCTGTAATAATGAGCTGCCGTAACCGGCTTCCTAGCTCGTAACATGGTTGGTATAACTTATTCTGGAATGCCCTCTCTTTTTAAGAGGGCTGTCTCAACAGCCACTCCATCAAACGCAGCCGCGCTAAATCGGAGAAAAAGAACGGACCCCGTTGTAACCGGTCCGGACGCAGTGGGAGCGGCCAAGGAACGTTAGCGAGTAGACAGCGGAGATCCGAAAACCAAGCTCTCCATGGCCAATGAGGCGCCACTAGTATGACTCTGACGGACTCTTTTGATCCGTTTTAGCAACAGAGGGAGCAGCGGAAAACGGTGGAAACGGATACACGAGACTGTATGGCCACGTGATTGTAAGAGCATCCACCGCCACTGCCTTTGGATCTCTCGTTCTGGACACGTACTGGGGCGTTTGATAATTGTGGCGAGATGCCATCAGGTCCACTTGCGGGTAACCCTACTTCTGGACCAGCATGTGAAACACTTCTGGATTTAATGCACATCTTGGATAAAAATCCCGGCAGCTGAGATAATCCGCCTCCCAGTTGTCCACTCCCGGAATGAATACTGCCGACAAAATCACCACGGCCCAATTGAGGACTCGAGCTACTTCCCGCATTGCCATGCTGCTTTTCGTTCCTCCTTGTTTGTTGATGTATGCGACCACCGTCGCATTGTCTGACTGCACCTGAACAGCCTGAGCCTGCAGCATGTGCACTGCTTGTCGTAGCGCATTGTAAATTGCCCGGAGTTCCAGGACATTTATAGACAGCACTCTTTCGTGATCCGCCCGCTGAAAATTTTGAACTACAGCTCCCCAACCTCTGAGACTCGCGTCCGCCGTGAGAATTATCCAATTCCAGGCGCCGAACCGTTTCCCTGCGGTTAGATTCTGTACTTTGAGCCACCAGAGTAGAGACACCCTGGCCCTTGGAGACCACCTCACCCTGCAGTGAATCTGCAGAAGCGAGCCCGACCATTGATTTTGGCATGCATTGCAGGCAGACACTGTACTCGTTAGGCCACAGCCAACCATTGCAAGCACATCCAGTTAAAAAAGGACGTGAGTGAAGTCTTCCGAACTGAAGCGCTTCGAAAGCCGCCACCATTGTGTCTAATAGGTGAATGTACAAATGAACCGAGACTGTGCGAGGCTTGAGCACTAATTGTACCAGATGACGAATGACCTGTACTTCTGTTCGGGTAGGTAAATTCTTTGATTTACCGTATCGAGAATCATACCTAGGAATTGAAATCGTTGAGACGGAATCATTCAGGAATTCGCATATACAATGGTAGGAAAACAGATTCCCCCCCCCCCCCCCCCCCACTTGGTCCGCGGTCTATTCTCGTTTGGAACATAGCCAAAGTGGACGTTGTGCGCCACTAGCGAAGCTGAAGCGCAAGAACCAACTGCCAACTTCACAGAAGCTGTAGGCAGCACGAAGTGTAAGGTGGTCTTTATTTAGGGCCAACCTGAACTGGAGCGCCCTGCCACTACAGCCTTGTTACCTCAAATCCTTACCAAAGTAGGGCGAAGCAACAGCCCTACTGCTGTGTAGGGTACACTCCGATAGGTAGTTAAACGCCCAATAATTGCAATTGTCTCTCATTGGAAATTGTTCAGCCTTGGCTTAGAAACTGACGTACTGGCCTGGTGCTATGAGGGTTGGCGGCGAATCGACCGCAACTATCTAGCTGAAACAGTAAATTTTTCCCTCTCAGGCAGTACATGCGCCCACATTCCCCCCAAAGAGGACCGGTAAGGGTCTGTCTGTGCAGTCAAATTTATCCGACACACTGTGTGACCGACTCTGCAGCGAAGCTGCTTGTTTGATTATGCATTAGACTTAGTGATCATGTACCCCGACCAGTAAGTACACCACGGAAGTAATCTGTGTATAAACCTGCATTATCGTGCATGTGGTTTCCAGCAATTGTGAATCTTCCTGTAGAGACATGCTGTCAAGAACAATTAATTCTTAACAACCCCTCGCTCCCCCAGAGGCTGAGTGTTGTAGGGCAGCAACCTCCAGCAAAGACCCAGGAAGTAACGTTAAAAATGGTGTCCTACCATGTTTTTTGTTTTTTTTTTATATATATATTACACCTGTTAAACCAGGATCTGAACCAGTGTCCATGCAATCACAATGTTCACTGTGGGCGGGAAGCCTAACCACCTGGCTACAGAGCCACCTGTAAAAATAATAAGCAAAGCTGCTGTTTAAACATCAACTCTGGTGATGAAATGGTTGCTGTAGTGCCTTGCAATCCAGATGGTACCTGAACCCACAATCCCTGGTTTAGGAGCGCAGTGTCCTATCCATTAGGCCGCTGGGGATCTGGGGAGGTGAGGCCTGAACTCACAAGGTTTGCAGTGCTAAACAGATACTGTTTAATAAGCACTGTGTGCCGACCAACTGCGCCACTGTAGTCTTGTTTATTGCAAAATAGATTTTTTTATGTCAGTGTGTGTGTGTGTGTATATATATATATATATATATATATATATATATATATATATATATACACACACACATATACACACACACACACACACACACTCATATACACATATACATATATATATATATATACACATATACATATATATATATATACACACACATATACAACAATGTATATTCACACGTACTCAGACCTTATAAATATATATATATATATTTCATATATGCATACATACACATATATATTATATACCCATATCCATATATCCAGATATATCCTGATTCAGAGGTATAATAATTCTTAGAAGTCTGAAACTAAATGTGACCACTCACAGGCTTAAAAACCTGAGAAGTCTGCTGTTTAACCGCAGCTTAGTTAATGGGTCTCGTATCCAGTGTGGCGTGGCTGTAGATTTAAAAATACCTACAGCACCTTGTATTCCCAGGTGGCTAACCAGGCCCAACAATGCTTAGCTTCTAAGATCAGACGAGATCGGGCGTATCCAATTGTGGTGTGGCTAAGTGAATTAAGCAAAGCTGCTGCAGGTGAGCCTGAACTCACAATGCTTGCAGTGCTCCACAGATACTGTTTTATAATCACCATGTGCTGACCAATTGTATAACACATCTTACTTTACAACAGTGAACAAAGCCAGTATTTGGCTGACCACAGCCATGATTCAGATTTGCAGTCTTTGGGTTAATATCATTATAAACAGTTATGATAAAAATAATAGTAAGAGAAGTGAGTGTAGATCCATGAAATACACTGTTACAGACATGGTAGGGAAACTGCTTTTTAGTCTTTGCTGGTGTCTTACTCATTATGCAGACAGACAATACAAAACACAACTTGCGCGACTCAGTAAATAGCACTAAGGTGTCTCTATAAATATATATCTGGCCAAGTGCAGTGCACGCCAGCAATATGCCTGATCCCAAATTCCCCTTAACACCCCTGCGCCTTCAATGGAGGAGAGATGTAATACAGGAAATTCTGGAAATACAACAGGAAAAACAGGAAGCATGGTTAAATATGTCCTCATGCTAACAGTATAACACAAAGTGCAGACTTATAATTATGTAAGCAGATTTAATAAACATACTATGTTGCATTTAAACCTGCACATATAACATGTATCCTGTTTAACAAAGACTTAACAGCCTATTGTAATACATATGCAGCGCTGCTGTATTGTAGTAAACATACTTCCTTTTATCACCAAGAGTTGAACATGAGATTTTATCCAGTGACCCTGTCATTTCTGTGTGCAGGGAACATCACTGTGGCAGCAAAGTTACTCACTAGGCTATGGAGCCTGCCTTTTACAAAAACTCTCATTTGTGTGCCCCCCCCCCGTGCTCCGTGTACCGTTCTCTATACACGGAGCCGGGCTATGGTGGAGAGGGAGCCAGAAGCGACATCGAGGGCTGGGGAGCGCGCTGCATAGAGCCGTGGAGCGGCCTATGCATAAATCAACGTGGCCGGCGCGGCTCAGAGCGGCGGGGGACACAGCATAAACAGCGGCGCTGGAAGCGGCGGGCGGCTGAAGGCAGCGGCTTGCGGCCACACACACACACAGTATCCCACACAGCGGGGCGGCAGCGTGAGCTGACCGCCCCGTTCAACATACCTGGACCCTGTGGCGAGGGCTATGACGGGGCTTCTCTGTAAGTTCCGTCCAGCCTTTACTTCAGGTTTTAGTCCTGCATGTGGTAGTGAGGGAGCTCTTTCAGAGAGGACCGACACCCACAGTTGCTTCAGCAGCTTCCACTATCCCGGACCCTCGCCTTTCTGGAAGGGGGGAAGGGATGTGGAACATTGAAAAATCAAAAATAAATCCAATAATTGTGGAGAAACTCCACAGGCCTAGTTGCTCGGTGAGCACCGAAAAAATACTGAGGTACTCTGGGATACGGAGGGGGGAAGTACTCTCAAATTTTAATTTATTCAGTGCCTAGTTCTTGTGGAACCGTCCATATCCCTAGAGTACTCCAGTGACCCCTAGTGGATGAAAAAGAAATACAGGTAGACTTGCACAATTTCCCGAACAGCCTGCATCTCGCAGGCTATTACATATTGCCCAATATGTTTACATTTGGATGTAGTGCACTATTATGACAGGCCTCTAAGGCTGTCCAATATACTGTACGTCCCCTTTACTGCCACGCTCGTAGGTATTGCTTTCATAATCTTCCCGAAATGTATTTCAAAAGTAGGCAAGTATACATGAATTTTTACAAAGGTGGGAAGTGATTATTAAAATAGGCCTGCATTTTTTGAGGTATGTTTATGATGGTTTGAGTACATGGTTTCAATAAATGTATGCTTTTGAGGGGATAGTTCACTTTTTCATGTGAGTGGTACACAAATTACCGGAGAATATATAGGTAGGCAAACCTGAATACAGAAATGCTGAGTCATTGGAGGCCATAGTTTGTTTATTGTCTGCGTATATCAAGTGAAGGTTATCTGTGGTATTCCTTTCATTTGTTTGAGTTTTGTGGTTATAATTTATGGTAAAAGCCAGGATGCCAAGTAAATGTCTTAACACTGCTGACAATTTTTGTTGTGTGTGGTGATGTGATATTTTCCCCCTAGAAATGCCAAATTACTCGCCTTGACAGCATACTATCATTATTTTGCCGTCAAGGTTGGGGAAAAGGACAAACCTGAAAGTGTCTTGGGAAGCCTTTAAAAGTGTTGTGCATGACTTCATGGGTAAAGCCCCATACACACTTGACGAGAAAGTAAAACATATCGCTCAGAAGGGCCATTCTCAGCGATATCTTTTACTAGCTCGTCTAGTGTGTACACTCAACATTGTTAACAATGCACGCTCCCGCGCATTGTTAACAACCCCCTCCCTCGTCGGAACGAGGGAGGACCTTTTTAACTAGGGCTATGCTGCAGCTGCAGCATGGCCCCCACTCCCTTAACGACGGAATCGGCAAGTGTGTATGCACTTGCCGATGCCAGCACCCCGCCAGATACACACATCGGCTAGTGTGTATCCGGCTTAACAGAAGAGCTGGAAACTATGTTGAAATTATGAACAACCTTCTAGAAAAGTATCATCAATTAGGCTGCAACATGTCACACAAAATCCACTTTATGGTCTCTCATCTGAACTTTTTCTCTGACAACTGTGGTGCACCGAGTGACGAGCACAATGAGCGATTCCACAAAAGCCATGTCAGTAATGGAGTGAAAATATTAGGGTAGGTGGAACGCTTCTATGCTTACTGACTGCTGTTGGACGATGGCAAGAGATGCCCCAGAAGAGGAGTACAAGCAACAAGCAAAGGGAAAGTGATCTTATGAATAGACTATTTGAGATAGTTTTGGCTGCTGTGTGTTATATCGCTTTGTGTTATTTGCTGTATCAAGAAAATATCAGATTTTCAAATGTACTTTCCATTAGGACTATATGTACATATAGGGGTTGTGGCCGGAGGGACCCCAGCCATGAGGAGAATGGCCGCCTGCAGCACTGAAGGGGTTAACCCCTAGTGCCCGGCGCCATTTTAAAAGAACAAAGGGCGCTTGGCGCCAGATTTTAAATGTGTTGGGCGCTAGGCGCCGTGTTGTAGGAACTGTTTAAAGTTGTATTTTAAGTTGTGCCGTGGTCCCGGACCTCTCCGGAGACCACGGCAGGGAGGACAGCCCCCCGGCGCGCTCAGCAGAGTGTGCACGCCGGGGGAAGAGGGCAGCCGCTGACCGCCGGAGTCCGGGAGCTCCGCTCCCGGCAGCGGTCGGTGAAGCCCCGGGTGCACTGGAGTGTGCGCGCCGGGGAGAAGGGTGAGCGCTGCGGCTGGGAGCTCGGCTCCCGCTGCAGTGCTCTCTGTAAGAGCCGCCGCTGGGGGCCGGGAGCTCTGCTCCCGGCGCCTCAGCCCGTCGGAGGTGGCCAGCCGCGGCAGCCGGGACGGACGTCCCGGGCTGCTAGCCGGCGAGGGGGGGGTGCGCCGCAGCCCGGCTCCCCGCCGGACGCTGCGGCGAGGGCACTCACAATCAGCGCCGCATACAGGGGACCGGGCTAGCCGGCTCCCTGCGCGGCGAGGCGACAAGTCAGGCGCCGCTCATGGGGGACCGGGCTAGCCGGCTCCCTAGCGGCGTGGGTGGATTAGGATGCTGAGCGCTGGGGTCCGGGAGCTACGCTCCCGGCGCCTCAGCGCTGAAACAAGCCAGGGTCACGGCGGCCGGGACAAGTGTCCCGGGCCGCCAGGCTTCGGTACAGGCCGCTGCATGCGGCGAGGCCACGGAGTTAGTGCCACACTGGGGGGACAGGGAGAGCCAGCTCCCTGGAACCCCAGAGGCAGGAAGGCAGGCTGGAGGATGGGGGAAGCCAGCCCCATACCTCCAGCACTGAGAGAGAGCCCTAGCAGCCAGGCTGCAGGGCTAGGGAAGCCCAGCGCTGAGCGCTGGGCACAGTAGCTACAGAACAGGACATTGTGTAAAACATGCAGTGCCTAGGTATGTGAAGCCTGTGCAGGCTCAGAGTGTATTTAAATGTATAAACATGTACAGTGTGATTTAAATGTAATGTATTTAAAGATAAATTGCACTTACTTGATTGTGTGTCCCAGGAGGGGGGAATCCATAGCTGTGCAGGCTGATGGATTCTCCCAGACCTTTTCCCCAAAAACGGAATGTTTTCCCATCCAGCCTCACATTTCCAAGGGGCACAGGGAGAGAGAGAAGCAGCTTAGCTATGAAACAAGCTGAGTGATTTCTTGGAGCTCCATGGAGATCAGCCGTAGTGCCAAGAAACCTGGACCGGGGAGCCAGGCTGCCCAGCTCTGGAGCCCAAATCCAGGCTGCAGGCAGTGAGAGGGGTCCCGGGCAGGTTTCTGGAAGTCGGATTAGGAGGGAAAACTTCCCCCCAGCCAGACTGAACGGCACCGTGGGAGTATCCTGAATCTCCAAGATGGGAGAGTCAAAGGAGACCGACCACTCCCCACTGTCCATAGGGAACAATGTAAAGCTGTGCATGAGACCAGAGCATGCACAGCTCATGGGTAAACATTGATTGGTTGTGCACCACAGGGCGGGCTTACCCCCTGTGGTAAGGGGTCTTGGAGAGGGATAAAAGAAGGGCAGTTGGCCCATAGGAGTGTATATTGTAACATCTTCTTCTGCTGAAAACATCTGATTGTATGCTGTTGCCCCTAGCAATAGGGAAGAGCCTTTTTAAAGGTTATCATTGAGCAATAAACATCTTTGCCTCAAGAAGACTGCTTCATCTTGTGACCAACAGGGTTAGGCCAAACCTAGCCCCGTCCTCCGGCTGTCCAGGGAAGCACCTAGCGTCTCCAAGCTCCGCCTTCCGCCAGCTACCGGTAGAGGCCTAGCAAGTGGCTAGTGGGGATTCGTCAGCACCACACAGCTGTGGTAAAGCAGTGCGTCGGCACATACAGAGCAGAACCGTGGTTCCAAACGCCACGGCAGGTTAGGAGTTTGGTGGTGGCAGCGAGAACCCGCCCACAGCGCAGTGGGTGGAGTCAGTAACAGGCGGTTACTGACGGTAAGCGGGAATCCCCTATGTGGTCAGGCCTCGTGCGGCTTGACCTTCCAATCTGTGCGCAGTCAACGGGACGCGAAAGCGGCGAGTGCTTTCGTACGGTACCGTCCTGTCACAGGGGTATATTCAATTGAAGTCGAAAGCTGCTGTCTGTCGAAAAGACGTCAGTTTTCGACTTTTTTTTTAGGTCAGAAGGGGTTCCGGCTTATTCAATATTACCCCATATTTTTCAACAAGTCGATGAATTCGACTTGTCGAAAAGCACGTGGACCGGCGGAATAGCTGACGATCCACGTGCTTGTGTCGAAAACGGGGCCCCCTTTTCGACCATCTCAGTTTGACTTTAAAAAAAGTCGAAGTGAGATGGGGAGAGCAGCGCTGGAGACGGGGAGAGCCGAGCTGGAGGATGTCACAGCCGCTGCTCACAGGAGCATTCCACCCGGCTCCAGCAAGCGAGACCTCGCTTGCTGGAGCCGGGTGGACGCGGCCGTGATGCAGGGAGGGATGGGGAGAGGCAGAGAGATTGGGGGGGGAGGGGGGGAGACGGGGGAGAGACGGGGGAGAGCCACGGGCAGATGAGGGAGAGCAGCGCTACAGCAGCGGCTATATAAAAACATTCTGAAGTCATTCATTTTTCTTGACCTAAAATTAGTAAAGTAGGACTATTTTTGGACAGAAAACAAATGAAAAGTATTTCTTTACTGTACAGTACTGAAAATGTCCATATAGTATTGAGCATCTGTGGTAATGGAGGAAGGGTGAGTGCAGGGGTTTGGATGCAGATTATGTGTATGTGTTTGCTTGGGGTGATGATGATTGACTTATCTCGACCCTGCAGAATGACATGGGTACGTCAGGTTTTTTCATTTTGGGGTATACAAGGGATGTGAGGTATAACAAATTGCAAGAGACTGTAGGGCAGATGTATTAAGCCTGGAGAAGTGATAAAGCAGTGATAAAGAAGTGAAAAGTGGAAGGTGATAACGCACCAGCCAATCATTACGGGATTGAAGAATGACAGTTAGGAGCTGATTGGCTCGTGCGTTTTCACCCTCTATTTATCATTTCTCTATCACTGCTTTATCACTTCTCCAGGTTTAATACTTCCCCTGTATCCTGTTATGTAGTACCAGCGTCACAATGTACAGTCTCCTTCCTATTTCCACTCCACTGTGCCATGCATAGTGCTTATATTAAAATACTTTAACAAGATCATAATGTTTCATTTTTAACAGACACCATTGACAATTAATAAGCCTAGAAAAACTATTTTTTACAAAGATTTGAGTCTATCAAACCCTTTGCAGATATCTGAAGCAATTCAATCCTCTCCTGAGCCCCTTGTGGTGCCCTAAACAGCAGGTAGCCATCTGTTACAGATTATTTGCAGTGGGAAGAAAGGAGCAGCATATAGGCCAGATATGTAATATGTCGGCACCTATCCCCCTACAATGGTAGTGTATGGTCCTCCAGGGCTCCTCTCCCCTATGCTGTTGCCGGACACCCATCTCCAGTACTCAGCGGCTATTTCTTCTGTTTAGAGTTTACGTCAAGCAGCAATCTACACAACCAGGGCGAGATGTATCAAAGCTTGGAGAGAGAAAGTACCCAACAATCCGCTCATAACTGTCATTTTACAGGTGGTGAAAATGACAGGAGCTGATTGGTAGTTTCTCTCTCTCCAAGACATGATAAATCTTACCACCAGTCCGCAATATTCCCTGCCAGCTGCCCCCCTACTGCTCATATCGCTCCTTCTACACTGGTGATCACTTGTCTCAAATAAACCATGAGGGAATCTGTACCAGAGTCTCTCAAATCTGACGAGAAGCAGGACAAAAACATGTCTTTTTGGACTGAACAGTCTAGCTCCGGACTCACGCCCAACTACAGCACCGGGGAAATAAACTTTTTATTTTTGTGTGTCCACCTTTGACCATTAACAGAAAGCTCCTGTGTTTTTCTAGGCATTTATGATGATTATACAGGCATTACTGCTAACTTCTGCTGGGGAGGATGGAATATATTAGCAGCACGAATATTAGATATGTCTTGTTCTGTTTGTGATACTGTATTAGGGTTTCTGGTTTTAAACAATGTAATCATTCTCCAGTTAAATGTACGACAGAAAACAGATATTTCTGAAAACAACCATACAATTTGGACAAGACATTGTATTTCTATTCATGAATTGAACAGCTATAAAGCATACACAAATGCAGTGCATCCGGAAAGTATACACAGCGCTTCACTTTTCCACATTTTGTTATGTTACAGCCTTATTCCACAATGGAATAAATAGTTTTTTTCCCTTAAAATTCTACACACAATGGGGTCATTCAGACCTGATTGCTCCCTAGCTGTATTTTGCAGTCCTGCGTTCGCACAGTCGCCGCCCACCGGGGAGTATATTTTAGCTGTGCAAGTGTGCGATCGCATGTGCAGCCGAGCGGTACAAAAAGATCTTGTGCAGTTTCTGAGTAGCCCAGGACTCACTCAGCCACTGCGATCACTTCTGCCTGTCCGGGACCGGAATTGACGTCAGACACCCGCCCTGCAAATGCTTGGGCACACCTGCATTATTCCAACCACTCCCTGAAAACTGTCAGTTGCCACCCACAAATGCCTTCTTCCTGTCAATCTCCTTGCGATCGGCTGTGCGAATTCGTAAAACCCATTGCACAGGAACAATCCGCTTTGTACCCATGCGACGCGCCTGCACATTGCGGTGCATACGCAGTTCTGACCTGATCGCAGTGCTGCAAAAAACGCTAGCAAGCGATCAGGTCTGAATTACCCCCAATAACCCATAATGACAACGTGAAAAAAAAGGTTTTTTTATATTTTCGCAAATTTATGAAATTTAAAATACCAAGAAATCACATTTACATAAGTATTCACAGCCTTTGCCATGAAGCTCATAATTGAGCTCAGGTGCATTCTGTTTTCACTGATCATCCTTAAGATGTTCCTACAGCTTAACTGGAGTCCACCTGTGGTCAATTCAGTTGACTGGACATGATTTAGAAAGGCACACACCGGTCTATGGGCTGTAACACACTGGACTGTTTTCTCCGGATGGCAAAAAGCCGGACAAACTTTGCCCGGCTTTTTACCATCCGGGAGAAACCGGCAGAGTCTGTCACACAGGACGGCTTTGAGCCGCGTATGATGCTGTGCGCATGCGCAGCATCAGACACGGCTTGAGAAAAACCGTTGTGTGTGAAAGCTTCCCTTCACACACACGGTTTACTGGCCGCAAAGACAGCCCGGCAGCCGGACCTTCCAGTGGATAGTTCCGGCTGCAACCCGGCAGCTGGGCTGGGACCGTGCCGTGTGTAAGGACACATTGCGCTGCATGTGTCTTTACATCACGGCAGCGGTTTAAAGCCGGCCGGGTTTTTGCCAGGCGGCGCCAGCCACCTCGTGTGTTTTAGCCCTCTATAAGGTCCCACACTTGACAGTGCATGCCTGAGAACAAACCAAGCATGAAGTCAAAGGTATTGTTTGTAGACCTCCGATTGTTTGTAGACCTCCGAGACAGGATTGTCTCGAGACACAAATCTAGGGAAGAGTACAGGAAAATATATGCTGCTTTGAAGGTCCCAATGAGCACAGTGGCCTCTATCATCTGTAAATGGAAGAAGTTCGGAACCACCAGGACTTTTCCTAGAGCTGGCCGGCCATCTAAACTGAGAGATTGGGGAAGAAGGTCCCTAGTCAGGGAGGTGACCAAGTACCCGGTGGTCACTCTATCAGAGCTACAGCATTCCTCTGTGGAGAGAGTAGTAGAAAGACAACCATCTCTGCAGCAATCCACCAATCAGGCCTGTTTGATAGAGTGGACAGATGGAAGTCACTCCTTAATAAAAAGCATATAGCAGCCTGCCTGGAGTTTGCCAAAATGTAACTGACTCTCAGACCATGAGAAACAAAATTCTCTGGTCTGATGAGACAAAGATTGAACTCTTTGGCGTGAATGACAGGCATTATATTTGGAGAAAACCAGGCACTGCTCATCACCAGGCCAATACCATCCCTACAGTGAAGCATGGTGGTGGCAGCATCATGCTGTGGGGATGTTTTTCAGCGGCAGGAACTGGGAGACTAGTCAGGAGGGAAAGATGAACGCAGCAATGTGCAGAGACATCCTGGATGAGAACCTGCTCCAGAGCGCTCTTGACCTCAGACTGGGGTGACTGTTCATCTTTCAGCAGGACAACGACCCTAAGCACACAGCCAAGATATCAAAGAAGTGGCTTCAGGAGAACTCTTTGAATGTCCTTAAGTGGACCAGCCAGAGCCCAGACTTGAATCCGATTGAACATCTCTGGAGAGATCTGAAAATGGCTGTGTACCGACGCTTCCCATCCAACCTGATGGAGCTTGAGAGGAATTGGCAAAACTGCCCAAAGATAGGTGTGCCAAGCTTGTGGCATCATATTCAAAAAGACTTGAGGCTGTAATTGCTGCCAAAGGTGCATCAACAAAGTATTGAGCAAAGGCTCTAAATACTTATGCACATGTGATTTCTTAGTGTTTTTATTTTTAATAAATTTGCAAAAATATCAAAAAACCTTTTTCACATTGTCATTATGGGGTATTGTGTGTAGAATTTTGAGGGGAAAAATGAATTTATATAATTTTGGAATAAGGCTGTAACATAACAAAATGTGGAAAAATTGAAGCGCTGTGAATACTTTCCAGATGCACTGTAATCATGCACTGATAGAAAAAAAAAAAACTTCAACATGACCAAAGAGTGTAAAACAAAAACTCAAGTTCTACTAGTAGTCACAAGATAGAACATTTTAATTTCATTGACTGTCTTGCACACATCAAAACCCAAAAAATATATGTTAAGCTGGGTACACACTAGACAATATTTTTGGGCATTTTTGGAGCTGAATCGGAATGACAAATAATCCACATCGTCCAGTGTGTACATACAATTGGGCACTCCCGTGCAGCGTTCCTCAAATCATCACATCTGCCTGCAGTGCCGGCACATCTGATGATATCGTTAGTCTACTGTGTACTCACTACCTACATATATACCAAATAGTTAATGACCAAATGACGCAAGATATTTCTTTCGCTCATTTGACAGATTGCACGGTGATTACGCACAAGATTTTTCGTTCTAGAGTTCAAAGGAAATTGGAGCAAACATCTAGTATGTACAGGTTGAGTATCCCTTATCCAAAATGCTTGGGACCAGAAGTATTTTGGATATGGGATTTTTCCGCATTTTGGAATAATTGCATACCATAATGAGATATCATGGAGATGAGACCCAAGTCTAAGCACAGAATGCATTTATGTTTCATATACACCTTACACACACAGCCCAAGGGTAATTTAATACAATATTTTTAATAACTTTGGGTATTAAACAACAGTTGTGTACATTGAGTCATCAGAAAACAAAGGTTTCACTATCTCACTCCAAAATTCTGTATTTTGGTATATTCCGCATTTTGGAATATTTGGATTTGGGATACTCAACCTGTACCCAGCTTTAGACCTGCCTATCTTGCTGATGAGCCTTTTACAGTTGCGAGGATGGATCTCTACAAATATAGCAACATTTTTGTCATTACAAAGTTGGATGATCTACATAAACACAGCTTACTGACTGGCTAAATCCCATGATGTAAAAGTATTTTAAGAGTGCCTTTAATGTTGGCATTTTACCATTTAATATCACATCACTTGGTAGCCAATCTACCCTTTTCCAGTATTGGCTATACTACTTTGCATATTACATTCCATAAATCAATATTCCAGCATAGAGCTAAATGAAACAAACTAAACTTCAGAATCAGGTTGACGACACCTTATACTGTGCATTCACACCACTAATATGTGCTGTCACTAGAGCGTAAGCTGAATACCAACTACAGTCAAGACTGAAACACCTAATCTGATCAATTGGGTCCAATTACAGTTCTTAAATACAGGCTGGCAAGGAAAGGAACCATTTGCTTTATTGGCTCGGACTACATTAACACAGTGGGGAAAAGGGCCTCTAAGGCGCTCATTTTGACTTATCAAGCAAGACAGGACTTGAAGTGGTGAAACAAAGGAACACTAAGAGTTTAAGTCTTAAGCGGGATACACACGGAGAGATCCGTGTTTAAAATCTAAGCAATCGGACTAGATTGCTTAGTTTTTAAGCACGGATCTGCCGTGTGTATGCCCCCCAGCGATAACGAGTCGGCGCTAGATTGAGCCTGCATGCAGGCTCAATCTAGCGGGTCGCTCACTTCAGCACTGTGTGAAGTGAGTGGCCCCCCGACCGTCTCCCCCCCCCCCCCCCCAGCACATCGCGCTGTGCTGAGCGGGGGGAGAGATGTGTGCTGAGCGGTCTGTGTTAAGATCACTCAGCGCACATCTCTCCCGTCAGCACCCCCTTTACGCAGACACAACAGTAGTGACATTTCATCATAATCATCTATTCTCAAATATCTACTGCTACTGAATATGCTGGTACTTCATTACAATGGTCAACAGTATACATCTATCTGCACTTTTTTTTATATATTCTATACACATTAATAAACACCCCTGCATTCTAAAATGCTGCGTTTAAAATATGTTCCATTACCACACACGCAATATGATGTGACCTATATTTTCCTTACATTTGTAATTTACTGTACAGTCATTCATATTACAACTTAGTGCCTCCTTTATAGTAGCCTCCTACAAGGGCATAGCTACCAAAGCTGCAGCTGCTATGTGGTCTACAAGTTGGGGGGGGGTCTGTCTTTTGCCACTGGGCGGTACATGGGGCCCATAAATGACTAGTTACATCCTGGCCTCCTATATTACATACATTATATGATGTCCCCTATAGATTTATTCATATATACATGTAGTCTACATATTTTAAACCTTTAAAATAATGTCTTACAAATTTATACACGATATAGTCCATTTTTGTTCCGGGATACGGTCATTAGGTCGACAGCACTTAGATCGACCACTATAGGTCGACAGGGTCACTAGGTCAACATGTACTAGGTTGACAGGTCAAAAGGTTGACATGCATTTTTCACATTCTTTTCAATTGTTGGACTTTTTCGTACTTTACGATCCACATGGACTACAATTGGGAGCGGTAACCTTGCCCGAAGCATGACGGGGGGACACGGTGCACTAATTGTGGTTCCCCGTCACTTTATGAAAACGACACAAAAAAAAAAACTTATGTGGATCTTTTGACCTGTCGACTTAGTGACCCTGTCGACCTAATGCATGTTGACCAACAGTGGTCGACCTAATGACTGTAGACCTAAGTTGTGTCGACCCAACGACCCATACCCTTTTTTTCTGTGATGGAGAAAGTGTTTGAGGTATTCCATCAAATGTATTCAAAAGTGTTTGATGCATTCCATAATGTCTCTTATACGGATGGTGTAATGGTTAGCGTTACTGCCTCACAGCACTGAGGTCATGGGTTCGATTTCCACCATGGCCCTAACTGTGTGAGGTTTGTATATTCTCCCCGTACTTGCATGGGTTTCCTCCAGGCAGTGCCGTAACTAGGTGTGTGCCGATGGTGCCTTGCCCACAGCGCACATGCACTGAAGGCGCACCATCGGCAGCACACCTCCCGCCCCTCCGCACGGCCGCAGTCACTTCAGTGCTGCCTTCTACCTCCCGCCAGCCGCCCCTCCTAAAGCCGCAGCCACTACTGTCAGACAAGCACTCCTGCGATGTCTGCCTCCCGCCAGCCGCCATAACCGCCCCCCAGAGCCGCAGCCACTACTGTCAGACCAGCACTCCTGCGCTGTCTGCCTCCCGCCAGCCACTGGAGCCGCCCCCCCAAAGCCACAGCCACTACTGCCAGACCAGCGCTTCTGCGCTGTCTCCCACCAGCCGCCGGAGCCATCTCTGGTCTCAGAGTCCCACTGATGCCTGCCTTCCGCTGCCGCCTCTGATCATGCCGCAGCAGCCAGCTCCCGGGTCTCTGCCTCCTCTGCCGTTGATGCCTGATCGCAGGTGAGTATAACTCTCTCTCTATCTCCCATAAAAGGGGGACTGCCTGCCGTAATGTGTAAAAAGAGGGACGCTGCCTGCCGTAATGTGTAAAAAGGGGTCGGTCTGCCGTAATGTGTAAAAAGGGGACGCTGTCTGCCGTAATGTGTAAAAAAAAGGGGGACGCTGTCTGCCGTAATGTGTAAAAAGGGGCTCTACCTGGTGTAGTGGTGCTACTGTGCAGTGTAATTTGAATAATGGAGACTACTGTGAATTGGTATTATTTTGTGGCCACTCCCCTTCCCCATGAAGCCACGCCCCTATATATTTTCCCCTCAACTACGGCGCGCTCTGCCACTGTATATGGGGGGGGGCGCCAATGCTGTTCCTTGCACACAGCGCTAAAATGCCTAGTTACGGCACTGCCTCCAGGTACTCCGGTTTCCTCCCACAATCCAAAAATATACTGTTAGGTTAATTAGATCCCAACAAAAATTAACCCTAGCGTGAATGTGTGTGCGTATGATAGGGAGTATAAATTGTAAGCTCCACTGGGGCAGGGACTGATGATGTGCATGGCCAAATATTCTCTGTAAAGCGCTACAGAAAATGTGTGCGCTATATAAATAACTGGTAATAAAAAATAAAATAATATACTGTACAATTATATGACACCACCAAAAGATCATGCAAGGTCAGGCATCTCTGCCTTTGTACATGAAAAAGATCATCTGCCATGATTAAAAACTTCATTTAAAAAAGGCTGCCTAAAAGGAGAACCTTCTCTCTACCGGGGTGGTGAAGAACAAGCTGCCAAATATCCTGTAGCCCCACCAGCAGGTATATGTAATTAAGGCCATAATATGAAGAGTACAGCAGAACCAGCCCATTTGTCTGCTTAGCAGGTATACCAGGTCTGTATAGAGTAACTGTTTTTGGAAAATAGGGAAGATGCTGTAAAATCTGTACATTGTGATGGTTACCTACTGGTGGACAGCTCTCCCTATCTGTCATAGGGCCCTGCAAAGCTTAAATAGTCCTCCAAAGCCTTCAACCAGTACGTATTACACTGCAATTGGTGATCCTATGAAACAAAAAAAAACAGTGTCTACTGCTCAGCACAATGTTCCACCAGCCAAAACAACATGTCTATCACTAACATATTTTATAGCCAACTGGAATTCATGTCAAGTAAGCCCCGGCCACTTATCACCACTTCTTGAATGAAACATTGCAAAGTGCTCTGTACATTTCTTTGCCTAAAGTAGTCCGCCATCCTTCTAATAATGATTTTGTTGCTACAGCTCTCATACATTCTTGATCTGACAGGCTACACAGTGCCATAATTAAACTAGTCTTGCATCACTGAAAGGGCTTTGTGATTTATCTGGTCGGTTGCAGGCATGGGGGAATTGCTTTGAAAGCGTAATGCCATGTTGCTTTTATGGAAAACTACTGCATCATATTATACAATGCACAATATAAACACATTGTTACTTTCCAGTTTGGGAACACTGTCACTTGAGCAGATCAAGCAAAAAAAAAAAAAAAAAACTTTGCACAGACACAGGTCACAAAAGCATAACCTGTGCCCAAGCAATAAAATAAGCACCAATCAGCAGAATGTCTGCAAATCGCCAATCACAAATCGCTAGTGGCCGTGACCATGATGGTCATGATGATCATCAGTAAGTAATTGCTCCTGCACCTGACATTGATAAGATTGAAGCTTATATGTTAAAAATATGTTTAGAAAAAAAAAAAGGCCCATATAGACTATGGGGTATATTCAATTGAAGTCGAAAGCTGCAGACTGTCAAAAAGACAGCAGTTTTCGACTTTTATAGGTCGGAAGGGGTTCTAACTATTCAATCTAACCCAAAATTATTCGACAAGAGGAATTCAACTTGGTGAAAAGCACGTGGATCGGCGGAATAGCTGCCGATCCACGTGCTTGTGTCGAAAACGGGCCAAAACGGACAGGTTTTGGCCCCCTTTTTGACCAGCTCAATTCGACTTTAAAAAAAGTTGAAGTTAGATGCGGGAGCAGAGACGGGGAGAGCTGTGGGCAGACGGGGGAGAGCAGCGCAGGACGATGTGTCACAGCCACCGCTCACAGCAGTGTCCACCCGGCTCCAGCAAGTGAGACCTCGGCGGCTATGATGCGGGGACAAGGACAGCAGCGGCTATATAGCAGCTGCTGTAGCGCCGCTCTCCCCCATCTGCCCGCGGCTTTCCCCCGTCTCAGCTCCTGCATCTCAATTCGATTTTTTAAAGTCGAATTGAGAATGCATTGAATAGCTCAGGTCGGATCCATTCCGACAAATGAATATACCCCTATGGCTTCAGTCGCTCCAAACAGAGCCTCTTGGAATGCCAGATCCCGGGCAACACGGCAGCATCGAGCGTCTTTCTCACTCAGAATATGCATCCAATTAACATGAATAAACCAACTGGGAGTGACAAAATTCTGAGTATGACTATGTACACAAGGCTCTGATATCAACTTCTGTTGTGCTTCATCTGCGACTTTGTACGTGTTTACAACTAATTCCTAATTGTGGCTAATGTTGGAGCACAGCGTCTTTAGTACATTGAGTGATGTTTTGCTGCATCTGCAATGTAAAGAACATGCAAAATTGTAAGAAAAAGATGGTTTGCTAAAAGCTATTAGAGAGTTTCATTCGCATCATTTTCTCATGCTGTATGATGGATAGAGGAGTATGAGGACACATCTGTATTTCAGGAAAAAAAAACTAGTCTTACAATAATAGCACATGGAATGAAAGTGGAGGGTGGTAGAAAAGAGGTGGTGGAGGCTACCACAGTAGATGAATTGAAATGTGTGGCATATAAATAATTGCAATCCTGATCTGAAAGACAGCTAAGGATCAAATTTGGTGTAAAATTACCATGGCTAATTAGATGGGCCACATAGGTCTTACCTGTCCCTTTGTTTAACTGCAGTCAGTATACAGACATAACCGGAGTACAGCACAAATAGCCAGTCCTGCAAACATAGCTATTTCTACAGACATGCTCTGTGTGCTGGTGGCCACTAGATGGTTCCCGACAGTGTAACTCTAGTGTTGCTCAGTTTGGGCACGCACAGCCGCCGATGCTGACATTACTGTTAAGTTGTTTTGTCATTTTGACAGGCTGGTAACTCGAACAATTATAATAGATGACATTAGTGCAGCCACTTTCAGAGCTTAAGGAGCATATTCAATCACAGTCGGATCCTTTCTGATGGAGGGCATCCGACACTTCAGTGTTCAGTAGTGGGCAGTTTCCCCTCCCATTCCGACCATTCATTTCCACCCTCTCTTATGGGCAAAAATAAATGGTCCAAAATGGCCTGTTTTCAACAGCAGCAGGGTCAAAAACACATGGATGAGCAGAGATTCCGCTCATCCACGTGGTTTTTTTTTTCCCCGACTTGTTGGGACTTCCGACAGGGTGGAAGAACGGCAGTTTAACTGAATATTTAAGTGTCGGAAAGTTCCGATTATCGGAGGAAAGTATGGTGGCTAATCCCGGGATCGGTGGGATCCGGGGATTTAGGGCCAAAACATCCGGGATTCAATCCCAGGATTGGTAGGTCCAATCCCGGTGAATGAGGGATCAGCGTTGAGCGTCCACAGGACGCTCAGAAGCTGCCCAGCTTCCTTCTTCCGGCTCCCCAGCGCAGTGTGAGGTCATGCTGTGCCGTCGCCGCTAGGGCGGAGAGAGGGGCTATGGAGTTTCCCACCAACTCGCCGTATTCGGTTAGTTATGTGTGCAGGGTGGGCGGAGCGAGGGGGCGGCCACATAGTTAAAAGCCAATCCTGGGAATCCCAGGATTGCCCATTTTTCAATCCCTATGCCAGGGATTGAAAAAATGGTCAGGGATTGGCTTCCCTAGAGGAAAGTGATGTCTTTTCGCCCTGCCGGAACTTCCGACCATAATTAGACGAATAGCATGCCTTTATTTAGTAAAAAAAAAAAGACAGACCGTAATAAAACCAGATGGATGCCTCTAGATTTTGCAATACAAACATGCAGGGGATGTACAATAGATTACTGGTATACTTATACAGAAACCAATCGAACAGATACAAGAGACAGTTTCTGCAAGAAGTAGCCAAAACACATTTCAAACTTTACATTACATATAAATGCTACAAAGTTTGTATAAAAGGTTTTCAGGAAAAGAGTAACCAAACTGACTTAGCAACAAACCATTCTAAAGCCTCTATTTTTCGAAGAGATTGTTTTCAGGACAGTAGAAGCCAATGAGTATCACTGGACTTCAATAAATGTACAGTGCTCTTTTTAAACGATAAACCACTGTGAAAAATAATGACCTGCCATAAGCTATGGAATCTTCTAGAGACAGTCAGCTAGGATTTATCCCACAGCAGTAATTCAGGAAGTTGTGTGTAGATACGCTGCTGGGGCTTTTCATAGATTTCAATAGTGAGGTACCATGATCATCATCATAAGCTCCTGCAACCCTTGTTTGTAATGAAGGATCAATGTTACTCTTTCCTACTACCACAGCAGTGAAGTCGGGTTAGAATGGAAAGGGAACCCATGCATTTTAGATAATTACATGAATAATTCAGACAATTTAGGAACTAAAGTTTAACCTATATGCACGTACTAGATTAAAAGGATTTGAGACGAATGGAAAGACAACTTTTATAAAATTGGTATTTTATCTGTAAAAAAAAACGCTCACACAACCGATCTATGCCACACACCATGGATGTTATGTTTCTGAATTAGCTTTTTGTGCTAAACCCCCAGTCTAATTTTTAGCAAGACCAGTGTGTCATTACAGGGGGTGGTCTTCAGTATGCCGCCGCCCAGGATTCCGACCGCTGGCACATATTCTCCCTCTTGGGAGTCCACGACCCCCCTGGAGGGAGAATAAATAGTGTGGCGCGCCACCGTGCCCAAAGCGTGGCGAGTGCGAGTCCGCAAGGGGATCATTAGCGCTCGCCCAGCTGTCGGTATGCCGGCGGTCGGGATCCCGGTGCCGGTATGCTGGCCACCGGGATCCCAGCCGTCTGCCACTCATACTACACCCATTACATAATGTCAGGCAGCACTTATGTAGAACAGTCATGGGAAGCAGAGAAAAGGAGTGTTATGGTAAGCTTACCAAAGTTAACACTCTTTCTGCGAGGTACATTGCTTCCACAGGAAAACAAACATTGGGGTGTAGAGCAGATCTTGATACAGAGGCACCAACAGGCTAAAGCTTTAGGCTGTCCCAGGATGCATTGGGGCCTCCTCTGTAAACCCCATATCCAGGCACTGGAGCTCAGTTTCGTTAACCAGTCAAATGCAGGAGGAGGGAAGAGAGAAGTCAGATGTTAGTCACATAGAACCACATTTTCATGACAGGAGAAGGTACCAGCAGCTAATGCCATACAAACCCATAGAAGCTAGGTGTGTCAGGGTGGGTGCCCCGTGGAACCAATGTACCTTGCAGAAAGAGTGTTAACCATGGTAAGTCTACCATAACACTCCTTTTCTGCAGCAGGATACAGTACATTGGTTTCCACAGGAAAACATCAGGGATGTCCTAAAGCAGTTCCTCAGGGCAAGGCACGCGCCTTAGTGGATATGAGAACCTGGCAGCAAAAGGAAGCATCCTGGGGGGGCGGAAGTATCAAAGGTATAGAACCAAAAAAACTTGTTCACTGAGGACCACGTAGCCGACTTGCACAATTGTTCTGCGGACGCGCCACGGCGGGCCGCCCAAGAAGGTCCAACAAACCGAGAAGAATGGGCTTTAACAGCAGCAGGAGCTGGGAGCCCAGCCTGCCCATAAGCTTGTGCAATCACCATTCTAATCCATCTGGACAAGGTTTGCTTATTTGCAGGCCAGCCACGTTTGTGGAAACCAAACAGTACAAAAAGGGTATCTGACCTCCTGACAGAGGCAGTCCTCTCCACATATATACGGAGAGCCTGTACCACATTCAAAGACCACTCTTTGGAAGACAAGTCTGAAGAGATAAAGGCCGGAACCACAATATCTTGGTTAAGGTGAAAAGATGACACCACCTTAGACAAATAACTCGGTCAAGTTCGTAGAACTGCCTGGTCAGAGTCAAAAATCAAATAGCGTGGACGACAGGATGAAAAATCAGAGAGGTATATGGACTATGAGGAGGAAGAAGCCCGCTTAGATGTCCCAGAGGCACGGGAGTGACCTGGGGTGATTTTCTGTCTAACCAAGGACTGACTTAATTGTTGCAGCTGGTCAGATACATTTTCCGTCCAATGCGGATTAACAATAGGGACAATATGTGGCTGTAGTGGCACAGGTGGTCCCATAGGGGGCTTAAGGTGTTCTAACAGAGTACCCAGTATGTTAGTGAACGCAGCCCAGGGTGGCTCCAGAGTAGACCCAGGAGCTGTGGACTGACTAGGTGGTGTATGAGACATAATACATAGACCATCATACAAAGCTTCCCCTTCTGGTAAATCCATGGAGCATGCTCTGCATGATGCAGGAACTTCCAC
The DNA here is from genome assembly GCF_028390025.1 of Pseudophryne corroboree. Classification (NCBI taxonomy): domain Eukaryota; kingdom Metazoa; phylum Chordata; class Amphibia; order Anura; family Myobatrachidae; genus Pseudophryne; species Pseudophryne corroboree. The sequence goes on from NC_086444.1 coordinate 560,285,085, forward strand.
TGATATACTGCCCTTTTTATTAGACATTATGTAAAAATGCAACAACAGAGCGACTTAGTACGATAAAGCCAGACAAAGTACAAAACCTGCAAATAAATCAGGTATTACGTGACTGAGTACACAGTAGAATATGCGTAGACCGGAGGTATATATTAGAATACTCGTACAATATATTCTATAACAGGTACACTTTATCTTAACGAACGCTGTCTGTATAAAGACATGTAGAATACTCAAGTGTTTGTAAAGTTACAGCGCTATATACAGGCGGCTTTACAAGGAGACCGTGCCCTGCAGTCCCAGAGACCAGCCACAGCTATGCTCAGAAGATGGCACCCAGCATCTAGGTCAGGGAGTGAGGGATAGTGAGAGGCAGCACCAGGACGGGAAAATCTGCTCAGAGATGGCGCCTTGTGCCGGGGGAGGGGCTACAGGTCAAGCGCCACCTCCCCTATGCTGGACTTCCACCCCAGGTACCGCTAGTCTTATTAAATGGGGTGTTAGTACACTTGACCTGTACTCAGACGCCCCGGTAGTCTAGTGGGATCCCTGTCCACACCAGCGCCGCGACCCATCTCCCTAGGTCTCGGACGGAACGCAATTTAATGGCAGGTCCAGCCTGGGGAACCCTCTTACCTTCTCCCCATAGCAGCCACGCAAACCAGGAGAGTGTCTGCAACCATGTGCCTAAGCCGGAGCGTCTCCGACACAAGTACCCGGGAACTGAGCCGCGGGACTATGCAACGCCACTTGGGAGGGGATGGAGCTGCAGCGCTGAAGTGTCACACTGACATACAGCGGTGACAGCCCAGAGAAGGAATCTTCTTAGAAGCTTTTCCAGGGCTGCCCAGTGCAGCCCTCCTGTTAGGTGACATGCTGCAGGCACCAACTCGAAACTGAACTCCAATGCCTGGAGGCAGGGTTTATAGCGGCGGCCCCAATGCATCCTGGTACAGCCTAAAGCTTTAGCTTGTTGGTGCCTCTGGATCATGATCCACTCTACACCCCGATGTTTTCCTGTGGAAACCAATGTAACCTGCTGCAGAAAGAGGATTCCACTCAACTGCCAGTGACCGTGTTATGCAATGTTTATTAGGCTGTGTGGTTAGCAAACATCTAGGTATTTAACGCCTGTGCAGGATTATTGTATATTTTTCAGGCATCGTTGCATTGTTATTCATAGGCTTTTGGCGCAGTTTCTGCCAAGTGAAAGTAATTATAACTTATTAGAAATGGCTTTAGATTTATTAAAAACATCAGAAGTATAGTTGAAAGGTCCCGATACCACAATAGTGTATGGGAATCACTCTAGTCACAGACCATACCACTGGTTCCTGGCCCAGTTGCCACTGTTCCAGTAACTTTCTCCAGTCTGACCACTCCAGTCTGCAAAGCGCTATCTGCTTCCAGTCTGACCACTCCAGTCTGCAAAGCGCCATCTGCTTCCAGTCTGACCACTCCAGTCCGCAAAGCGCCATCTGCTTCCAGTCTGACCACTCCAGTCTGCAAAGCACAGTCTCCAGTCTGACCACTCCAGTCTGCAAAGCGCCATCTGCTTCCAGTCTGACCACTCCAGTCTGCAAAGCACCGTCTCCAGTCTGACCACTCCAGTCTGCAAAGCGCCATCTGCTTCCAGTCTGACCACTCCAGTCTGCAAAGCACCGTCTCCAGTCTGACCACTCCAGTCTGCAAAGCGCTCTCTGCTTCCAGTCTGACCACTCCAGTCTGCAAAGCGCCATCTGCTTCCTCTCTGACCACTCCAGTCTGCAAAGCGCTATCTGCTTCCAGTCTGACCACTCCAGTCTGCAAAGCGCTATCTGCTTCCAGTCTGACCACTCCAGTCTGCAAAGCGCTATCTGCTTCCAGTCTGACCACTCCAGTCTGCAAAGCACTGTCTCCAGTCTGACCACTCCAGTCTGCAAAGCGCTATCTGCTTCCAGTCTGACCACTCCAGTCTGCAAAGCACCGTCTCCAGTCTGACCACTCCAGTCTGCAAAGCGCTCTCTGCTTCCAGTCTGCAAAGCGCCATCTGCTTCCTCTCTGACCACTCCAGTCTGCAAAGCGCTCTCTGCTTCCAGTCTGACCACCCCAGTCTGCAAAGCGCCATCTGCTTCCTCTCTGACCACTCCAGTCTGCAAAGCGCTATCTGCTTCCAGTCTGACCACTCCAGTCTGCAAAGCGCTATCTGCTTCCAGTCTGACCACTCCAGTCTGCAAAGCGCTATCTGCTTCCAGTCTGACCACTCCAGTCTGCAAAGCGCCATCTGCTTCCAGTCTGACCACTCCAGTCTGCAAAGCGCCATCTGCTTCCAGTCTGACCACTCCAGTCTGCAAAGCGCTATCTGCTTCCAGTCTGACCACTCCAGTCTGCAAAGAGCTATCTGCTTCCAGTCTGACCACTCCAGTCTGCAAAGCGCCATCTGCTTCCAGTCTGACCACTCCAGTCTGCAAAGCACCGTCTCCAGTCTGACCACTCCAGTCTGCAAAGCGCCATCTGCTTCCAGTCTGACCACTCCAGTCTGCAAAGCGCTATCTGCTTCCAGTCTGACCACTCCGGTCTGCAAAGCGCTATCTGCTTCCAGTCTGACCACTTCGTTTCATAAAGGCACCATCTGTGTTCAGCTGTCCTTCTCAGTCAACAATGTGAAATCTGTCTCCAGCTATTTGCCTCAACCTTCTAGGTAGCTACTGTCTGTTAGGACAGATACAACCAGCTCCCTTAATTGTGTTATATTTGCTCTGTGTTCCATTCGCATCTATCCACTAGTATCAGGTCTGCATGAGGAGGACTCTCCTTAAATCATTCAGCTTCAGCCACTCTCCCGAATAGGAGGCCAGACCCAAGCTTCCTGACCCAAGCCAACAATAATTCAGAATGGTGTCGCTTGCATTTAAATGGATCACCACCTAGTTACCTGCATGCACATCCAAAGTCAATTTACCAACAGAATTGTCACTATATCATGAAAAATTAAATGTTTTGCAAGAAAGAAATGAGCTTCTATCAAACCTCATTCACTGTAAACTCAAATGATCCTACAGAAGTAAACACATCAAATGTTATCATCACTGGACAGATCTGATGCCATTGTGCAGCCCATGCAATATATATTCTCCACACTTAACATCAACTGTCGCTAATAAATTTAAAAACAATTTAATTTAAAACAATGAATCAGCAGTGTCAGTGATCAAAGCGGTGGCAACCATCAGTCAACAGTAGAAAAAGTACATGTGACTGAATAGCAGTTAACTTAAAAGTATTGTATGCATCAACAATCAGTACAACTGTGTTGCAAATGTAGTGTGTACAGAGAACATAGTGTTTGACATAATGCATAGAAAAAGTCACCGCAACGATTTTTTAGGGACATTTATTGTTTACACAGAAACAATAATTGAGTAGCGTGCACACTGGAAATCAAAAAGTTCATAGAATTACTTCACCTTTTAGAAAAACAAAATTGTGTATAAAATTCTCTGTCAGGTGTAATAGGCCCTACACACTGGGCAATAAATATTCAAAGATATGAACGATCTCGTTCATTAATGTACAAGATACCGTTCATATCTTTGAGTGTGGAGGCACCAGCGATAAACGATGCACTGCACTCATTCATCGCCGGTGCCCCGTCGCCTGTGCATGCAGGCTAATATGGACGATCTCGTCCATATTTGCCTGCACTTCTATGGAGCCGGGTGACGGGGGGAGTGAAGAAACTTCACTCCACCCATCACTGCCCCCCCGCCGCCAGGTCGCCCGTCAGCCGTATCCGCCATCAGGCTGCTTGGCGGCGGATCGATCAATGTGTAGGGCCCTTAACTCTAGCTTAAATCAAGTCCAGGGTATGAGCTTGCACTAACTTAAGGCCCATACACACTGTGCGATTTTGAGCTGAGATCACCTAGTGTTTTTCCTTGACTCCCGGGCAAACAATAATAAGATTTTACTTACCGATAAATCTATTTCTCGTAGTCCGTAGTGGATGCTGGGACTCCGTCAGGACCATGGGGATTAGCGGCTCCGCAGGAGACAGGGCACAAAAATAAAAGCTTTAGGACTAGGTGGTGTGCACTGGCTCCTCCCCCTATGACCCTCCTCCAAGCCTCAGTTAGGATACTGTGCCCGGACGAGCGTACACAATAAGGAAGGATTTTGAATCCCGGGTAAGACTCATACCAGCCACACCAATCACACCGTACAACTTGTGATCTGAACCCAGTTAACAGTATGACAAACGTAGGAGCCTCTGAACAGACGGCTCACAACAATAACAACCCGATTTTTTTGTAACAATAACTATGTACAAGTATTGCAGACAATCCGCACTTGGGATGGGCGCCCAGCATCCACTACGGACTACGAGAAATAGATTTATCGGTAAGTAAAATCTTATTTTCTCTGACGTCCTAGTGGATGCTGGGACTCCGTCAGGACCATGGGGATTATACCAAAGCTCCCAAACGGGCGGGAGAGTGCGGATGACTCTGCAGCACCGAATGAGAGAACTCCAGGTCCTCTTTAGCCAGGGTATCAAATTTGTAGAATTTTACAAACGTGTTCTCCCCCGACCACGTAGCTGCTCGGCAGAGTTGTAATGCCGAGACCCCTCGGGCAGCCGCCCAAGATGAGCCCACCTTCCTTGTGGAATGGGCCTTGATAGATTTAGGCTGTGGCAGGCCTGCCACAGAATGTGCAAGTTGAATTGTGCTACAAATCCAACGAGCAATCGTCTGCTTAGAAGCAGGAGCACCCAGCTTGTTGGGTGCATACAGTATAAACAGCGAGTCAGATTTTCTAACTCCAGCCGTCCTTGAAATATATATTTTCAATGCCCTGACAACGTCCAGCAACTTGGAATCCTCCAAATCGCTAGTAGCCGCAGGCACCACAATAGGCTGGTTCAGGTGAAACGCTGAAACCACCTTAGGCAGAAACTGAGGACGCGTCCGCAGTTCTGCCCTGTCCGAATGGAAAATCAGATATGGGCTTTTATACGATAAAGCCGCCAATTCTGACACTCTCCTGGCTGAAGCCAGGGCCAGTAGCATGGTTACTTTCCATGTAAGATATTTCAAATCCACCGATTTGAGTGGCTCAAACCAATGGGATTTGAGAAAATCCAAAACTACATTAAGATCCCACGGAGCCACTGGGGGCACAACCGGGGGCTGTATATGTAGTACTCCTTTTACAAAAGTCTGGACTTCAGGAACTGAAGCCAATTCTTTCTGGAAGAAAATCGACAGGGCCGAAATTTGAACCTTAATGGACCCTAATTTGAAGCCCATAGACAATCCTGTTTGCAGGAAATGTAGGAATCGACCCAGTTGAAATTCCTCCGTCGGGGCCTTCCTGGCCTCACACCACGCAACATATTTTCTCCAAATGCGGTGATAATGTTGTGCAGTCACCTCCTTCCTGGCTTTTACCAGGGTAGGGATGACCTCTTCCGGAATGCCTTTTTCCCTTAGAATTCGGCGTTCAACCGCCATGCCGTCAAACGCAGCCGCGGTAAGTCTTGGAATAGACACGGTCCCTGCTGAAGCAGGTCCCGTCTTAGAGGTAGAGGCCACGGATCTTCCGTGAGCATCTCCTGAAGTTCCGGGTACCAAGTTCTTCTTGGCCAATCCGGAGCCACGAGTATCGTTCTTACTCCCCTTTGCCGTATAATTCTCAGTACTTTTGGTATGAGAGGCAGAGGAGGAAACACATACACTGACTGGAACACCCACGGTGTTACCAGAGCGTCCACAGCTATTGCCTGAGGGTCTCTTGACCTGGCGCAATACCTGTCCAGTTTTTTGTTGAGGCGGGACGCCATCATATCCACCTTTGGTTTTTCCCAACGGTTCACAATCATGTGGAAGACTTCTGGATGAAGTCCCCACTCTCCCGGGTGTAGATCGTGTCTGCTGAGGAAGTCCGCTTCCCAGTTGTCCACTCCCGGAATGAACACTGCTGACAGTGCTATCACATGATCTTCCGCCCAGCGAAGAATCCTTGCAGCTTCTGCCATTGCCCTCCTGCTTCTTGTGCCGCCCTGTCTGTTTACGTGGGCGACTGCCGTGATGTTGTCCGACTGGATCAACACCGGCTGACCCTGAAGCAGGGGTTTTGCCAGGCTTAGAGCATTGTAAATCGCTCTTAGCTCCAGTATATTTATGTGAAGAGACATCTCCAGGCTTGACCACACTCCCTGGAAGTTTCTTCCCTGTGTGACCGCTCCCCAGCCTCTCAGACTGGCATCCGTGGTCACCAGGACCCAGTCCTGTATGCCGAATCTGCGGCCCTCTAACAGATGAGCACTCTGCAACCACCACAGAAGAGACACCCTTGTCCGTGGAGACAAAGTTATCCGCTGATGCATCTGCAGATGCGATCCGGACCATTTGTCCAGCAGATCCCACTGAAAAGTTCGTGCGTGGAATCTGCCGAATGGAATCGCTTCGTAAGAAGCCACCATTTTTCCCAGGACTCTTGTGCATTGATGCACAGACACTTTTCCTGGTTTTAGGAGGTTCCTGACAAGTTCGGATAACTCCCTGGCTTTCTCCTCCGGAAGAAACACCTTTTTCTGAACCGTGTCCAGAATCATTCCCAGGAACAGCAGACGTGTCGTCGGGGTCAATTGAGATTTTGGAAAATTCAGAATCCACCCGTGCTGTTGCAGCACTACTTGGGTTAGTGCTACTACGTCCTCCAGCTGTTCTCTGGACCTTGCCCTTATCAGGAGATCGTCCAAGTAAGGGATAATTAATACGCCTTTTCTTCGCAGAAGAAACATCATTTCGGCCATTACCTTGGTAAAGACCCGAGGTGCCGTGGACAATCCAAACGGCAGCGTCTGAAACTGATAATGACAGTTTTGCACCACGAACCTGAGGTACCCTTGATGTGAAGGGCAAATTGGGACATGCAGGTAAGCATCCTTGATGTCCAGGGACACCATAAAGTCCCCTTCTTCCAGATTCGCTATCACTGCTCTGAGTGACTCCATCTTGAACTTGAATTTTTGTATGTACAGGTTCAAAGATTTCAGATTTAGAATAGGTCTTACCGAGCCGTCCGGCTTCGGTACCACAAATAGTGTGGAATAATACCCCTTTCCCTGTTGTAGGAGGGGTACCTTGACTATCACCTGCTGAGAATACAGCTTGTGAATGGCTTCCAATACCGTCGCCCTGTCTGAGGGAGACGTTGGCAGAGCAGACTTTAGGAACCGGCGAGGGGGAGACTTCTCGAATTCCAACCTGTAACCCTGAGATACTACCTGCAGGATCCAGGGGTCCACCTGTGAGTGAGCCCACTGTGCGCTGAAATTCTTGAGTCGACCCCCCACCGCCCCCGAGTCCGCTTGTAAAGCCCCAACGTCATGCTGAGGGCTTTGCAGAAGCCGGGGAGGGCTTCTGCTCCTGGGAGGGAGCTGCTTGGTGCACTCTCTTACCCTTTCCTTTGCCTCGGGGCAGATATGACTGTCCTTTTGCCCGCTTGTTCTTATAGGAACGAAAGGACTGCGGCTGAAAAGACGGTGTCTTTTTCTGTTGGGAGGGGACCTGAGGTAAAAAGGTGGATTTCCCGGCTGTTGCCGTGGCCACCAAATCCGATAGACCGACCCCAAATAATTCCTCCCCTTTATACGGCAATACTTCCATATGCCGTTTGGAATCCGCATCACCTGACCACTGTCGCGTCCATAAACTTCTTCTGGCAGATATGGACATCGCACTTACTCTCGATGCCAGAGTGCAAAATATCCCTCTGAGCATCTCGCATATAAAGAAAAGCATCCTTTAATTGCTCTATAGTCAATAAAATACTGTCCCTATCCAGGGTATCAATATTTTCAGTCAGGGAATCCGACCAAACCACCCCAGCACTGCACATCCATGCAGAGGCGATGGCTGGTCGCAGTATAACACCAGTATGAGTGTATATACTTTTCAGGGTAGTTTCCAGCCTCCTATCAGCTGGATCCTTGAGGGCGGCCGTTTCAGGAGACGGTAACGCCACTTGTTTTGATAAGCGTGTGAGTGCCTTATCCACCCTAGGGGGTGTTTCCCAGCGCGCCCTAACCTCTGGCGGGAAAGGATATAATGCCAATAACTTCTTTGAAATTAGCAGTTTTCTATCGGGGTTAACCCACGCTTCATCACACACTTCATTCAATTCCTCTGATTCAGGAAAAACTACAGGTAGTTTTTTCAGACCCCACATAATACCCCTTTTTGTGGTACTTGCAGTATCAGAGATATGCAAAGCCTCCTTCATTGCCGTGATCATATAACGTGTGGCCCTACTGGAAAATACGTTTGTTTCTTCACCGTCGACACTAGATTCGGTGTCCGTGTCTGGGTCTGTGTCGACCGACAGAGGTAAAGGGCGTTTTACAGCCCCTGACGGTGTCTGAGACGCCTGGACAGGTACTAACTGGTTTGCCGGCCGTCTCATGTCGTCAACTGATTTTTGTAACGTGCTGACATTATCACGTAATTCCATAAACAAAGCCATCCATTCCGGTGTCGACTCCCTAGGGTTTGTGAGACCTGGCAGGGGTTAAATACATCCATATAGCCCCAGGGGCTATATGTGATGTATTTTTAGCCAGAACAAGGTATTATCATTGCTGCCCAGGGCGCCCCCCCCCAGCGCCCCGCACCCTCAGTGACCGCTGGTGTGAAGTGTGCTGACAACAATGGCGCACAGCTGCAGTGCTGTGCGCTACCTCATGAAGACTGAAAAGTCTTCTGCCGCCGGTTTCTGGACCTCTTCACTTTTCGGCATCTGCAAGGGGGTCGGCGGCGCGGCTCCGGGACCGGACTCCATGGCTGGGCCTGTGTTCGATCCCTCTGGAGCTAATGGTGTCCAGTAGCCTAAGAAGCCAATCCATCCTGCACGCAGGTGAGTTCACTTCTTCTCCCCTAAGTCCCTCGTTGCAGTGAGCCTGTTGCCAGCAGGACTCACTGAAAATAAAAAACCTAATAACTTTTTCTAAGCAGCTCTTTAGGAGAGCCACCTAGATTGCACCCTGCTCGGACGGGCACAAAAACCTAACTGAGGCTTGGAGGAGGGTCATAGGGGGAGGAGCCAGTGAACACCACCTAGTCCTAAAGCTTTTATTTTTGTGCCCTGTCTCCTGCGGAGCCGCTAATCCCCATGGTCCTGACGGAGTCCCAGCATCCACTAGGACGTCAGAGAAATAGTGTGTACACACTGAATGATTCCACTGCGGGGCCTAACATGCAGTTTTGGACGATATAGCCTAAATTGAGCTGCATGCACAGGCGGCTATATCGTTAACAACCTACGGGAGCACACATCGTTAACGATATCGTGCATACACACTAGGGTGAGAATGAGCGATATTTAAAATATTTCCTGGTGTGTATGCAACTTTAGATATATAGTCTTTTAACCTTTTTATATTATTATTTTGTAAAGGCAACAGTGAGGAAAACAAACTGTGTCTATGCTCTTCCCAGGACTTACCTAGTTTTTTTCTACTATGGACATTAACGAAGCCTCTATTACTGCTTCTATAAAACTCCTCCTGATGCTTCCCCATCCCTTACACTGTTCCGACCAATAGTCATTATTTACTGAATTCCAGAGTTTCAGGGTCTTACATGTTCTGATTCGCTTGTATACAGATTCAGAGATAGTTATTGTTTTACACTTTAGAAGATTTTGTTTTACCTAAAGTGGAATCTGACACATACTTGCCTACTTTTGAAAACTAGATACCAACAAGGACCTAATGCAGCAGCGTTTCTAGAGAGGAGGGGACCTGTGTGCAGCCTCCGTGTGTGGGCCCCTACTCTCCTGTAGCCGTCACCGCCACTGTTAGTGCTCTCAGTGTTGAGACACTGGCACAGTGCCAGAGTCTACAGCGCATGCGCAGGACTCCAAAAAATGCCCGCCGTGCTCAGTGCTCTAGCAGCGGAGGTGACGGCTACGGGAGAGGAGGGGGCCCACACACAGTCACCGATGGACGCTGAAAAGTAAGTATAGAAGAAATGGGTGCAGTGTGTGCGGTTTGGGCCACCTCTGGACCCAGGGCCCCGTGTACACCGCACACACTGCACCCATTATAGATACGCTAGTGGGCTAATGAGAGTCATCAGCAGGGACTCCACATTACTACAGCAGTCACAGTGACTGCAAAAAATGTGTGTTTTTACCCTGAAATTCCTTAATATCAGGGGCAGCAGGAGACTACACACTGAAACAGCAGTCTCCCACAGTGTGTGGGAGGGTATACAACTAAGCTTTCACATCATTTCAAAAATAGGATTTTAATTACCTACCGGTAAATCCTTTTCTCGTAGTCCATAGAGGATACTGGGGTCCATTTAGTACCATGGGGTATAGACAGGTCCACTAAGAGCCATGGGCACTTTAAGAATATTATAGTGTAGGCTGGCTCCTACCTCTATGCCCCTCCTACCAGACTCAGTCTAGGAAACTGTGCCCGAGGAGACGGACATACTTCAAGAAAAGGATAGATAAGGATAGTGGTGAGACTCCGAACCAACACACATGCACGCACAAGAGGAAAGCTAAGCTAAACAAACTTGAAACAGGAACGCAACGGCTGAACCAACATTACTTAACCAAGTAACATTGCAGGAAGAACGAAGCACTGGGTGAGCGCCCAGTATCCTCTACGGACTACGAGAAAAGGATTTACCGGTAAATAATTAAAATCCTATTTTCTCTTACGTCCTAGAGGATACTGGGGTCCATTTAGTATCATGGGGATGTACCAAAGCTCCCAAACCGGGTGGGAGAGTGCCGAGGTTCCTGCAGAACTGATTGACCAAACTGAAGGTCCTCAGAGGCCAAAAGTATCGAACTTGTAGAACTTTGCAAACGTGTTCGAACCTGACCAAGTAGTTGCTCGGCAGAGCTGTAAAGCCAGGACACCCCGGGCAGCTGCCCAGGAAGAACCCACCGACCTAGTAGAGTGGGCCTGTACAGATTTTGGACATGCAAACTTGCCGTGGAATAAGCATGCTGGATAGTAAGTCTGATCCAGCGTGCAACAGTCTGCTTTGAAGCAGGACACCCAATCTTATTGGGATCATAAAGAACAAACAGCGAGTCCGTCTTTCTGTGACGAGCTGTTCTTGTCAAAACACCTTCAAAGCACTCACAATATCCAAAGACTTTGAAGTAGCAGAGGTGTTGGTGACAACCGGGACCACAATAGGTTGGCTGATGTGAAACGCAGACACCACCTTAGGAAGAAATTGTTGACGATTTCTTAGTTCAGCTCTGTCCTCATGGAAAATTAAATAGGGACTTTTGTGAGACAACGCCCCCAGCTCCGACACACGTCTTGCCGAAGTCAAGGCTAACAGTGTGACGGGCTTCCACATAAGAAATTTTACGTCCACCTCCTGTAACAGCTCAAACCAGTCCGATTGGAGGAAATGCAGCACCACATCGAGATCCCAAGGTGCTGTGGGAGGAACAAAGGGAGGTTGGATGTGCAGAACACCTTTCAAGAATGTCTGGACCTCAGGGAGAGAAGCCAATTGTTTCTGAAAGAAAATGGACAAGGCCGAAATCTGGACTTTTATGGAGTCCAGACGTAGGCCCACACCCACTCCTGCTTGTAAAAAAAAGAAGGAAACGTCCTAGATGGTATTCCACCGCAGAAAATTTTCTGCTCTAATACCAAGAGACTTATTTCTTTCAAATACTATGGTAATGCTTAGATGTTACCCCCTTCCTGGCTTGGATCATAGTCGGGATAACTTTGTTAGGGATCCCTCTCCTGGCTAGAATCAGCCGTTCAACTTCCATGTCGTCAAACGTAGCCACGGTAAGTCCTGATAGACAAACGGGCCCTGTTGCAGAACATCCTCGCGAAGAGGTAGAGGCCACGGATCTTCGAGGAGCATCTCTAGAAGGTCCGCGTACCAGGCCCTTCTTGGCCAGTCTGGAGCAATTAGAATTGCTTGAACCTTTTCAATTTTTATTCTCTTTAGAATTCTTGGGATCAGAGGAAGTGGAAGAAACACGTACACCATCTGATAGACCCATGGAGTTGTCAGGGCGTCTACCGCCACTGCCTGTGGGTCTCTCGAACTGGAACAATACCGCTTGTGCTAATTGTTGAGACGAGAGGCCATCATGTTGATCTGTGGATATCCCCATCGACTTGTCAAGCACCTGAACACTTCTGGGTGAAGTCCCCACTCCTACGGGTGCAGGTCATGTCTGCTGAGGAAGTCTGCTTCGCAGTTGTCTACTCCTGGAATGAAGACCTCTGTCAACGTCACAGCGTTTCTCTCTGTCCAGAGGAGAATTCTTGACACCTCTGACATTGCTGCTCTGCTTTTCGTTCCGCTTTGTCTGTTTATGTACGTCAACGCCGTCACATTGTCTGACTGGACCTGAATGGCCCGATCTTGAAGAAGATGTGAGGCCTGCAGCAGGGCATTGTATATGGCCCCGAGTTTCAGAAGGTTGATTGGAAGGACGACTTCCTGACTTGACCATCCTCCCTGGAACTGCACCCCCTGAGTGACTGCTCCCCAACCTCTGAGGCTTGCGTCTGTGGTTAGCAGAATCCAGTTCTGAATTCCGTACCTCCGACCCTCGACGAGGTAAGAAGTCTGTAGCCACCACAGAAGGGAGATCCTGGCTTTTGGCGACAGACGGAACCTCTGGTGCATATGAAGATGCGATCCGGACCATTTGTCCAACAGATCGAGCTGAAAGGGTCTTGCGTGAAACCTTCCGTATTGAAGAGCCTCGTAAGAGGCCACCATTTTTTCCCCGAACCATCGACTGGATTACTAATGCCTTTTCCAACAGAAGGAACACCTTCTGCGACTCTGTACCCAGTATCATTCCCAAGAATGGGAGCCTCCGTGTTGGCTCTAGGTGAGATTTCGGAAGATTCGGAATCCACCCATGATCATGGAGAAGTTTGGTTGAGAGAACAATGCTGTCCAGCAACCTTTCCGTGGACGGTGCTTTTATCGGGAGATCATCCAGGGACGGAATTATGTTCACTCCCTGTTTGCGGATTAGAAAAATCATCTCTGCCATCATCTTGGTGAACACCCTTGGTGCCGTGGAAAGGCCAAATGGCAGGGCCTGGAACTGGTAGTGACAGTCCTGCAGTGCAAACCGTAGATAAGCCTGATGAGGCGACCAGATCGGAATGTGAAGGTACGCATCCTTGAAATCCAGAGACACTAGAAATTCCCCCCTCCTCCAGACCTGAGATCACCGCTCTCAGAGATTCCATCTTGAATTTTAACACTCGTAAGTACGGATTCAACGACTTGAGGTTCAAAATTGGTCTTACCGAACCGTCCGGTTTCGGTACTACAAACAAGTTGGAATAGTACCCCTTGTTTAGCTGATGCGGTGGAACTGGAACAATGACGTGAGCCTGTACAAGTTTTTGGATGGCATGTTGTAACGTTATACATGCCTCTTGTGAAACTGGCAAGCCGGATTTGAATAATCTGCGAGGTGGGAGCTCTTGGAACTCCAGTCTGTAGCCCTGGGAAACAAAATTTATGACCCAGGGATCCTGGCACGAATTTGACTGAAGAATTGCAGGTGAGCTCCCACCTGATAGCCTTCCAGCCATTGCAGGTCCACCATCATGCTGCAATCTTTGAGGAAGCAGAGCCTGAGCTCTGTTCCTGAGCACCTGCTGTTGCTGGTTTGCGTGGTTTACCTCTTGCTCCGATGGAAAATAACAAACATCTAAAATAAATGCAGAAAACTCTTCAGGAGCTTCCTTCAGCGTGACCGGCTCCTCCGAGCATATTTTCTAAATGGAGTCTGGTAGGAGGGGTATAGAGGGAGGAGCCAGCCCACACTATAAAATTATTAAAGTGCCCATGGCTCCTAGTGGACCCGTCTATACCCCATAGTACTAAATGGACCCCAGTATCCTATAGGACGCAAGAGAAAGAACATTAAAGACTTATTTATAATGTTTTGGAGAATAGAGTTAAAGACTTCAGTAAATGGGTAACTGGCAAACACAGGAAACACAAGAAAACGGAGTTCAAACATGCTTCAACAAGTCCATAGTAATTTCTGGGCAATCTGCAGAGTGTGGCCATATTTTTAAAGCAGCAATCATTTACCAGGCACCCGGCAACTCGGACTCTATTACAGTTCCCTCGTGGTCATCACCCATGTGAACCATCACATGTTAGATGCCAGAGCTAATGTTTGCTATCAGTGTGGACCCAAAATTCCAGAAGACAATAAACTTTTAAGAAAGTTCTCCATTAAGGCCCATACACACTTGCCGATAAAATGAGCGACGTCGCTTATTTTCCCCCTCCCTGAGCGACGTCGCTCATTTTAATCGGCAAGCATGTATGCCGCCAGCGATGACCAATGCGCGGCCCCACGGGTCGGCAACGATCGTCGCTGTCGGCAGTGCATGCATGCAGGATCTGGACTGTCATCCAGGACTTGCATGCATGGCTGGCGGAGGCGTGACATCACTGAGCGATATGAGCGGTCATATATCTCAGTGTGTACAGTCGGCCGCCGAACGGCCGGCCCGGGAGGGGAAACATTAGACGACGCTCATAGAGCGACATCGTCTAATGTGTACGGACCTTAAAACTTACTGGGGGAGATTCAAATGTTTGAAAAGTCAGTTGGGAGTCTGTTTTTTCCTATCTAATAGACAGGAAAAAACAGACACCCAACCGAGTTTTCAAATATTTGAATCTCCCCCACTGAGTTTCTGCTATACTGTAGGTGTCTGTTCAGGACAGGATATTTCAAATTGCAGCCTCCTGAGGCGTGAGCTAAAATGTGCGATAAATTGAGGTCTTGGGCGCCCAAAGCAGTACTTTACACAGGGTTAGTCACTTTGCACATAAAAAACAACCAATTCTGGTCATGTACAGGTGGCACTTGCGCAAAAGGAAGGGGAACAATTGCATTACTCCAGTGGGCTTCCATTTAGTTTGCGCACCCACAAAACAATTCAATTCCCTCTATGGTACCCCCAGATCTGCATATTATTATTCACAGCCCCATAGGGCTGTGTAGAAAAATCCTTTAATATTGATGTGAGATAGGGTTGCATGGGGGTGAGTCTCGATTGTTTTGGTTGGATTTCAACAAAATAAAGAAGGAACCTAACTCTGCATGGAAACTGTAAACACCACAATAATTTTATTACATTTCACTACTTTTTTATGCATGTAAAAAAAAAAAAAAACACCATATAACTGCCACGAATATGTAAAATACTTGCTAAATAAAATTCAGTCTTCAAAAATGTAACAAATACAATAAAGGTAGAGGCTAGATCCAAGTGGCCTAAGGGACCTTTTCCATCAGGGGGAGGAGCCACGACACAAGGGGGAGGAGCTATGCCAGTGGTACAGTTGGTCTAGTATCCACACCACCAACTATTACCTTTAGTAATTAGGTGGCAAGCGAAGCGGAGCGAGCCACCGTGCCCGAAGCGTGGCGAGCGAAGCGAGCCCGCGAGGGTACTTTTCGGGTACCTTGTTCGGCCGCAGCTCCTCCCCCTGGTGACGGAGCTCCTCCCCTAGGTACGTCAGAAGGTCCCTTCTCCCACTCCAATATAGAACCAACCATACAATAAAGCTTGAAATAGGGAAGAAATAAAAAAGTGCAGCCTAAGTTACAGTATATCAGTTAATGAAATAAAACAAATGTATCTTATAAAATCGCTCACTATAAACAACAGATCGTCCCGTGAGTATTTATATTCCAGGCTAATTGAACACATTTCTGTTTTATGTAGGTGGCTTAATATATTACTCTCGGTAATGAGTACAGTAACTGCCATGTAAATGAAAATCTGCAAACCTCAATGGGAAACCAAGAAGGATTTGAGCTATGCCTGAAAAAACATTTTTAATCAACATTTCATCTAGATATTTTACCTCCCCTCATATTTACAGCCAACTTTTTGTCATACTCAACTGTAACAACGAGGAGAATATATATATATATATATATATATATATATATATATATATATATATTGTCAAAGTCAGAAAAATGTCTCTATGCACGTTGCCATATTTGCACCGCACACTGGTCCGCGCTGCGCATGCGTACGCTCTCCCGTGAAGGCGCATACCCGCAATAGCGTGCACTCGCAGGCGCGGTATGCGTATTTACGGTAGAGTTTATGTAGTCGTAGCGTGCGACTCATTCGTTACATATTTTCACAATTAATGTAGTTTATAGATCATGATCCCTTTAATGATTTCTGAAAGTTTAGTTAACATAGAATGTCCCTGAGCTGAGGAATCCCTCTTTGCATCGTACGAAGGGTCTAACAGGAATCATACAGCAGTGTTTGGTACCCATCGGAAGAGTATTTAATTAGCAATATTCCGGTGTTGGTTTGGAGCGTATTAATCGCTCGTGCGAATAGTTATGGACATAAGAAGTTTATGTCCATTTCTACTATTTACTCATACTCAGGTATGCGGCGGGAAACTTAGTTCCCCACCCACCTGAGCTGTTGGAAATCGTCACAGCCCACCTGTATGAATCACCCTATGACCTTTTGTTATGATGCAGGGCCGAATTCCTTCGGCCAATGGACAATGGGATTGTAGGACCATGAGATTGCATTGTGTGTGGGGCATAAATAGGCAGGCCGACCATATCCAACTCTCACTCTCTCATCAACGGTTATCTGCTGATAGCCGGGAGCTGGATATCGAGGCGCAGGCGATCATACCCTTTGTGCGTAAGTTTCTCTCCGTAATCATTGTCTTTCTGTGAGCCAATTTCTCTCATCTCTCTCTCTCTCTCTCTCTCTCTCTGTTCTGTTTCTCTCATATCTCCCCTAGACTAGGCTAGTATTGTATTAGATAGTATTGTATTGTATTGCATTTAGGTCAGTGTAGTATTGTCTTTTTGTATTTATTGTTTAGTTCTGTGGTTAGGAAGTCTCTGTTATATTGTAGTGTGTCATTTGTACTGTTATCCCCTTTTTACAAGTATATTAGATATAATACAGTTAATAGGCTTTGGAACCTAAACCAGTATCTGTGTATTTTCTATAGTGTTAAGTGTTCACTTGAGCGTCGGTGACGCTCAAGCAGCTTTGTAGTTAGTCAGGTTACACAAGGTTGCACTTACACCCTGTATTCACATTAAGTTATTCTGTGTATTTCATTGGTATAAGGTTTAAACATTAAGGTATAGCGTTGTGAGCGTCTGCGCCGCTGGTGACCTCCTCGTGGTCTCGAGCGTATGCTACGCCATAGCGAATCATTACTCTAGTCATAACCAATAACGTGTCCTGTGATCACTGGGCCGTGAGCGAACGTGACGCTTGAGCGTCTCGCCTACGGCGGAGCGATCATTACGCAAATAGCGTACCATTACGGTACTTCTTAAGCAAACAGCGTACAGTGTTCTTAGACTTCATAAAGGGTTGTTTATACGACAAGGGAATTTAGCATTGTCAATTGGGGACTCGTCCTATCCTTCTCATATCTGCACTAGGTAGATCAGCAGACATTATCCCCCAGCAAAGGGTGGGAGGTTGTCTCCCAGTGCTGACGGGATAAGCGTCTGCTTCGCTTAGATAAAGAGTGCTGAAGGAATCCGGGAACCGGAAGTAAGAACAAAACGCTTGTGTCTTTTAAAAACTGTTTTATTTCTCTTCTGTCTTGCGTATACACGCACGCATACATTTATCTGCATTTCTTTTTCAATTTCGTATATCACTATTCCTGTTTGCCAATTTTTATAGTTGATAGAAAGTGCTAAAAAGAGATTTGCTGTTATTTCATAGTAGAGGTAATAGTTAAAGTATAGAACACCACACGATTTGTCTAGGAGACAAGGCAGTCAGTGTGGATTGCGGTAGATGATCAGGGATCATTTACATTGATAAAAGTATATATTGTGTTACGGTGGATCTTTGCATTACGTACACGTGTCGCTAACAAAGACTAGCGTACGCAATCCAAAAGGCAGACGCACGCAGCGTACATTACGCAACGTAGCGTCCGGTTACGCTCACGTAGCTCAAGTCACGAAAAAGGTGAATTAGCGCAAAGCGATAATTAGCGCAAAGGCGATAAGTAACGCACAGCGGTAGATAACGCGAAGCGGTAAATAACGCAAATCTATTTTTGAAAAAAAAAAAATCTGAAATTTAGTTTAACAGATCCTGCTCCTAATTGGTAACACTGTTGGACTGAAGACAATTTCTGCGCAGAAATAGATATAGAAACAAAGTGTACATGTGTTGAGTGAGTGTGGTTTTGTATACATAAGTTTATACAACTTTAAGGTGGAACCAAAAGGAAAGCCGGGTACTCGTCAAGGGACATACGTGTAAGTGACATATACGGTGGCTAGGGAGGCATCCCTGGTTAAATAATATTTGAGCATTAGAGTATAGCGGACCATAAGGTAACAAGACCAGGAGGTCATAAGGTAACAAGACCAGGAGGTCGTAAGGTAAAAGGTCCGCTATAAAAGTCCAGTGGCACAACGCCTGGGGTGTTGGTGCAGAACCCATATAGGCCATACAAGCTCTTGCTGAAGGAATCGCGGCCGGAAACATCGATTCCATTGATCTTTCAGTACATAACAAGTAGTGCTTGTGTACTGAACGATTGGACCGCACGTAATTGTGTGCAGTAGTTAGTAATCTGACCTAATACCATTAGAGTAAAGTGGTCACAAACGCTATTTGTACATTCTGACGTGATTTGTGTAATTTTTTATTTTTGGAAGGGAAGTTCGCTGGTCACTCAGGAACTATCTAACAACCCCAACTTTACTGGAAAGAGTAAGTGTCCTGCGGGTAACCCTCATATGTTCCAGTAAACTGAAGGTTCCATAGGGGCCCTGTATCGAGTACGCCAGCACCACGTCGGTGTGATCAGGTCGTATTGGTCGAGGTGGGCGAGTGAGTGGGGTACTCGGTAAACCGCCACCGCCGGCCTACTGTGGAGTAATTTGGTTGTCTGAAAAGGCTTGCTGAAAACCTTGATACAGAGATCCAAGGAGGACTAAGCAACACCTGCAGACTATGGGGGCCAGTTGCTCAGGTAGGGGGCGATCAACCCTGGTTCAGGTTGATTCTGTGAACCGACCAGTTGGGTCGGCACGATATGTAATGTGTGAAAAATATGGAAGTCACACCGAATCTTTATGTGATGAATGGGAGAGAATGACTGTACAAGACAGGGACAAATTCCCAAGAATAGGTAGCTTTAGTCCAGAAGTGTTACAAAATTTAAGGAGGAGGATATGTCTCGTAAAATCAGCAAAGAGACGAATTCAACATCATGATTATTTACAGTTATGGCACCAGGAAGGTGAGATACAGAGAGGTTTGGCTCTGGCGGCAGGATCTGGGGCAGTCAGGAAGCTGATAGCCACAGCTCCTCCTCCACCATACATTGCAGGAGAGAAGTTGATTGCGGAGAGAAACGCACTGGGTTGTAAAACACAAACTCTTAGTAACCCTGTAAATGTTAATGATGTTAACCAAATAACTCATGCAAGTATTAACCCGTGCAAGATGTACCCTGTTTTGAACCTTCCTCAGGAGTGTGATCAAGAAGACGATTCAGCAACAATTTCAGCTCTCTCTCTTGCAGCCACCATAGCAGAGACCACAGTAGGCACCGCGACACCCACGAGATTAGTGAAAGCCCCTAGCGGAGGGATAGGTGAGGTCGTGTCAACGGGTAAGTACGGCACCATGCACTACACTGAAACAATTGTACCACAACAAGCAGTAGAATCTACACAGGAAGAGGCTGTTAGAATTGCTCCTGTAAGGGTAATAGCAGTTCCCAATGGAAAAACAGATGTGTCTGGAGCCACTCCCATAAGGAACATTGCCATGTACACTCCATTTTCCAGAATAGAATTAAGAACAATAGTGTCCGAATTTCCTGACCCCAGGAAAGACTTAGTTGCTAGCCAAAAATACATCAGGGATCTAGGTAACACTGTAGAACCCAACAACAAGGATTGGCAGATACTGCTAAGAGCTTGTTTACCTTCCAATGTTGACGCAACTCAATTTTTAGCTGACTGTGCATTGGATAAAGATGTACCGCTTACAGACGTGTACAACAAGGATAATGTAAAAAGGATAAATTTACAGCTAAAGGAGTATTTCCCAGCCGTTGTTAAATGGAACAAAATATTTTCCATTAAGCAAAAGGAGTACGAAACGGCAACAGAATATTTTCACCGGGCACTATTAGAAATGGCAAAGTACACTGGTATAGAAGACATTAAGACCAACCCAAACCATCGAGAAGTAGCAGTATCTGTACTGATGGATGGTTTGAAAGAAACATTAAAAGCTAGGGTACAGACCACGCAGCCATGTTGGCGAGGTCTGTCAGTGTCCACATTGAGAGAGGCTGCTATTGATCACGACAGAAACATCACTAGGCACAGGGAGTCGCAAAGTGATAAGTTGATGTCAGTAAGTATACAGGCGCTGACCACAAAGCAGCCTGCGTATGTACCACCGAATCCTGTGGGTAAGGCAAGTGTAATAACATGTTTTTCTTGTAACAGACCGGGACACTTTGCACGAGAATGTAGAGCAAAGAATGTACAAAGATCTTTTCAACCCCCTAGACAACAACACAACACACGACATTGGGAGCAGGGTCCACAGAGGCGGAGTTTTGAGCCACATACAGGGGAAACAAAAAGATATCCCCCGAACAGAGATTGGCATGCCTCTGGTAGTTCCCAGCTAACCCCCTCACAAGTAGTTGCTGCCAACGGGATTCAGGGAGGTCAGCATACCCAATAGGGGTGTGGCCATACCTGTAATCTGCACCCAGTTAGGTTGATTGCTAGTCTTGGAAGCGAACCAGAGATTGCAATCAATGTAGCTGGTAAAACTTTGAACTTTCTTGTAGACACAGGGGCGGCCAAGTCAGTGATAAATTCGACAGTGGGCATGAGAACCACTGGTAGGACAATTCCAGCCATGGGAGTAACAGGAGTAGTCCAGCACTACCCTGTTAGCAAACCAGCCGAGATTACAATAGGGCCTTTGCATACCAAGCATTCCTTTTTGCTGGCTGCATCGGCACCAACTAATCTCCTGGGTAGAGACTTACTATGTAAAATGGGTTGCGTCATTTATTGTACTCCTGAAGGTGTATTCTTGGACATCCCTGAGAATCACGCTCAGGAAGTACGAGACATGTTAGACTCCCCATCAAGATTAATGTCACATTCCATTATGACAAATAGGAATCCATCCCAAGTAGAAGAGATGACATCTCAGATACCAGAGTCACTTTGGACAAAAGATGGACAGGACACTGGATTAATGGCAAACGTAGCTCCAGTAGTTGTACAAGTAAAAGATGGTAGGATAGCTCCAAAAATCCCACAGTATCCTCTGAAGCCAGAGGTGGAGTTAGGAGTTTTCCCAGTAATAGAGCGCTTGCTACAACAGGGCATTCTAGTAAGAACGTCCAGCACAGCAAATAGTCCCATCTTCCCTGTTAAAAAGAGTGGGGGGAGGGGTTACAGGCTAGTGCAGGATCTAAGGGGGATTAACAAAATAGTTGAGTCAGTTCCCCGTAGTGCCTAATCCAGCTGTCATCCTAATGCAAATTCCTCCCACTGCCAAATTTTTCACTGTTATTGACCTCTGCTCCGCATTCTTTTCGGTACCTCTGCACCCTGACAGCCAATATTTGTTTGCATTCACATACAGAGGAGTCCAATACACGTGGACTCGGTTACCCCAAGGTTTCATAGATAGTCCAAGTATATTTTCTCAAGCTTTGCATGATTGTTTACAGTCTTTCCAACCGGAGAGTGGATCAGTGTTGATACAGTACGTGGATGATCTACTACTGTGTTCTGATTCATTGGAGGCATCCCTGAAGGATACGAAACAGCTCCTGTTTCATCTTTCAGACACCGGACACAAGGTGTCCAAAGACAAGTTACAATTATGCCAAACTAAGGTAAAATATTTGGGACACTGTCTAACACAAGGACTGAGACACCTGACCGCTGATAGAATCCAAGCCATTAGAGACATGACACTGCCACAAACCCAACAACAGATCAGGACGTTTCTAGGAATGTGTGGGTATTGCCGTAATTGGATCCCAGGGTTTTCCATATTGGCGCTACCTCTGCAGGAAATGGTCTCTTCAAACAAACCTGATCGGATTTCGCATACAGACGAATCTGAAACAGCATTTGAGAGACTCAAACAGTGTCTAACGCAGGCACCAGCACTAGGTATGCCAGACTATGGGAAACCCTTTGAACTATACGGAACAGAAAGTGCTGGGTGCGCAGCAGGTGTACTAACCCAAAAACACGGTGACGCCAGCAGGCCAGTCGCATACTACAGCGCCCAGCTAGACACGGTAGCGCGATCCCTCCCCACATGCTTGCGTAGCGTTGCGGCGATAGCATTGCTAGTGACAAAAAGCGAAGATGTCGTGCTAGGCCACAACCTCACAATCCATACACCGCATGCGGTATCTGCCTTATTGAATTCTGCCCAAACCAGACACGTCTCATCAGCAAGGTTTACGAGATGGGAATTGGCATTAATGGCCCCAGTAAACATCACCATAAGGAGATGCAGCGCATTAAACCCTGCAACATTTCTCCCAGGTGTGCCTGGTCAGGCACAAAGGGTGGGAGGTGAGAGTGATGGGGAAGGAGGATTTAATGCAAAGGAAGATACACATGATTGTATGGAATATTTGACCCAAAATTTTACCGCAAGGCCTGACATCAGTGACAATCCACTGGAAGATGCAGAACTCACGTTCTACACGGACGGTAGTTGTCATAGACAGTCAGACTCGGGAGACTTGTGTACTGGATACGCAGTCGTAGATGACCAAGACACCATAGAAGCGGAACCGCTAGGCCCACCTCACTCAGCCCAGGTTGCTGAACTGGTCGCCCTAACCAGAGCATGTGAATTGGCTAAGGGTAAGTCTGCCAATATCTACACCGATTCTAGATACGCCTTCGGGGTAGTCCATGATTTCGGAGCCCTATGGCGGCTCAGAAATTTCATGACGGCGGCTGGTACACCGATAGCGCATGCAGCTCATATAAAAAGGCTTCTAACAGCGATACAGGAACCCGACAGAGTGGCTGTTATCAAATGTAAAGCACATACATATAGCCAAGACCCAGTATCCCTTGGTAACAGCCGAGCAGACGAAGCCGCAAAGCTTGCAGCTGCTACCCCCATACAGACAGACACCACACAACTGATGGTATTTAATACCATCAACACACAGAAGTTGTGTGAGATGCAGAATTTGTGTTCCACACAGGAAAGAGCAGTCTGGAAGGCAAAGGGATATGGCCAGGAGTCCTCAGGGCTCTGGACGGATGGACATGGTAAACCAGTGGCCCCCAGGGCATACCTTCCATGTCTGGCTGAAGCAGCTCACGGGCTGACTCATCTAGGCAAGGAGGGGATGTGCAAATTGGTAAGAGCATACTGGTGCGCCCCAGGATTCTCCTCTCATGCGAGTAAAAGAGCAATGTCATGCCTTACCTGTCTGAGAAAGAATATTGGAAAAGCAATACCTACAGAACCATCCCATATCCCACCTGCCGGCGGCCCTTTCCAGGTAATACAAATTGACTTCATTCAATTACCCCCATGTCGAAATTTGAAATATGTACTTGTCTGTATAGATGTTTTCTCAAATTGGGTCGAAGCTTTTCCAGCAGCTACAAATACCGCTATGTTTACAGCTAAGAAAATTGTGCAGGAATTTGTATGTAGATATGGTATCCCTAGAATCATTGAAAGTGATAGGGGTACCCATTTTACAGGTGATGTCTTTCAAGGAATGTGTAAGTTGATGGGAATTGATAGTAAGCTGCACACTCCGTACCGTCCACAGGCGAGTGCGAAGGTCGAAAGAGTGAACAGCACTATTAAAAATAAATTGAGTAAAGTAATGACAGAGACAGGATTGACGTGGCCAGAAGCTTTACCCATTGTTTTGTATAGCATCAGAACCACTCCCAGGTCCCCTCTTAATCTGTCTCCTTTTGAAATCTTGTTTGGTCGACAACCGCATGTCATGATTAACCCTCAGGAGGATTTGAAATGTAACAATGAAGTAACTGTAAAGTACTTGATTAACATGAGTAAGCAGTTGAGGAGTCAAAATGATAATCTGAAGTTGGTGATTCCTGATTTACCAGGTAGTAATTGTCATGACATTGAACCTGGGGATTATGTAATGATACGAAATTTTCTACGCTCAGGTTGTCTTATTGATAGATGGGAAGGACCATACCAGGTCTTATTGACTAGCACCACAGCATTGAAGGTTACTGAGAGAGAGACTTGGGTCCATTCATCCCACTGCAAAAAGGTTGCTGATCCAGAGAAGTCCCGTGATAAGGAACAGACGGTAGAGGTTGTATCACTGGAGTGTCTGTTCCAGGAGGACTGAGGCGGCACCTGAGCCTTGAAGACCGAAAGCAGTT
The DNA here is from genome assembly GCF_028390025.1 of Pseudophryne corroboree. Classification (NCBI taxonomy): domain Eukaryota; kingdom Metazoa; phylum Chordata; class Amphibia; order Anura; family Myobatrachidae; genus Pseudophryne; species Pseudophryne corroboree. The sequence goes on from NC_086444.1 coordinate 560,309,595, forward strand.
GTCGACTCCCTTCTCCCTTTTATTGTTTTTCTCCACTTCCCAGCCCCTCTCCCTTAAAATTTCTTTTTCCCCCTTCTCATTCTTCTCTATTTCCTCCTCAAAGATGGACTTGCCCCAAGAGACTGTGATCCGGATTTTGATGTTAACCATGATGTTGACCAGAGCAGTCTGTTCCGGCGAGAGTACCATAGAGGTCGAGAGAGGATCTGGAATGGGTTCCGATTATGATGATGGAGGCGTAGTTTTCCAAGATCCACCAAACCAACAAGCAAAGGCGAGTATCAGAAAACGATCCGATAGAAGAAATTGTGATGGATTGTTAGCTGAAGAAAATTGTATCTGTAGGCTCTGTGATAATCTGGTTGAAGATGGATGCATAAAGAAATGCCAATCTAGTTTTAATATCCATATGGACCGGCATCCATTGAGTGACTATCACTCCTTAGTGGGTAACGTGTTAAACCAAACAGATTGTTGGGTATGCTCCCAAGTACCTCAGGGTCACAGCAAATCAGGGCTAGTACCATTTCCTTTAACGTTAGGGGAGGTACTTGAGCTAAGTGGTGGGAGACCGGTGGACCGGAGGTTTAACATCTCCAGCCCTCCTAGTTTGAAGCTCCACCAATACCATGTGGATAGGTCCCTCATATGTTTTAACATCTCCAATCCCAGAAAACCGGGAAATTGGGAAGTGTCATGGAGCAACCTTACCATGACCTTTTCACACAGAGCAGATAGAATGCCTACAGATACAGAGCTCGTACGCCATATAGCCAGTAGAGGAAAATCTTTCCGGTATCGATATACCTTAGGAAATAGGATTACTAGAGTTGGAGAGGTATCACCAGGATACTGTGCACATATCGTACAAACCGATACGTGCATTAAGCAGATGGAAGAATTAGGGTCAGGAGATTTCACCTGGAAGGTTTGTAACATGGTCATGTCCTTCTCCGTCCCTTATGTTCTCCCCGATGATGCATATTTCATATGCGGGAGAAAGGCGTACAAGTGGCTTGCCCCAAACTCTGAAGGATTGTGTTATATTGGAAAAGTATTGCCTGAAGTGATGACTGTTACACATGACAAAATGAAGGACATACACCGTGGTGCCCAAGCTCCTTATACTCACACTCATTACGAGCACCGAGTTAAAAGACAACTGTCAGAAAGGTTAGAGCATCCGGCCTCTGATCTTATCCATGAATCCACCGGGATTCAGGTTCTGGTAGCGTTAGATTTCACTCGTACCGCTCGAGGTGTGATGAATTATAGATACATTTCCGCACTCGCCAATTTGTTAGATAATATCACTGAAATGTATGATGACACGTTTAGATACACTGGAAGAGAACTTCAAGCTTACAAAACAGAACTAGTTCAGCATAAGATGGTTCTTAATTATCTTACAGCAGTAACAGGCGGATATTGTGTTACATTGGCAACACAGTACGGCATAAAGTGTTGCACGTATATCACAAATAGCACCGAGGATCCGGTAGAGGTCATAGACCAAAAGATGGACGATATTCTCCAATTGAAGTGGGAATTTCGTCGAAAACACAATCTCACCCTTGCTGCTGTAGGTAATGAGCTGACTGGTTGGGTGTCATGGTTGAACCCGCGAAATTGGTTCTCCGGTTTGGGAGACTGGGCTCAAGGAGTCATAATGGATGTTGGAAAGTTTCTACTATGTATCTTGGGTGTCATTATATCGATTGGATTGATATTTAGATGCGGGCAGGCTTTAATGAGGTGCAAACAAAGTACAAGAGTGATGAGCTTGAGGAGCGAGGAAACTGTAATTAACCTGGATTTGATTTATGACCCAATGATAGAAACCAGAATGTGATGAAAATGCGATTATACGGTCCGTTTCTTTCACCTGTTTTTCTGCTTTTCTCCAAGATACAAAGACCCCCTTGGACGAGGAAGTTGACGAGACGCTATACAGACAACAGACAAGCACCAAAGAAGAAGATTTGACAACTTTAAATATGGACACTTGATGAACTTTGCCATGGATCCCCAGTTTCCCTAGTATTTTTAAACTCACGCTAGCCCAACATTTTTGTAAATCTGATGGCACTGACAAAGCTTGTTGCTCATGCCTAAGGAGCAAAACAGCGCAAAGAAGACGACTCTCAACAGATACCGAACACAACTTCAACAACAGATGTACATTTCCCTGACATAGAATATCATTGCATTTTTCGTAAGTGTTCTTTATCTTCATCTCTACAACCCTCAGGTAACGACACACATAGACGATAGGGAATACAGGCACAGATATTAGCAACCACATACCTCCCCCTTTCATGTATCATCAACTAAAATGTGCATCCCCATTTTGTTACAACCACAGCCGAAATGAGCTCGGTAGAGTTTGACAGCCCATCCACAGACCTGTACCACAGGATAAGAAGGAATTCAAATGTATACTTCGCAATACCTCGAAGCTTGATTTACCACACGTACGGCACGATGATACATGACCCTCCAAACATGGACTCATACACACACGCTTCTGCTTTCTCACTAGGTCATACCCTCTTCACACCTACTCCACTCTTCTCCCCTACCCAACCATGGAAATCAATTAACCCGACTTACATTTTTCTCCTTAAATATTTTAGAAGGTGGCAGTTATTATTGACTGCCAAAGGGTGGACTGTCAAAGTCAGAAAAATGTCTCTATGCACGTTGCCATATTTGCACCGCACACTGGTCCGCGCTGCGCATGCGTACGCTCTCCCGTGAAGGCGCATACCCGCAATAGCGTGCACTCGCAGGCGCGGTATGCGTATTTACGGTAGAGTTTATGTAGTCGTAGCGTGCGACTCATTCGTTACATATTTTCACAATTAATGTAGTTTATAGATCATGATCCCTTTAATGATTTCTGAAAGTTTAGTTAACATAGAATGTCCCTGAGCTGAGGAATCCCTCTTTGCATCGTACGAAGGGTCTAACAGGAATCATACAGCAGTGTTTGGTACCCATCGGAAGAGTATTTAATTAGCAATATTCCGGTGTTGGTTTGGAGCGTATTAATCGCTCGTGCGAATAGTTATGGACATAAGAAGTTTATGTCCATTTCTACTATTTACTCATACTCAGGTATGCGGCGGGAAACTTAGTTCCCCACCCACCTGAGCTGTTGGAAATCGTCACAGCCCACCTGTATGAATCACCCTATGACCTTTTGTTATGATGCAGGGCCGAATTCCTTCGGCCAATGGACAATGGGATTGTAGGACCATGAGATTGCATTGTGTGTGGGGCATAAATAGGCAGGCCGACCATATCCAACTCTCACTCTCTCATCAACGGTTATCTGCTGATAGCCGGGAGCTGGATATCGAGGCGCAGGCGATCATACCCTTTGTGCGTAAGTTTCTCTCCGTAATCATTGTCTTTCTGTGAGCCAATTTCTCTCATCTCTCTCTCTCTCTCTCTCTCTGTTCTGTTTCTCTCATATCTCCCCTAGACTAGGCTAGTATTGTATTAGATAGTATTGTATTGTATTGCATTTAGGTCAGTGTAGTATTGTCTTTTTGTATTTATTGTTTAGTTCTGTGGTTAGGAAGTCTCTGTTATATTGTAGTGTGTCATTTGTACTGTTATCCCCTTTTTACAAGTATATTAGATATAATACAGTTAATAGGCTTTGGAACCTAAACCAGTATCTGTGTATTTTCTATAGTGTTAAGTGTTCACTTGAGCGTCGGTGACGCTCAAGCAGCTTTGTAGTTAGTCAGGTTACACAAGGTTGCACTTACACCCTGTATTCACATTAAGTTATTCTGTGTATTTCATTGGTATAAGGTTTAAACATTAAGGTATAGCGTTGTGAGCGTCTGCGCCGCTGGTGACCTCCTCGTGGTCTCGAGCGTATGCTACGCCATAGCGAATCATTACTCTAGTCATAACCAATAACGTGTCCTGTGATCACTGGGCCGTGAGCGAACGTGACGCTTGAGCGTCTCGCCTACGGCGGAGCGATCATTACGCAAATAGCGTACCATTACGGTACTTCTTAAGCAAACAGCGTACAGTGTTCTTAGACTTCATAAAGGGTTGTTTATACGACAAGGGAATTTAGCATTGTCAATATATATATATATATATATATATATATATATATATACATATATATATATATATATATATATATATACATATACACATATACACAGGTTGAGTATCCCATATCCAAATATTCCGAAATACGGAATATTCCGAAATACGGACTTTTTTGCGTGAGAGTGAGATAGTGAAACCTTTGTTTTTTGATGGCTCAATGTACACAAACTTTGTTTAATACACAAAGTTATTAAAAATATTGTATTAAATGACCTTCAGGCTGTGTGTATAAGGTGTATATGAAACATAAATGAATTTTGTGAATGTAGACACATTTTGTTTAATGCACAAAGTTATAAAAAATATTGGCTAAAATGACTTTCAGGCTGTGTGTATAAGGTGTATATGTAACATAAATGTATTCTGTGCTTAGATTTAGGTCCCATCACCATGATATCTCATGATGGTATGCAATTATTCCAAAATACGGAAAAATCCGATATCCAAAATACCTCTGGTCCCAAGCATTTTGGATAAGGGATACTCAACCTGTATATATATATATATATATATATATATATATATATATATATATATATATATATATATATATATATATATATATATATATATTACATGGAAACAGCCCGGCACTCCGTTGTCCCCATGGGGGTATTGCTCCGGTGCCCTCCTGGGGGTATGGCAACCCCAATTTGCACAAGAAAGAGGGACGGCGGCACTCAGAGTCTTTCACTTCAAGATGTATTAAAGCAGAAAGTGCATTTATTCGTCGAATAAATGCACTTTCTGCTTTAATACATCTTGAAGTGAAAGACTGAGTGCCGCCGTCCCTCTTTCTTGTATGTATGTATATATATATATATATATATATATATATATATATATACACACATATATACATATATACACACACACATATATACATACACACACACACACAAATACATACACACATACATACACACACAGATATATATTTATTTATATCTATCTATCTAGAACAGGGCTGGCCAAACCGGTCCTCCAGATCTACCAACAGTTCATGTTTTCCAGGCCTCCTGGAGATCTGTAGAATTGTCAGTTAGGAATGAATGCAGCACATCTTAATTAGTAATGACTACACCTGTGCACCAGCTAGGTGGTCTGGAAAATGTGAACTGTTGATAGATCTCGAGGACTGGATTGGCCAGCCCTGATCTAGAATATGTAGACAGGCGGCACTCACGGATTTCTGAGCAAACAAGAAAAGAGATGACTCCTCCTTGTATACTTAACGTTTCGGTTTATTAACAGTCTTCAGAAGTAACAATTTACAAAAGTGACCAATCTTACCTTTATACATAACTACGACCACCACATGCAATATCCTCCGTTCCCCTAACGGACTGACTTCCGGTTTCGTCATCATCCAAAGACAACGCTGTCAGAGAGATAACGTATGCCGGATTGTGATTAAACCATCACCATGGTAACATGGCAACACAATAACAAGAGAATGCACTGTTTCCACATAATAATTAAACTATACTTGTTTGCAATACAATCTTACAAATCTATGGTAACTGGTTGAAATTCATGCTAATCCACATAATGCAATCATAAACAACTAGAATAAAAAAATCACATATATGAAGGATCGTGTTAGCCGCTAACTCACAAGAAACTAACCAGAGATAGAGTTTCATTAAGACCATACGGAGCCACGGTGTTTAGCCGGTATATCCACCGTGCCTCCTTCTGCAACAAGATCTTATGTCTATCTCCCCCTCGTTTAGAGAAAGGAACTTGTTCCAATATCTTGTAACGCAAAGCTGCCAACGTATGGTTATGCGACTTAAAATGTTTAGCTACGGGCTGATCTATATTTTTGCCTTCCAAGATCTGTTTAATGGCGCTTCTGTGCGGAGACATACGTTCTTTAAAAAGACATGTGGTCTTTCCGATATAATACAGACCACATGGACATTTTATGCAGTAAATTACATACTTGCTGGTGCAGGTAAGTACCTTCTGAATTTTGATTTTAATACCTGTGTGAGGATGCAATATATAGTCACCTGTCTCTAAGTACAGGCACGTGGTGCAGCCAGTGCATTTATAATTGCCCGGCTTCCTTTTTAGAAAAGTACCTGCATCAATGTCACCTAATTGTGATATGTCATTATGAACAACCAAATCCCTTATATTACTACCCCTTTTGTAACAAGGAAGGAACCTACTGGATTTGATGCTAGAGAGGTCCGGATCTGCTTGTATTACCGGCCATTTCCTTTTGGCCGTTTGAGTGAGCTTTTGACTAGCTGTAGTATATTTGGTAACACATAGGACTGCATTATCCCATTGTTTCTTATTACTAGCCTTCTCTGCTGGTATTTTTGGTTCTAGCATAGCTCTTGCCCTAGCTGTTTGAAGCAGTTTATTGCTATACCCCCGCTCCAAAAATCTTTGGGTCATAGAATCCATTTGCTTAGACTCTTCTTTGAAATCGCTGCAAATTCTGCGTACTCTGAGGTACTGGGAATAGGGGTGCCCATCTTTCCGAGATTTCGGGTGGTGACTTGAGGACAGTAATAAACTATTGGCATCTGTAGGTTTGTGAAAAATGGAAGTGACTAATTTACCTTCAAGTTTGCTCACATTTACATCCAAAAAATGTATGCTCTCAGCTTGTATGTCAAACGTGAATTTAATGGATTCATCCATTGCGTTCACTTGCTCAATCATATCTATGAAGGCTTTTTTTGAGCCAGTCCATAGTATAAACACATCATCTATGTAGCGTGTATACATAGCGATATGGGACTTAAAGTTGGTATTGGACAGAATCAATTCATTTTCTATGTTGAACATAAAAGAATTTGCATATGCCGGTGCGGCACAAGACCCCATTGCACAGCCTCTAATTTGTTCAAAGAATTCTTTGAACAAAAAAAAGCCTTCATAGATATGATTGAGCAAGTGAATGCAATGGATGAATCCATTAAATTCACGTTTGACATACAAGCTGAGAGCATACATTTTTTGAATGTAAATGTGAGCAAACTTGAAGGTCACTTCCATTTTTCACAAACCTACAGATGCCAATAGTTTATTACTGTCCTCAAGTCACCACCCGAAATCTCGGAAAGATGGGCTCCCCTATTCCCAGTACCTCAGAGTACGCAGAATTTGCAGGGATTTCAAAGAAGAGTCTAAGCAAATGGATTCTATGACCCAAAGATTTTTGGAGCGGGGGTATAGCAATAAACTGCTTCAAACAGCTAGGGCAAGAGCTATGCTAGAACCAAAAATACCAGCAGAGAAGGCTAGTAATAAGAAACAATTGGATAATGCAGTCATATGCGTTACCAAATATACTACAGCTAGTCAAAAGCTCACTCAAACAGCCAAAAGGATATGGCCGGTAATACAAGCAGATCCGGACCTCTCTAGCATCAAATCCAGTAGGTTCCTTCCTTGTTACAAAAGGGGTAGTAATATAAGGGATTTGGTTGTTCATAATGACATATCACAATTAGGTGACACTGATGCAGGTACTTTTCTAAAAAGGAAGCCGGGCAATTATAAATGCACTGGCTGCACCACGTGCCTGTACTTAGAGACAGGTGACTATATATTGCATCCTCACACAGGTATTAAAATCAAAATTCAGCAGGTACTTACCTGCACCAGCGAGTATGTAATTTACTGCATAAAATGTCCATGTGGTCTGTATTATATCGGAAAGACCACGTCTTTTTAAAGAACGTATGTCTCAGCACAGAAGCGCCATTAAACAGATCTTAAAAGGCAAAAATATAGATCAGCACGTAGCTAAACATTTTAAGTCGCATAACCATACGTTGGCAGCTTTGCGTTACAAGATATTGGAACAAGTTCCTTTCTCTAAACGAGGGGGAGATAGACATAAGATCTTGTTACAGAAGGAGGCACGGTGGATATACCGGCTAAACACCGTGGCTCCGTATGGTCTTAATGAAACTATCTCTGGTTAGTTTCTTGTGAGTTAGCGGCTAACACGATCCTTCATATATGTGATTTTTTTATTCTAGTGGTTTATGATTGCATTATGTGGATTAGCATGAATTTCAACCAGTTACCATAGATTTGTAAGATTGTATTGCAAACAAGTATAGTTTAATTATTATGTGGAAACAGTGCATTTTCTTGTTATTGTGTTGCCATGTTACCATGGTGATGGTTTAATCACAATCCGGCATACGTCATCTCTCTGACAGCGTTGTCTTTGGATGATGACGAAACCGGAAGTCAGTCCGTTAGGGGAACGGAGGATATTGCACGTGGTGGTCGTAGTTATGTATAAAGGTAAGATTGGTCACTTTTGTAAATTGTTACTTCTGAAGACGGTTAATAAACCGAAACGTTAAGTATACAAGGAGGAGTCATCTCTTTTCTTGTTCGCTCAGAAATCCGTGAGTGCCGCCTGTCTACATATTCTACATTTCTGCAAACGCTGTGGAGGGCACCCGGTGAGCTGATACTTTAAGCTATTACAGAGTGCCGAAACGTCATTGTTACATATCTATCTATCTATATATCCTGAATTACAACAGCAAAATTCAAATCTTTACAAAAATGCAAAGAACGCTGCACAAAAAAAAAAAAAAACTATCCTGTAAGCAGTTCTGAGGGAGAAAATGCCTCGTTAATGAGAAAAAAAACAAAAACAAAAAACCTGAGACTGGCATACCTCCTGACTTTTAATCTTTCTAAGTCGGGACACTCTGCGCGACTTTGCCGCACGCGTCCCGGAAAAGGGGCATGGCCTCGGATGGGAGGGCGTGGTTACGGCCAAGTGGACGTGACCATGCACCGAGGGTCCATTTTCATAATTTTGGGAGCGTGCCCAGCGCTCCCTGAGCAGCTGGGCAGCCCCCGGCTCACTCCCTGCACGCGCACAGCATCTATTTGGAGATCACTCGCTGCTTTGCAGAGCAGTAGGTGATCAAAGCCTCCTCCAACTTAGGGTTAGGTACTAGGGAAGTAGTCAGCTGTAGTCGCCACCCCCAAAGGATTAGCCATAGCCACCTCCCCTAAAGGGTTCACCATAGTCGCAACCCCCGAAGGGTTAGGGTAGGGAAAGGGTGAGAGGTAGAATACTTACCCCATCTGATGTCAGGATAGTCAGTGTCGGGATGCCGCTGTCTGTCATGTGACCGCCAGGATTACATACCCAGCCATATAAATATAAAGGGGCTTATTCTGAGATGTCTGCACTTGCGTCTTGCTGCAGCTGCTAGCTTAGCACATTATGGTAATGTGAGAAACCACCCGTGTATACTAATCATCACATGAAAGTCTATCCCGCTTACTTTCCTTACACCCACAGCCATCATCATTAGTATCAGCCCCATGCTGTGTGAAAAATCTCTGACACAGCGCCCAGCTACCTCCACATTGTGCGAATGATCACTGAAATCAACCGACACACCCATCTGTGCAATCGCATTGACGAACCCCCTCCCCCCCCCCCCCCAATTAATGCCCTAAAAAGCCCATTCCACGGATAGTATTGTACAAGATATTTGGTTTGCGGCCCTAGAATATTCACTAAAAAGTAATAAGTGGCCTCCCAGCTGAAATAATTGCCCAACCCTGGTGTAGATGGTGACACAAACTATTGGATGATCATTGTGAATGTCTGAGATATTGATACAATGCAGATTTGTTGAGATATTATTTATTTTTCAGGTGGAACCATGGGTCGTACACGTGACCTGACAGGGTGGCAAAAGGGAGACATTCTATTTGGCCGAAAGCATGGCCATAGCCTGAGGAGCGTTTGTTGGTGTGCCCTCGAAGACAGTGAGCAGTATCCACGTACAGTGGAAGATGCATGGACACCAAGAATCTCAGCGGCGGAACAGTGGGTGAAAGTCGATCATGACAAGTCGAGACTGCAAGCATTTAGGGTGTCTAGCAGACACCAATCAATTACAAACACGTCACGAACTGCTCCAACAGTACAATGCCGGACCCAGCCAAACAGTATCAGAACGAACACTTCGGCGCAAACTACATCGGTTATGGATTTTCAGTCGTATAGCCCGCGTGCGGCCCAGGTTAACAACCATCCAAAAGAAACAATGTCTGACATGGGCCAAGCGGCATCTCCACTGTACGAATGAACAGTAGAAAGCATTATATGGTCTAATTAATCCAGATTCTGCTTATATTCCGATGATGGACGCTTCAGAGGGGAGCTATGGATGCGTTCCAACTCGACTGTGTCCAGCGAGCTGTGCAGAAAGGAGGTGGAAGTGTCAGGTTTTGGGGTGTATTTTGAGTGCTGGAGCTTGACTTGGTTGAGGTGTCTAATTCCATGAAAGCAGCGGACTATAGGTCCATACACACTAGGCATTTTTGCCCAGCGTGTATGAACAGCGATGATCGCTGACATCGCTGGGCTGAAAAGCGCTCAGTGCATACACACTGAGCGCTTTTCCCCGCTGCCCAGCGATGTCAGCGGCTTTCCATAGCAGGACGCTATGGAAAGCCACTCACCCCGCTGTTCATCTACTGGTAATACCAGTAGATGAACAGCGGCGGCTAGCGATGATGCGGGAGCGCGCATCAGTGCTCATCGTTTGGGCATACACACTGGGCGGATTTGAGCTGAAAGCAGCTCAAAGCACCAAAAGTGACCTGCTTTCAGCTCAAAATCACCCAGTGTGTATGGGCCTTATGTGACAGTTTCTGAAAGACAAAGACCATCCCGTGGCTCCACTGTTTCAGGATGACAACTGTACTGTCCATCACACTAGGATTGTGTAGGATTGGTTTGCAGAACACCAGACCGACATACCAGATCTCACGTGGCCCTCCAAATCACCAGATCTCAATGTTATTAAGAAAATTATTGTTAGTTGGGATCTTAAGATACCACACAACTAATATCCTTGTGCGCTAACAAATATATAACTGTAAATTCAGAACATGGTAAGATTGCAGATATATTCGCTTCAGTGGACCAGTCATATACTCTGTGTACCAAAGAACTTTGTTTGGCGGGATGAAATGAGGCACCCTAGGATGTGACCGGCAGTCACATAACCGCATCCCCTCTCTTTATGTGTGTGAAACCCTGATATAGAACCTATATCTGCCCGGTTGCGCTTTTCTGGGGACTTCCTTGGGTATGGATAGAAAACACTGGCCATGAGCTATGTTTTTTTGCAGAGGAAATACTTTAGTTTGTAACTACTGTAGCACAAAGGCTTTGTTGCCGCATCTCCATTTGTTGCTGGACCAGTACAGCTGTACTTCCTTTTATAAACCAAATACTTCTAAATTGGAGCCTCTATCAACCTCTTGGACATTACTTGAGAATATTAATTCCCTCTGCTCTCTCTCAGATATCGGAAGTAAATTTATCTTTGTTAGGGGCACAGCAGTCCAGCCTAACTAACTCTTGGCTTCTCCATGACATCTACTGGCTAGGATGTTTGTCTACCTTCAAAAGGGGTAAATTTACTAAGATGAGAGTTTTTTAGAACGGGTGATGTTGCCCATACTTAACATTTATTTAGCTGCTTCTAGAAGATAATAGAATCTGATTGGTTACTATGGGCAGCATCACCCGTTCTAAAAAACTCCCACCTTAGTAAGTTTACCCCAATATGTCCCTACTGTCTAAACCAGGGGTGGGGAACGTCCTTCATCCGGGCCAGCGGCCAGTGCTGCAGCCGCTGCTATGTAAGGCCCCTCAATGTGCTCAGTGATGTCCGGTCGCCGGCAGCGCGAATCTGATTGTTTGATAGCCAATCAGAGCTCACAGACCGGCACCCCCCGGCTCCTGATTGACTAACGAACCTGCGCCTCATTTAAGATACCCGCCACCGGAGACCGGACTTCACGAAGCATTGAGGGGCAGGAAAGGCACCGCGCTCTCCTCCCCTCACATAGCAGAGGTAGCGGTGAGCAGCAGGGAGGGGGATCATTGCGGGCAATGTGTACCTGGCACTGTGGGGGCATATTTGTATCTGGCACTGCACTACTGGGGGCATATGTGTATCTGGCAGTGCACTACTGGGAGCATATGTGTATCGCGCTCCATTTTAATTGGCCACACCCATTTTTTGGCCACGCACACATGGTACCACTAAGGGGCATATCTTCTAGGGCATAACTACAGGGGGCAGGCTAATTTTTAAGTTGATCATTTTTGTATGGCCCCCAAAGGATTTAATAAATATCCAAATGGCCCTTGGTAGAATAAAGGTGCCCCACCCTTGTCTAAACTGATGTATCTATTTTGCACTTCCTTATCCTATGCCAACGCAATATCTAAATAAATTCCTCTGTATCTTCCCCCTCTCTCTCTATTTGGTAAAAGACTACTTCTAGAATTATATATTCTTATAACTCATATTTTCTATTTATCATCAGGATGCTTGTGATTTGACCCACTTGAGAGACTGGTCCTACAAATTGCATTGTAAACCTTGGTTAAATTTAGAATATGCCATGGCTTCTGACTTCAAAATATGAGGCCTCATTTAGCTTGTATACTCTCCTCCACCCTTGCTGCTTTAAAAGTGTGAGGAAGCTTATGTAGCCCATACACTTGTGAGATATGGCATACAATCCTTCGATTTCGACCGCATCTGTGAGAGAAATCGAAGGATTGTATGCACATTTAAGGTACCATGTGACACGATGCGTGGGCAAGCTGATCGAATACCGCGTCTCATGATAGTATGTGCTGCACTTAATATTTATCGCATCGCAGTGAGATCGCATGTGTTTTTAAAAACACATGCGATATATCGCACTGCGATGCGCGATAGGCACCAGTCACGTGATTACCAAGCGATCTATCGCATGATAATCACTTTGGCAGTTCAGGCGCAATTTCATCGCACCTGAACTGTCGGTGCGATGCCCCAAGATGTTGCGTCGCGGGGTATCGCACAAGTGTGTGGGCACCATTATGGTGTGTACACACAGTGAGATAAATCTGTAAGATTTTGATTTTATAGTCAAAATCTTAAGGAAAGTTAGTGCATATCTCAAGCTTGCAACACCAATTTGATCCCGATGCGTGCTCCCGTGGGGTCGGTATCGTAAGGCTAGATAGACTGTGCAGGCAAGTCAATCTTGACTATCTAGTGTACTATCTAGTACAAAGTTTAAGTGACAATTTTGACTAGTCAAAATCGTACATAGACAAAATCAAAAATAGGATTTTAAATACCTACCGGTAAATCCTTTTCTCGTAGTCCATAAGGGATATTGGGGACAGATTTAGTACGATGGGGTATAGACGAGTCCAAAGGAGCCAGTGCACTTTACATTTCTTCAACTGGGTGTGCTGGCTCCTCCCCTCTATGTCCCCTCCCACAGGCAGTTATAGGTAAAACAGTGCCCGAAGGAGAAAGGACATACTTGAGAGAAGGAACATAACAACAACAAGTGTGGTGAGATTTACACATCAGCACACCATAACATAACATGGCCAGCAACAGAAAACAGCAACAGCTGAACTGTAACACCTAACAGATAACCTGCTGAGAGTCACCACACAGGCGAGCGCCCAATATCCCTTATGGACTATGAGAAAAGGATTTACCGATAGGTATTTAAAAATCATTTTTTGTAGCATCTATAAGGGATATTGGGGACAGATTTAGTATGATGGGGATGTCCCAAAGCTTCCAGAACGGGCAGGAACGTGCAGAGACTGCTGTAGCACCGCCTGCCCAAATTGGGTATCCTCTTTGGCCAGGATATCAAATTTGTAGAATTTCACAAAAAAGTGTTCTTCCCCAACCAGGTAGCCGCTCGGCACAGTTGCAAGGCCGAGGCTCCATGGGCAGCTGCCCAGGAAGAGCCCACTGACCTTGTAAAGTGGGCCTTCAGACACTGAGGAACAGGTAAGGCTGCCAACACATAGGCCTGTTGGATAGTAAGCCGAATCCAACGAGCAATGGTCTGCTTTGAAGCAGGACAACCCTTTTTCTGCGCATCATAAAGCACAAATAAGGAATCAATCTTTCTTACCTGAACTGTGCGCCTGACATAGATCTTCAAAGCACGCACAACATCCAAATACTCCGGAGGAGCCGAAGCGTCAGAACAGGACGGAAACACTATAGGTTGATTCAGGTGGAATGCGAAGACAACCTTCGGCAGGAACTGCTGTCTCGTCCGGAGCTACACTCTGTCCTCGTAAAAGACCAAGTAGGGACTTTTACACGATAAGGCTCCCAATTCTGAGATGCGTCTAGCAGAAGATAAGGCCAATAACATCACTGTCTTCCTGTGAGTTACTTTTCTTCTACCATCATCAGAGGCTCAAACCAGGAGGACTGTAGATAGTTCAACACTACATCCAAAGCCCAGGGTGCCGTAGGCGGCACAAAGGGAGGTTGTATGTGGAGTACCCCTTGGAAGAAGGTCTGAACTTCTGGCAACACAGCCAATTTATTCTGAAAGAAAATTGAGAGCGCTGAAATCTGGACCTTAATGGAGCCCAGCCTGTAGGAAACGTAAGAAACGTCCCAAGTGAAACTCTGCAGGTAGATACGTGCGTTCCTCGGGGTTGATGATAGTGTTTTGACGTCACAGGTTTTCTGGCTTGCACCATAGTGGCAATTACTTTTTTGGAAAGCCCTTTGTGAGCTAGGATTTTCCGCTCAACTTCCATGCCGTCAAATGAAGCCGCCGTAAGTCCGGGTAGACGAACGGTCTTTGCTGAAGAAGATAATTTCTTAGCGGCAGAGGCCAAGGGTCTTCTATGGACATGTCCAGAAGAGTTGCGTACTACGCCCTCCACGCCAATCAGGATTGCTTGTACTCTATCACGTGAGTAGTGGTACATGTAAGCCGATATCTAACATGTACCACTACTCACGTGATATATTTGCTCACATGCCCGTGTGGTCTTGCCTATGTGGGCAAGACCATACGACAATTTGGGGAAAGGATGGCACTCCGTAGGAGTGCAATCAAAAAGGCGCTTGAGAAGGGATCCAGTGACCAGCCATTCGCTCGCCATTGCCTGTTGGCAAAACATGGGGTGGCCAGCATTCGAGCTATCCTTATTGACCATACCCCTATTATGTTGAGGGGTGGCAATAGGGATAAGCTACTTTTGCAAAAAGAGTCACGTTGGATTTTTAGATTGGGAACACTGTCCCCTGGTGGTCTTAATGAAAATTTGGGGTTACAGTGTTTTCTTTAACCCAATTAGAGAGTACCTACTTGTTTAACTTTGCCTTTATGATGTACATATTCTTTACCTGGGAGGTAGCGTAGCACTGGGATAATTTTGTGTCTCCATTATCAAGGTATTATACCGTTATAGAGAGGCTAATAATTTAGCTATTTTGTGAGATAGTGCTTGCATATGGTATATTTATACACTAATATAGTGATTGATAGGGACTGTTACGATGTTCTCCCTGAGGGTGATATTTATGTATTTTAAATGTGCTGTTTAATGTTATATTTGTATGTTTTTAACAGGCTCTACAGAGATGTGGGAGCCTGCGATCTTGTTTCACTCGTTACCATGACAACCTCCCCGTCCCGCGGCGCACCGTAACGTCACAGCCCGGCGACGCGGAAACGAGCAGCGTGTGCAGGCGGGCGGCAGCGCCGTGAGGACAGGTGAGTACAATCATTACACTGATGTCTTTGTTTGTGATGTATATAAATGTTTTGTATGTGGATTTTCACTGTTGTCTAGCCCTGAGGACGGGGAGCTTCCCCGAAACATGTAGGCTAATAAAGGGACACTATTTTACATCTTCTTACCAGCCTCCGCCGATATTTCCAGCCTGTTTTAGTCATCATTTTACCTGGAGGGCACCGCAGCTAAGTAACTCATTGTAGTTTGGAGTGCCGGTATAACATATACATATATATATATATATATATATATATATATATATATATATATATATATATATATATATATATATACATATACATATATACATATATATATATATATATATATACATACACAGATACACACACAGATACACACACACACACACACACATACATACATACATACATACAGTGGTCGAAGTGGGGCGGTATACGGCGGTATGGTATACCGCCACTTCTTCCACTGACCCGGAAATGAGCCCAGAAAGTGCAGCAGGAGGCGAGGGAGGTGGCCATCCTGCTGCACATGGTGCTCCCCGTCCCTGCGCGGCGGCTATGTAGAGCGCTGTATTAGCTCACAGCCGCTCACCGCTGCCAGCCGCCCGCGCACGCCGCTCACCATCCGCCCGCTGCTCCCGCTCACCATCCGGCCCCGCTCACCAGCCGCCAACTCACTGCTGCCAGCAACAAATAAGGTAATGTTCCCCTGCTGTCACCTCTCTCCCTGCTGTTCCTGTCGTCACTGTCACTGTCGTCACCCTCCCTGTCGTCACAGTTGTCACTCTCCCTGTGGTCACTCTCCCTGTAGTTATTGTCGTCACTCTCCCTCTGTCGTCACTCTCTCCCTGTCGTCACTCTCTCCCCGTCTCTCTCTGTCGTCCCTGTCATCACTCTCCCTGTCGTCAATGTCGTCACTCTCTCCGTCGTCACTGTCGTCACTCTGCCTGTCGTCACTCTCTCTCCCAGTCTCTCCCCCTGCCTCTCTCCGTCGTCACTCTCTCTCCGTCGTCACTCTCTCTCCGTCGTCACTCTCTCTCCGTCGTCACTCTCTCTCCGTCGTCCGTCTCCCTGTCGTCACTCTCTCCCTGTCGTCACTCTCTCCCTGTCGTCACTCTCTCCCTGTCGTCACTCTCTCCCTGTCGTCTCTCACTCCCCCTGTCTCTCTCCCTGTCGTCACTGTCTCTCCCTGTCGTCACTGTCTCTCCCTGTCGTCACTGTCTCCCCCTGTCGTCACTGTCACCACTCTCTCTCCCTGCCGTCACTCTCTCTCCCCGTCGTCACTATCTCTCCCCGTCGTCACTATCTCTCTCCCCGTCGTCACTGTCGTCTCCCTCTCCCTGTCGTCACTGTCGTCACTCTCTCCCCGTCGTCACTCTCTCCCCGTCTCTCTCTCTCTCTCTCCCCGTCTCTCTCTCCCAGTCACTCTCACTGTCGTCACTCTCTCCCCCCGTCGTCACTCTCCCTGTTGTCCCTGTCGTCACTCTCTCCCCTCTCTCCCCGTCGTCACTGTCTCTCTCTCTCTCCCTGTCGTCACTGTCTCTCTCTCTCTCCCTGTCGTCACTCTGGTTGTCCCTGCTGTCACAATTTCGGCTCATTCAGTGTGCTACAAGGTGAATTTCGGCTCATTCAGTGTGCTACAAGGTGAATTTCGGCTCATTCAGTGTGCTACAAGGTGAATTTCGGCTCATTCAGTGTGCTACAAGGTGAATTTCGGCTCATTCAGTGTGCTACAAGGTGAATTTCGGCTCATTCAGTGTGCTACAAGGTGAATTTCGGCTCATTCAGTGTGCTACAAGGTGAATTTCGGCTCATTCAGTGTGCTACAAGGTGAATTTCGGCTCATTCAGTGTGCTACAAGGTGAATTTCGGCTCATTCAGTGTGCTACAAGGTGAATTTCGGCTCATTCAGTGTGCTACAAGGTGAATTTCGGCTCATTCAGTGTGCTACAAGGTGAATTTCGGCTCATTCAGTGTGCTACAAGGTGAATTTCGGCTCATTCAGTGTGCTACAAGGTGAATTTCGGCTCATTCAGTGTGCTACAAGGTGAATTTCGGCTCATTCAGTGTGTTACAAGGTGAATTTCGGCTCATTCAGTGTGCTATAATGTGAATCTCAGCTCATTCAGTGTGCTATAATGTGAAAGGGGCACCAGTACTAGATAGTATAAGGGGTTCTACTACATGGGACACGCCCCCTATTGGGTGACCACGCCCCCTTTTGGGTGGCCACGCCCCCTTTTCTGGAGCGCACCCGGACATCATCATGCACGCGGCATCCATTCACGCATTGGGAGAGAGCTGGGGGAAGCCCAGCACCGACGGAGGTGCTGGGCACGCCCCCAACAGTGACGTCGCCGGCCACAGACGCTCTCTATAGAAGCGCCTGTGGGCCGCACCGCCCCCTAAATGACGTAGTGGCCACGCCCCTAATTTGCGTGGCCGCGCCCCGGAGTCCGGCGCCATGCCCCTTTTCACTTCTAGTGTGAACACTAGTATACTATCCATCCATACCTGTGGTGCATTTCAGTTTTGCAGTTTGCTGACCACCAGTATATAATATATAGCAGTACGGTACAGAAGGCCACTGCTCTACCTACCTCTGTGTCGTCAAGTATACTATCCATCCATACCTGTGGTGCATTTCAGTTGTGCGCAGTAAATATAGTAGAAGGACAGTGCATAATTGTGCTGACCACCAGTATATAATATATAGCAGTACAGTACAGTAGTCCACTGCTCTACCTACCTCTGTGTCGTCAAGTATACTATCCATCCATACCTGTGGTGCATTTAAGTTGTGCGCAGTATATATAGTAGTAGGCCATTGCTAATGATAAATATATTACTGGCATATAATTCCACACATTAAAAAATAGAGAACAAAGATGTGGAGGTTAAAATAGGGAAAGATCAAGATCCACTTACACCTCATGCTGAAGCTGCTGCCACAAGTCATGGCCGACACGATGAAATGCCATCAACGTCGTCTGCCAAGGCCGATGCCCAATGTCATAGTAGAGAGCATGTAAAATCCAAAAAACAAAAGTTCAGTAAAATGACCCAAAAATCAAAATTAAAATCGTCTGAGGAGAAGCGTAAACTTGCCAATATGCCATTTACGACACGGAGTGGCAAGGAACAGCTGAGGCCCTCTCCTATGTTCCTCATGACTAGTGGGTCAGCTTCACATGAGGATGGAAACACTCATCCTTCTGCTAGAAAACTTAAAAGTCTTAAGATGGCAAAAGCACAGCAAAGAACTGTGCGTTCTTCTAAATCACAAATCCCCAAGGAGATTCCAATTGTGTCGGTTGCGATGCCTGACCTTCCCAACACTGGACGGGAAGAGGTGGCGCCTTCCACCATTTGCACGCCCCCTGCAAGTGCTGGAAGGAGAACCCGCAGTCCAGTTCCTGATAGTCAAATTGAAGATGTCACTGTTGAAGTACACCAGGATGAGGATATGGGTGTTGCTGGCGCTGGGGAGGAAATTGACAAGGAGGATTCTGATGGTGAGGTGGTTTGTTTAAGTCAGGCACCCAGGGAGACACCTGTTGTCCGTGGGACAAATATGGCCATTGACATGCCTGGTCAAAATACAAAAAAAATAAGAATTTACTTACCGATAATTCTATTTCTCATAGTCCGTAGTGGATGCTGGGGACTCCGTAAGGACCATGGGGAATAGCGGCTCCGCAGGAGACTGGGCACATCTAAAGAAAGCTTTAGGACTATCTGGTGTGCACTGGCTCCTCCCCCTATGACCCTCCTCCAAGCCTCAGTTAGGATACTGTGCCCGGACGAGCGTACACAATAAGGAAGGATTTTGAATCCCGGGTAAGACTCATACCAGCCACACCAATCACACCGTATAACCTGTGATCTGAACCCAGTTAACAGCATGATAACAGAGGAGCCTCTGAAAGATGGCTCACAACAATAATAACCCGATTTTTGTAACAATAACTATGTACAAGTATTGCAGACAATTCGCACTTGGGATGGGCGCCCAGCATCCACTACGGACTATGAGAAATAGAATTATCGGTAAGTAAATTCTTATTTTCTCTAACGTCCTAAGTGGATGCTTGGGACTCCGTAAGGACCATGGGGATTATACCAAAGCTCCCAAACGGGCGGGAGAGTGCGGATGACTCTGCAGCACCAAATGAGAGAACTCCAGGTCCTCCTCAGCCAGGATATCAATTTTGTAGAATTTTACAAACGTATTTGCTCTTGACCAAGTGGCTGCTCGGCAAAGTTGTAAAGCCGAGACCCCTCGGGCAGCCGCCCAAGATGAGCCCACCTTCCTTGTGGAGTGGGCATTTACAGATTTTTGGCTGTGGCAGGCCTGCCACAGAATGTGCAAGCTGAATTGTACTACAAATCCAACGAGCAATAGTCTGCTTAGAAGCAGGAGCACCCAGCTTGTTGGGTGCACACAGGATAAACAGCGAGTCAGATTTCCTGACTCCAGCCGTCCTGGAAACATATATTTTCAGGTCACTGACAACGTCTAGCAACTTGGAGGCCTCCAAGTCCCTAGTAGCCGCAGGCACCACCAATAGGTTGGTTCAGGTGAGACGCTGAAACCACCTTGGGGAGAAACGGAGGACGAGTCCTCAATTCCGCCCTGTCCGAATGGAAAATCAGATAAGGGCTTTTTCAGGATAAAGCCGCCAATTCTGACACGCGCCTGGCCCAGGCCAGGGCCAACAGCATGACCACTTTCCATGTGAGATATTTTAACTCCACAGATTTAAGTGGTTCAAACCAATGTGACTTTTGGAACCCAAAACTACATTGAGATCCCAAAGTGCCACTGGAGGCACAAAAGGAGGCTGTATATGCAGTACCCCTTTTACAAACGTCTGAACTTCAGGGACTGAAGCTAGTTCTTTTTGGAAGAAAATTGACAGGGCCGAAATTTGAACCTTAATGGACCCCAATTTCAGGCCCATAGACACTCCTGTTTGCAGGAATTGTAGGAATCGACCCAGTTGAATTTCCTCCGTCGGGCCTTACTGGCCTCGCACCACGCAACATATTTTCGCCAATTGCGGTGATAATGTTTTTGCGGTTACATCCTTCCTGGCTTTGATCAGGATAGGGATGACTTCATCCGGAATGCCTTTTTTCCTTCAGGATCCGGCGTTCAACCGCCATGCCGTCAAACGCAGCCGCGGTAAGTCTTGGAACAGACAGGGTCCTTGCTGGAGCAGGTCCCTTCTTAGAGGTAGAGGCCACGGATCCTCCGTGAGCATCTCTTGAAGTTCCGGTTACCAAGTCCTTCTTGGCCAATCCGGAACCACGAATATAGTGCTTACTCCTCTCCATCTTATCAATCTCAGTACCTTGGGTATGAGAGGCAGAGGAGGGAACACATACCCTGACTGGTACACCCACGGTGTTACCAGAGCGTCTACAGCTTATTGCCTGAGGGTCCCTGGACCTGGCGCAATACCTGTCGAGTTTTTAATCATGTGGAAGACTTCTGGGTGAAGTCCCCACTCTCCCGGGTGGAGGTCGTGCTGAGGAAGTCTGCTTCCCAGTTGTCCACTCCCGGAATGAATACTGCTGACAGTGCTATCACATGATTTTCCGCCCAGCGAAGAATCCTTGCAGCTTCTGCCATTGCCCTCCTGCTTCTTGTGCCACCCTGTCTGTTTACATGGGTGACTGCCGTGATGTTGTCCGACTGGATCAACACCGGCTGACCTTGAAGCAGAGGTCTTGCTAAGCTTAGAGCATTGTAAATGTCCCTTAGCTTCAGGATATTTATGTGAAGTGATGTCTCCAGGCTTGACCATAAGCCCTGGATATTCCTTCCCTGTGTGACTGCTCCCCAGCCTCGCAGGCTGGCATCCGTGGTCACCAGGACCCAGTCCTGAATGCCTAATCTGCGGCCCTCTAGAAGATGAGCACTCTGCAACCACCACAGGAGGGACACCCTTGTCCTTGGTGACAGGGTTATCCGCTGATGCATCTGAAGATGCGATCCGGACCATTTGTCCAGCAGGTCCCACTGGAAAGTTCTTGCGTGGAATCTGCCGAATGGGACTGCTTCGTAGGAAGCCACCATTTTACCCAGAACCCTTGTGCATTGATGCACTGAGACTTGGCTCGGTTTTAGGAGGTTCCTGACTAGCTCGGATAACTCCCTGGCTTTCTCCTCCGGGAGAAACACCTTTTTCTGGACTGTGTCCAGGATCATCCCTAGGAACAGAAGACACGTCGTCGGAACCAGGTGCGATTTTGGAATATTGAGAATCCAATCGTGCTGCCGCAACACTACCTGAGATAGTGCTACACCGACCTCCAACTGTTCCCTGGATCTTACCCTTATCAGGGAATTGTCCAAGGAAGGGATAACTAAAATTCACTTCCTTCGAAGGAATATCATCATTTCGGCCATTACCTTGGTAAAGACCCGGGGTGCCGTGTACCATCCATACGGCAGCATCTGAACTGATAGTGACAGTTCTGTACCATAAACCTGAGGTACCCTTGGTGAGAAGGGTAAATTTTGACATGAAGGTAAGCATCCTTGATGTCCCGAGACATCATGTAGTCCCCTTCTTCCAGGTTCGCAATCACTGCTCTGAGTGACTCAATCTTGAATTTGAACCTCTGTACGTAAGTGTTCAAAGATTTTAGATTTAGAATCGGTCTCACCGAGCCGTCCGGCTTCGGTACCACAACAGTGTGGACTAATACCCCGTTCCCTGTTGTAGGAGGGGTATCTTGATTATCACCTGCTGGGAATACAGCTTGTGAATGGCTTCCAAAATTGTCTCCCTGTCAGACGGAGACATCGGTAAAGCCAACTTTAGGAAACGGCGAGGGGGAGACGTCTCGAATTCTAATTTGTACCCCTGAGATATCACCTGAAGGATCCAGGGGTCTACTTGCGAGTGAGCCCACTGCGCGCTGAAATTCATTGAGACGGGCCCCCCACCGTGCCTGATTCTGCTTGTAAAGCCCCAGCGTATACTGAGGGCCTGGCAGAGGCGGGAGAGGGTTTCTGTTCCTGGGAACTGGCTGATTTCTGCAGCCTTTTTCCTTTCCCTCTGTCACGGGGCAGAAATGAGGAACCTTTTGCCCGCTTGTCCACGAAAAGACTGCGCCTGATAATACGGCGTCTTCTCATGTTGAGAGGCGACCTGGGGTACAAACGTGGAATTCCCAGCTGTTGCCGTGGCCACCAGGTCTGAAAGACCGACCCCAAATAACTCCTCCCTTAATAAAGCAATACTTCCAAATGCCGTTTGGAATACGCATCACCTGACCACTGACGTGTCCATAACCCTCTACTGGTAGAAATGGACAACGCGCTTAGACTTGATGCCAGTCGGCAAATATTCCGCTGTGCATCACGCATATATAAAAATGCATCTTTTAAATGCTCTATAGGCAAAAATATACTGTCCCTATCTAGGGTATCAATATTTTCAGTCAGGGAATCCGACCACGCCAACCCAGCACTGCACATCCAGGCTGAGGCGATTGCTGGTCGCAGTATAACACCAGTATGTGTGTAAATACCATTTAGGATACCCTCCTGCTTTCTATCAGCAGGATCCTTAAGGGCGGCCATCTCAGGCGAAGGTAGAGCCCTTACAAGCGTGTGAGCGCTTTATCCCCCCTAGGGGGTGTTTCCCAACGCACCCTAACCTCTGGCGGGAAAGGATATAATGCCAATAACATTTTAGAAATTATCCGTTGTTATCGGGGAAAACCCACGCATCATCACACACCTCATTTAATTTCTCAGATTCAGGAAAACTACAGGTAGTTTTTCCTCACCGAACATAATACGAGTACCACCAAAAAAGGGGTATTATCAGAAATGTGTAAAACATTTTTCATTGCCTCAATCATGTAACGTGTGGCCCTACTGGAAGTCACATTCGTCTCTTCACCGTCGACACTGGAGTCAGTATCCGTGTCGGCGTCTATATCTGCCATCTGAGGTAACGGGCGCTTTAGAGCCCCTGACGGCCTATGAGACGTCTGGACAGGCACAAGCTGAGTAGCCGGCTGTCTCATGTCAACCACTGTCTTTTATACAGAGCTGACACTGTCACGTAATTCCTTCCAACAGTTCATCCACTCAGGTGTCGACCCCCTAGGGGGTGACATCACTATTACAGGCAATCTGCTCCGTCTCCACATCATTTTTCTCCTCATACATGTCGACACAAAAGCACCGACATACAGCACACACACAGGGAATGCTCTGATAGAGGACAGGACCCCACTAGCCCTTTGGGGAGACAGAGGGAGAGTTTGCCAGCACACACCAGAGCGCTATATATATATATATATATATATATACAGGGATAACCTTATATAAGTGTTTTTCCCCTTATAGCTGCTGTATAGTTAATACTGCGCCTAATTAGTGCCCCCCCTCTCTTTTTTTAACCCTTTCTGTAGTGTAGTGACTGCAGGGGAGAGACAGGGAGCTTCCCTCCAACGGAGCTGTGAGGGAAAATGGCGCCAGTGTGCTGAGGAGATAGGCTCCGCCCCTTTTTCGCGAACTTTTCTCCTGCTTTTTTATGGATTCTGGCAGGGGTTAAATGCATCCATATAGCCCAGGAGCTATATGTGATGCATTTTTTTGCCATCCAAGGTGTTTTTATTGCGTCTCAGGGCGCCCCCCCCCCCAGCGCCCTGCACCCTCAGTGACCGAAGTGTGAAGTGTGCTGAGAGCAATGGCGCACAGCTGCAGTGCTGTGCGCTACCTTGTTGAAGACAGGACGTCTTCTGCCGCCAATTTTCCGGACCTCTTCTGCCTTCTGGCTCTGTAAGGGGGCCGGCGGCGCGGCTCTGGGACCCATCCAAGCTGGGCCTGTGATCGTCCCTCTGGAGCTAATGTCCAGTAGCCTAAGAAGCCCAATCCACTCTGCACGCAGGTGAGTTCGCTTCTTCTCCCCTTAGTCCCTCGATGCAGTGAGCCTGTTGCCAGCCCGTCTCACTGAAAATAAAAAACCTAATCTAAAACTTTCACTAAGAAGCTCAGGAGAGCCCCTAGTGTGCACCCTTCTCGTTCGGGCACAGAGATCTAACTGAGGCTTGGAGGAGGGTCATAGGGGGAGGAGCCAGTGCACACCAGATAGTCCTAAAGCTTTCTTTAGATGTGCCCAGTCTCCTGCGGAGCCGCTATTCCCCATGGTCCTTACGGAGTCCCCAGCATCCACTTAGGACGTTAGAGAAAAAAAAATCACCTCTTCGGTGTGGAATTATTTCAACAGAAATGCAGACAACTGGTGTCAAGCCGTGTGTTGCCTTTGTCAAGTTGTAATAAGTAGGGGTAAGGACGTTAACCACCTAGGAACATCCTCCCTTATACGTCACCTGGAGCGCATTCATCAGAAGTCATTGACAAGTTCAAAAACTTTGGGTGACAGCGGAAGCAGTCCACTGACAACTAAATCCCTTCCTCCTGTAACCAAGCTCCTGCAAACCACACCACCAACTCCCTCAGTGTCAATTTCCTCCTTAGACAGGAAATCCAATAGACCTGCAGGCCGTGTCACTGTCAAGTCTGACGAGTCCTCTCCTGCCTGGGATTCCTCCGATGCATCCTTGTGTGTAACGCCTACTGCAGCTGGCGCTGCTGTTGTTGCTGCTGGGAGTCGATCGTCATCCCAGAGGGGAAGTCGGAAGACCACTTATACTACTTCCAGTAAGCAATTGACTGTCCAACAGTCCTTTGCGAGGAAGATGAAATATCACAGCAGTCATCCTGCTGCAAAGCGGATAACTCAGGCCTTGGCAGCCTGGGTGGTGAGAAACGTGTTTCCGTTATCCACCGTTAATTCAGAGGCAACTAGAGACTTGATTGAGGTACTGTGTCCCCGGTACCAAATACCATCTAGGTTCCATTTCTCTAGGCAGGCGATACCGAAAATGTACACATACGTCAGAAAAAGAGAGTCACCAGTGTCCTAAAAAATGCAGTTGTACCACTTAACTACGGACATGTGGACAAGTGGACCAGGGCAGACTCAGGACTATATGACTGACAGCCCACTGGGTAGATGTATTGCCTCCCGCAGCAAGAACAGCAGCGGCGGCACCAGTAGCAGCATCTCGCAAACGCCAACTCGTTCCTAGGCAGGCTACGCTTTGTATCACCGCTTTCCATAAAAAGGCACACAGCTGACAACCTCTTACGGAAACTGAGGAACATCATCGCAGAATGGCTTGAAATGATGGGTTTGTTAAAGTGTGCATGTCCTGTTTATACAACATAAGGGTGGGTGGGAGGGCCCAAGGACAATTCCATCTTGCACCTCTTTTTTCTTTCATTTTTCTTTGCATCATGTGCTGTTTGGGGGCTATTTTTTGAAGTGCCATCCTGTCTGACACTGCAGTGCCACTCCTAGATGGGCCAGGTGTTTGTGTCGGCCACATGGGTCGCTTAGCTTAGTCACACAGCTACCTCATTGCGCCTCTTTTTTTCTTTGCATCATGTGCTGTTTGGGGACTATTTTTTTTGAAGTGCCATTCTGTTTGACACTGCAGTGCCACTCCTAGATGGGCCAGGTGTTTGTGTCGGCCACTTGGGTCGCTTAGCTTAGTCATCCAGCGACCTCGTGCAAATTTTAGGACTAAAAATAATATTGTGAGGTGTGAGGTGTTCAGAATAGACTGGAAATGAGTGTAAATTATGGTTATTGAGGTTAATAATACTATGGGATCAAAATGACCCCCAAATTCTATGATTTAAGCTGTTTTTGAGGGGTTTTTGTAAAAAAACACCCGAATCCAAAACACACCCGAATCCGACAAAAAAAATTTCAGGGAGGTTTTGACAAAACGCGTCCGAATCAAAAACACGGCCGCGGAACCGAATCCAAAACCCGAAAAATTTCCGGTGCAGACTGGCAGGTCAATGAGGAGGGAGAGCGCTGCTGCGGCTGAGCATGCGCAGCCAGCAGCTCTCCCCGGACTTTGTCTTTGCAGAGAGCTACTGTACGTAGCACCCTGCTGCTGCAGTAGCTCTGTGTTTGTGGTCGCGGACGCGATCGCAGCTTTTGCTGAGACGGAGACACTGCTGTGTCCGTCTCACAAATTAACATTTGGCTCATTGGGGGGGGTTTCCAGGTACTCGGAAAAAACCCCTGCGTGCGCTACTGCCAGTTCATCTTGGACCTGTATCTGCAATCCTGCATCCAGTATGTCCTTCTGCCTTGGAATCCCTGCTTCAAGTCATCAGTGCACCATTCCAGCCAGTCTTGCACCTAGCAAAACTGGACAGGGGCTGGATGACTTAGGCAAACGCCAGTCTAATCACACAGACCTTTCTGCAAGTTCATTTCCATTCAGTACCTGCAACTTTGTATCCAGCTTCCAAACAAACTCTTGTGAATCCTGCCAAATTCCAGCTCTGATATCCAGAATATACAGTCTGAAAGTTTAATGGTGGGTACACACCGATAGATATATCTGCAGATCAACTGATCTGCAGATATATCTATGGACGGATCGGGCAGTGTGTTGTGCATACACACTGCCCGACCTGTCGGGGACTTACGTTGTGACCTGGCACTCCCGTATTGCGGGGCCGACGCGATCTGTCTGTGAACGACGGAGTTCACAGACATATCGCCTGTACACACTGGCCGACGGACCCACGATATATCGGCCGATATATGCCCAGTGTGTACGGGCCTTTAGTTTCCCTCTGTAATCCAGCTAGCTCTCCTAAAACCTGCCTGCCATTAGCCCTGCTGTGTCAATCACTCTGCAGTTAACCCCTGCCTTACCAGCTGCATTTCTCCAGGTAAATTATTCTGTTAATACCTTGTGGACTCCTGTGCAGATACCAGGTGACCCAGGCAGGGGGCCGCGACCTGCACATTGGGAGCAGCTAAGCCCAAATTCCCTTGCGGGGTTCCCTGGTGAACACCCCCGGTGTGTTAGACTCCACGCCCCTGTTCTGGGTCGCGCCAACCACATGGTATCTGCTTCTAGAATACAGGCGTTTCCTAACAGATATTATCCTACCTTCCCGCACTTTGTCTATTGAGGCTCTAGTGAGACGGATTCTCCATATGAACTTGACTGCTTGGCACTTTAGAGGTGTGATCATGATAGGCGAGCTCCTCTCCATTAACTCCCTCCAGCCGTACTCAAGTAACTTATTTCATTATTATCAAGTCTCCCATTAGTTCAAAGATGTGACCCAACTTTACGGAGTTATAGGTACACCCCCTGGTCCCATCCTCTCTCATCACTAAATGTATGGGTAAGGTTAGAATTTCCTCTCGGTACCACTTACTCCTCCTTTTGACCCCAGTGGCTAACGCGGGACATAAATCGGGAGGGAGACTTCCCATCGCCGATCTGATGAGAAAAGCAGATTATCGATGATTGGCGATTCTTTGGAGAATCGGGGGGAAAAGCAGGTTAAAAATCCCAATCATTTTTTGGTCAGAATCGGGGAATCGAAGATTTCCGACTTGATGGATTTCCTTGATCATCAAGAGAATGGGGAATTGCTCCAAATCTTCCCTGATGTATCAGGGGCCTCTTAAGTCCCCATCACAACTTAAGAGGGAGACTGACCTTCAAAAGGTCCACTCCTCTTCACATGCTGTCTCACATTTACATCTCCGTATATAAAATGTTGAAATGCAAGTCAAATTAGTATACAGTCTACATCTCATCCCAATCAGGCTCCATGCCATGTGACCCACCCAGTGGCCTTTGCTGGTGAAACTGTACTGATAGGGGGGCAACACTACCGTATTTTCTAGCTGTGCCCTGTAATACAGCTTTATTGTTTGGAAAGGTTTGCTCTAACAGTGTTTTTCGTCTACATATTTTGCCTTCTCTGGAACTTGCCTTGTTTCATTTTTATGGTCTAGATTTTCATTCCTATAACAGACGTATTTGGCCATATTTTCTATAACAGCCCAAATTTGCATGATAGATAAAGTGGCAGCTAAGGTATTAATTTCATTCTGAAGTGGAAACGGCTGGTATTCCATATTCAACTTCCCCTACATCTCCTGATAAAATGGTTCCGCTGGCACGAGAATACTACTGACAGCCCGTGTGCCACTTCTTTCTCATCATGCAGTTGATTCTTAACCCAGAGGTTCCCAAACGCGGTCCTCAAGGCACCCCAACGGTCCTGGTTTTAAATGTATCCATGCTTGGCCACAGGTGACTTAATTAGCACCTTAGTCAATTTGATTTAACCATCTGTGCTGAGCCATGAATATACCTAAAACCTGGACTGTTGGGGTGCCTTGAGGACCGCGTTTGGGAACCTCTGTCTTAACCATTTAGTATTAATGAAACATCTAATGACTGTTAATGTGTTCTCAGTTTTCTGCATTTGCCTTGCTGCTCGTATGTTTATGGGTTTTCGTTACTTCCTCATTGGTACCTCCCCATCTGTGTTACTTTCCAGTGCTTTCTCCTTCTTTCTGTATCCCACCATTTAAGTATATTCAATCAAAACAATTTGCACGCACCATATAGTCATTATTAACAGTTACTTCTAGTTACAAAATGATGTAGACTTCCTTTTTTCTTCCAAGTTCTTTAAAAAATACTTCATGCATTAGTAAGTACTGCTGTAACCACTGGTCAAAAGTGCAAGTACCATGTACTGTATGCATGATATTAGTCCACAGACCGGTAACAATTGTATGGTTTTGCTGTAGGGAAGATATGCGGAGAATGTTGGTATTGTAATCACAATATCATCTTAGCCAAACACATCTCTGGTCACTAGGGAGCTGGTAAGATAGTCAGCATAGAATGCTTTTAGTGCCTCGACTACTGATATACCTGCACCATATAATATAATGGTCATTACAACATCACTGTCATCTGTATACATATGACAAAGGCATGATATGAGGCACAGAGTGGTAAACAGCAAACTACAGAGAGCATGTCGGACACCTATATACATAAAGTGGTATCACTATCAATGGTTGTAGGAACTGATTAATGCTATGGTGCTCTCTCTGCATACATTACAGTATATCACTCTTTATTGAACCACAAGGGTGCAGGGACAGCACTGCACTTCTCTAGCTGATAGATCAGAATGAGAAGGAGTAGCAGTATGAGGAACTTCCACTGGGGAATAAGCTGGGAATGTGTATTCTGCCTGGGAAGGCTCAGTAGGCTCACATTAAGTCTTACATGACCTGATTTCAGATGAGTGACCTTATAAGCAGAATCACATACAT
This sequence comes from Pseudophryne corroboree, assembly GCF_028390025.1. Lineage (NCBI taxonomy): Eukaryota > Metazoa > Chordata > Amphibia > Anura > Myobatrachidae > Pseudophryne > Pseudophryne corroboree. Next base: position 560,339,567 of record NC_086444.1, read on the forward strand.
ATGCACCTATCCACAAGACCTGTAGAAAGGAATGATCATATTCTATGCTGACCTTGTGCCCAAATTAGACACAAGCAGCACTTTCTAGATTGTCAAAGGAAAATAGTAGAAATAATTAGCTCCCTGCAGAACATTAACAGGTTTAAAACTTAGAAGTCACTTCAGTCAGCTTGCTTATTAGATACATTACCAATGAAGTGAAATTAGTGAACACGTATTTAATAGGACTGTGCCAGGTTTAGGTGCTACATGAATTTAGCACATACATGAAAGCAATCCCAATTCTGATTTTCTATTCTATGAAGAATAATAGAGCAATGATGCATTATACAATGAGCAGTCTACTCCGTAATAACAGCAGAACACAGATACGTTGAGGCTACAGCACCATGCTACAAGGAGTTACATTGTGGCCACTAGACACATGCAGTAGTTAGTCTATGTTACATCCACGTTAGTGTATAGCCACCTGGAATGCTCTTCATACAACTGAACCGTATCATAACCTTATACTTGTTTACTCATACTTTGCTATATTATCCAACACGGGGTAACACAACAACACTATATAATCAGACATTCCCTTCTAACTGCTGGGGGCGAGAGCCCCAGCACAGTGATACATAAGCGGGTTACAGCGAGTTACCTGTGTGCTCCCACAGCATCCCATGGTGCGGTGATAGCCGCCTGCCCGCAGCTTCCCAGCAGAGTCTCTGAGCGTGTCCTTAGGGGTATTCCCGCCGGGGTGGGGTGACAAGCACCCGGGAAAACTACTACCACAGGGCAGGGAAGGCTGGGAGCAGGGTGTGGGCTGCAGGGAGGGAGGAGAAGCAGTGCATACAATGTAATGGCACACAGACACACACTCTGACCAGCAAATACCGGAATAACAGGAAACAACAATAAAGTGAAAGGGGACAGCCAGGTGTGAGAGGCGGCGGCAGCCGGGTGACACTGTGCAGCGCTCACACCCGGAAACACCCGCAATGCATGCAGCCGGCAGCCCTGTGCTGTGTCCGGGCTAAGGGGAGGACGAATCCCATCTGCTGCGCCTGTCACAGGCTGGCGTGGTGCTGCTACCAGCCATAGCACGGTGCGGAGAGCTGGGGAGGCAGGGAAGAGGGCGGTGGGAGAGGAAGCGGGGAATAAGGGCTCTTCTCCTGTGCCTACTCCTGGTTTCTGCACAGTCTGCCGTGTCTCTATAGTAGCTGCTGTTTCCAGCCGGCTGGCCTTGTCTGTGGGGACTCACTGCAAACAAAGAAGGTGGGGCAATCGCCTACGGGCAAGCACTGCGGGGATAGACAGCTTTCAGGTCTGTGTCCCACTCAAACAGGCACTGACTGCTTCCGGCTGCACGGAGGGGGCGCTCCTGTGTCTGGCGGCGGCAGCAGAGCCTCAGCCTTCCCAGCAACAGACGCGCTGCTCTGCATCACTCAGCTACTGCTGAAGCTTATTATTTTGCATTAAGACTTTACGAGCTGGTAAATTCTGGGGAATAACCACAGAGGAGTATGTGTCATTGCTTGGCCGTGATTATTGGGGATGTAGCCACCAGGTTATAAGTGATGTATATTACGGAACTGCATTTTAATGTGTGTGGGTTGTAAGTTATTACTTTGTGGCTGGTTGTTAGTTTATGTATTACTGTTACCTGTGTCTTTTGTGTGCCCTTATAGTTGTAGGTGAAAATCTAAATAAATGCAGCCACAGTTTGATTTACCCACATGATACAGCTTACTTACCTAGGATTCAGAAAATGTATATTCTGCTTTATCTCCGTACATCATGCCTGGTAGATACAGATGGCCTCCCCCATGGAAATAAACAAGGCAGCTTATCTTATTTGTATGCATTGCTTCAAAGCATCTTGTGTTTGCACCAGTGCGTACACTACAGCACACATCAAGGTCATTCTTACTTTATACTTTTGCAAGACACTTTCATAACGTAGGTTTATGTATTGGGCTAAAGTTTGCTTTTTATTTGGCCAGCTTCTAATTCACTACTTATTCATGGTCCAGCTTTTAATTCACTTCTTATTCATGGTCCTGCTTCTAATTCACTTCTTAGTCATGGTCCAACTTCATATTCAGAACATGTTATATTAAAACAATTAAATAAAGTTTGATTGTTAAGTTATCAATGTATAAACAAAACAAAAATATCCCTAAGGGCCCTACACACTGGCCGACCCGCCGCCGAGTTGCCCGACGGCGGGGGGGCAGTGACGGGGGGAGTGAAGTTTCTTCACTCCCCCCGTCACGCGGCTCCTTTGAAGTGCAGGCAAATATGGACGAGATCGTCCATATTGGCCTGCATGCACAGACGACGGGGGACCAGCGATGAACGAGCGCGGGACCGCGCATCGTTCATCGCTGGAGCCTCCACACTGAAAGATATGAACGAGTTCTCGAGTTATCTTTCAAAAAAATCGGCATGTGTGTAGGGCATATAACACTTGTATTTTTCCTGGCCCAACAATGTTTTGGGCATGAAATAGGCTGGCAAAGTGGTCACAGGTAATAATTTTACCATTTTGAATAAGTAGCTGTGGTTTTGCAAGGGTTGTATAGTTTTGGGCCACAAATGTGACACTTGAAACCAACAGAGGGTGCTATTTACATATGGTACACTTGCATTTTGCCTGGCTCAACAAGCTTTTGGGTATGAATTGGTCTGACATAGTTTGCAAAGGCAACATGTTTTAACATTTTGAATTAGAAGTCTTGGGCAACAAATTTGACTAAAAATGACGTTAGCCCCATACAGACAAGATTAAATACTGTCCCCATAAAAACGATGGGGACAGCTGCTGTGGGAGCCGGCAGATGGAAGACAGGAGATGCCTCCTCTCTCAGCCAATTAACGGGTGCTGCCATGGATACTGTCCGCTGATTGGCTGAGAGGGAAGACTGACTTTTAGCCAATAAGCACTTAGGGGCAGCTGTCAGAATCAGTGAAGCACTGTATATATACAGTATGTACAGTATATACACAGTGCTTCCATGTCCGCAGGATCAGCTAAGCATTTTTCTATTTTTCCAAGACACCTTGATGCCTACTGGACAAGGGGACCGATCAGCACCATGGAGAAGGGGAGTATGTAGTGTGAGTGCAGATGAGTGTGAAATAAAGGGTTAAAACATATGTTGTGTGTGTGTCTTATGTTTCTCTAACGTCCTAGTGGATGCTGGGGACTCCGTAAGGACCATGGGGAATAGACAGGCTCCGCAGGAGACATGGGCACTCCAAGAAAGAATTTAGATTCTGGTGTGCTCTGGCTCCTCCCTCTATGTCCCCCCTCCAGACCTCAGTTTGATACTGTGCCCGGACGAGCTGGGTGCTTTTCAGTGAGCTCTCCTGAGCTTGCTGTGAGAAAGTATTTTGTTAGGTTTTTTATTTTCAGGGAGCTCTGCTGACAACAGACTCCCTGCATCGTGGGACAGAGGGGAGAGAAGCAGCCCTACTCTCTGAAGCTAGGTCCTGCTTCTTAGGCTACTGGACACCATTAGCTCCAGAGGGATCGTACACAGGATCTCACCCTCGTCGTCCGATCCCAGAGCCGCGCCGCCGCCCCCCTCGCAGAGCCGGAAGACAGAAGCCGGGTGAGTATGAGAAGCAAGAAGACTTCGAAATCGGCGGCAGAAGACTCCGGTCTTCACTGAGATAACGCACAGCACTGCAGCTGTGCGCCATTGCTCCCACACACCTCACATACTCTGGTCACTGTAAGGGTGCAGGGCACAGGGGGGGTGCCCTGGGCAGCATTTGGACCTCTTTTTGGCAAAAGTGAACATATATACAGTTGGGCACTGTATATATGTATGAGCCCCCGCCAAGAAAATGCATATTTAAGCGGGACAGAAGCCCGCCGTCGAGGGGGCGGGCTTCTTCCTCAGCACTCACCAGCGCCATTTTTTCTCCACAGCTCCGCTGAGAGGTAGCTCCCCAGGCTCTCCCCTGCAGATACACGGTAGAAGAGGGTAAAAAGAGAGGGGGGGCACGTAATTAGGCGCAAAAATCAATATAACAGCAGCTACTGGGTTAACATTAAGTTACTGTGTTATTCCTGGGTTTATAGCGCTGGGGTGTGTGCTGGCATACTCTCTCTCTGTCTATCCAAAGGGCCTTGTGGGGGAACTGTCTTCAAAAAGGGCATTCCCTGTGTGTGTGGTGTGTCGGTACGCTTGTGTCGACATGTTTGACGAGGAAGGCTATGTGGAAGCAGAGCGGGAGCAAATGAATGTGGTGTCTCCGCCGACGGCGCCGACACCTGATTGGATGGATATGTGGAAGGTTTTAAATGATAATGTTAATTCCTTGCATAAAAGGTTGGAAAAAGCTGAAGCCTCAGGACAGTCAGGGTCTCAGCCCGTGCCTGATCCTATGTCGCAGAGACCGTCAGGGTCTCAGAAGCGCCCACTATCCCAAATTGTTGACACAGATACCGACATGGATTCTGACTCCAGTGTCGATTGCGATGATCAGAACTATTGTGAGGACTAGCCTCAAAGAAAATTCCTTTTTTGGAGCACTCTTTTGAAATAATAAATAAATAATATATATTATGATATATTGTGAATTAATGATTAAATATTAAAACTTAACTTTTATTTCTATACCAATCTAAAATAGAGAGGAGAGAAGAATGTCCACACACATTGCATGTCAGACACTATCATAAGTATCATATGAGTTCAATGAACATCCCCTTCTCCCAATGTAAGTTCCCAAAATAAACAATTAATTTATAATAATCAATAATTAATAATCGTTATTAATGAATCATCAATTTTTAACAAATCATTACGTTAATATTGATGTACAATCTCGGCATATAACATCATGGCGTTCGTACTCATGTACAATCTCAGCATAGAGCTATTGTATCATTAGGGCTAATTATCCTAATACAGACGCGCTCATCTTGTAAATGTGTGTACATTACACCACTTATTTAGAAATGAACAAGCGTGGATATACTACTAGTTCTAATCCACTCCTTGGTTATTATTTGCATGAGAGCCGTCAAATCCACTAGCTCTACAGAATTCCCAAACACACATTAAGTATGAAATGAAAAACCACATATCAAATAATTGCACATAAACCATTTTTGGAATTCCATTATTGCAAATTTGGTTTCCAATCACTATTCACTCCTTTTGTTCACACAAAGACCATCAATTCCACTGGCTCAACAGTATTCCTAAACATATGCTCAGTATAATCAAGCCTATTGACAATTTGCAAACTGTTGTACATAGGATATCTTACTGTAATTACAGGCATTAACTATATGTTGACACTTTGTCTAACTAATAAGAATTTAAATATATACATATATGCCTGTAGTTGTTTTTTTCTTTTTTCTTTTTTCTTTATTTGCCTCAATGAAGTTGGACAACAGAGTACACTCGTCCTCACAATCTGACAAAGGCACTTAACCCTTTGATCTATAATACATAACACTAGAACATTTCAACGACCCATTAGGTTGTACATTATCATCAGATCACAATTGTTTATAACCTTATCCACTAGAAATAAGGCATCACAACCCATAAATTATCACATATAAGATCGTATGTCCAGACTTTGTCACATACAGTATACGGTGAGGGACAAAATGTCTCCTTATCATTCACCGTTATGCTGATATGATCAATCTGTAAGGCCTTGAATGATCTAAAACAATGGGTGCACCCTTATTAGACAATTTGTTTTGAGGCCTCAAACTTTAATTTCATTACATAGATTGAATCAATCATCTCTATATATAAAAAAATTGAAAAAAAGAGAAAAGAGCAAGTACAATCCAATGTACAGATACCCCCATCTGCTGCCCAACCTCTTCAATGAGCGGAAGAAGGGTGAGAGTAGGGGTACTGATGAATTGATGGAAAAATAGCAACAATATCTCCTAATGTCTCCGTATCTGGTGTTAGAGCAGACCTGTTGCTTCCAGCATTGCAGGACTTGCAATGCGCCACGGAGACCAGTGAGATATCTGTGAAATGTGAACAAGAGGAGAGGAAAAGGGAAGGAGAGAGTGTGGATATAATCCGTTTTATTATGGTTTCTCCATGGCTTATTAAATATAAAGGTGTACTCTTCATGCAAAAATTTATATAATAGGAGGGTTATTGAGCTGGATACGTGTCTCACACAGCTTGATCATATGTGCTTGATCACGCACGGTTGTGAAACGTACGTACAGCTGGGACGTGGTGTTCCACAGTCACAGCTCCTCACTGCAGGAGGATGCGGTGTGAAACGGCATGATAAACTTATTGGATCCGGCAAAACACTATGGTGAGAGGCTGTTTTGAAAACCCTCTACAGACGCATCGATCGGAGAGGACATCAGATCACAGCTCAAATAAGGAGCCAGCAAGAAAGTCACTGCAGGAACGGATTTAAGGGAGAAGGTACACGGCGTCAGTGACTCCACGGTCATGTGCGGTAATCATATACAAATATTTGCTGTTATAAATAGAAGAGGTATTTATAGTCCTTTCTCAATCGAACAGTTATTTGTATCATTCTGATGTGTAAGAGACCTCAATTTCAGAAACATGCTATTACACTACGGAGGAACTTAAAGATTTCAATCAAACCGCAAGGTGCGGTATAACATACACTCCCTATACAATCATGCAGTGACTGTTTCTCTATCTGACTGATCAACTCCCAAAGTATATAAATTTAAAGACAACTCTTTTTGGAATTATCACTGTTTTGAACTAACTGGAGTTTTGTTGAAATTCATTTAAATACCAACTGTATCAACTTGAACTTTGAAGAGAAACAATGTGAACAATATAAAATTGATAGCAGCAGTTTAGCTGCAGGGAGCTGTGTGAGACACGTATCCAGCTCAATAACCCTCCTATTATATAAATTTTTGCATGAAGAGTACACCTTTATATTTAATAAGCCATGGAGAAACCATAATAAAACGGATTATATCCACACTCTCTCCTTCCCTTTTCCTCTCCTCTTGTTCACATTTCACAGATATCTCACTGGTCTCCGTGGCGCATTGCAAGTCCTGCAATGCTGGAAGCAACAGGTCTGCTCTAACACCAGATACGGAGACATTAGGAGATATTGTTGCTATTTTTCCATCAATTCATCAGTACCCCTACTCTCACCCTTCTTCCGCTCATTGAAGAGGTTGGGCAGCAGATGGGGGTATCTGTACATTGGATTGTACTTGCTCTTTTCTCTTTTTTTCAATTTTTTTATATATAGAGATGATTGATTCAATCTATGTAATGAAATTAAAGTTTGAGGCCTCAAAACAAATTGTCTAATAAGGGTGCATCCATTGTTTTAGATCATTCAAGGCCTTACAGATTGATCATATCAGCATAACGGTGAATGATAAGGAGACATTTTGTCCCTCACCGTATACTGTATGTGACAAAGTCTGGACATACGATCTTATATGTGATAATTTATGGGTTGTGATGCCTTATTTCTAGTGGATAAGGTTATAAACAATTGTGATCTGATGATAATGTACAACCTAATGGGTCGTTGAAATGTTCTAGTGTTATGTATTATAGATCAAAGGGTTAAGTGCCTTTGTCAGATTGTGAGGACGAGTGTACTCTGTTGTCCAACTTCATTGAGGCAAATAAAGAAAAAAAGAAAAAAGAAAAAAACAACTACAGGCATATATGTATATATTTAAATTCTTATTAGTTAGACAAAGTGTCAACATATAGTTAATGCCTGTAATTACAGTAAGATATCCTATGTACAACAGTTTGCAAATTGTCAATAGGCTTGATTATACTGAGCATATGGTTAGGAATACTGTTGAGCCAGTGGAATTGATGGTCTTTGTGTGAACAAAAGGAGTGAATAGTGATTGGAAACCAAATTTGCAATAATGGAATTCCAAAAATGGTTTATGTGCAATTATTTGATATGTGGTTTTTCATTTCATACTTAATGTGTGTTTGGGAATTCTGTAGAGCTAGTGGATTTGACGGCTCTCATGCAAATAATAACCAAGGAGTGGATTAGAACTAGTAGTATATCCACGCTTGTTCATTTCTAAATAAGTGGTGTAATGTACACACATTTACAAGATGAGCGCGTCTGTATTAGGATAATTAGCCCTAATGATACAATAGCTCTATGCTGAGATTGTACATGAGTACGAACGCCATGATGTTATATGCCGAGATTGTACATCAATATTAACGTAATGATTTGTTAAAAATTGATGATTTATTAATAACAGCTGGGACGTGGTGTTCCACAGTCACAGCTCCTCACTGCAGGAGGATGCGGTGTGAAACGGCATGATAAACTTATTGGATCCGGCAAAACACTATGGTGAGAGGCTGTTTTGAAAACCCTCTACAGACGCATCGATCGGAGAGGACATCAGATCACAGCTCAAATAAGGAGCCAGCAAGAAAGTCACTGCAGGAACGGATTTAAGGGAGAAGGTACACGGCGTCAGTGACTCCACGGTCATGTGCGGTAATCATATACAAATATTTGCTGTTATAAATAGAAGAGGTATTTATAGTCCTTTCTCAATCGAACAGTTATTTGTATCATTCTGATGTGTAAGAGACCTCAATTTCAGAAACATGCTATTACACTACGGAGGAACTTAAAGATTTCAATCAAACCGCAAGGTGCGGTATAACATACACTCCCTATACAATCATGCAGTGACTGTTTCTCTATCTGACTGATCAACTCCCAAAGTATATAAATTTAAAGACAACTCTTTTTGGAATTATCACTGTTTTGAACTAACTGGAGTTTTGTTGAAATTCATTTAAATACCAACTGTATCAACTTGAACTTTGAAGAGATACAATGTGAACAATATAAAATTGATAGCAGCAGTTTAGCTGCAGGGAGCTGTGTGAGACACGTATCCAGCTCAATAACCCTCCTATTATATAAATTTTTGCATGAAGAGTACACCTTTATATTTAATAAGCCATGGAGAAACCTGTTAGGGTCTCCTGCCCTGTGCTGCCACGTCGTCATGGCAACCGGGAGACAAGTGCTAGTGGAGTAACCTGAGCGCAGCTGATACTCCGGTTCGGGTCTTTTGCTGTGCAGTGGTTATAGGCTCTGTGCACGGCAGGGGATCCGGTGCTGGTTTTTGTGCTCACAGTCTGTGAGGTCTGAGTGGGGCGTGGACAGCACCTGCTTTATAAGGCCTCTTTTCAGGGTAAGCAGATGCTGCTGAATCTCTGTTGGTTAGTCAGTTCATGAAAGTTAGCCAGTACTGTGTAGCTTTGTATTTGTTTGTTGCTTACTGCAAATAGGCCTGGGGATTTGGTATTACACTCTGCCAATCCAGACCTAGCAGTAAGACTGGAGTCAGTCGTTTAGCTTGCTGGGGTTCTGTTATTACTCTGTGAACTTAGCAAGTTTGCGGCTGTATTCTAACACTTGCCTGTCTAATCCTGTCTCACTGTGCTAGGTGTCAGGGGTCAGTTTAGTGGCAGTAAGCTTAAACCTGTGCACTGCAAGTGAGAATCAGGATTGTGGAGGCTCTCCTTGTGTCTATCATTCCATCTCTGACCAAGGAGTTTACTGCCACACCCGTTGGTAACCCTTTAGGGTTTTGCTGTTGCCCTTAGCAACAGCATTTCGGGTTCTCTACGTATTAAAACACAACATCTTGCTTTTTACATCTGAGCAGTTCTAATACAAGGGAGATACCCAGTTCCTTAGCCTCTGGGCTTCTCTGTTCACTGTGTGTGTATTTTGTTACCCTATCACCTTCTGTGTACGTTATGTCATATTCCCCAGTTTGTCTGTGAGTCCATTTGTTTTGCATAACAGTTCAAACACCAGTACATTCCTGCAGACACTGGAGTGCATAACAGTTCTGACACTAGTACTTTCCTGCAGGCACTGGTGTGCATAACATATTCAGCAGCCTAATACTCCTGTTGAAATTTTGTGGGAATATGGAGCATACCCCTCAAAATACGTTGCAACAGGTGGTCGATCAGGTGCAGGTCCTGACTCGACAATTTAATGATTTGTCCATTAAAATGCACACCTCCCAGGCTGCTGGCGGAGCTCCCGCAGCAGCAGCACCTGCAGGGGTTAAGGAGCCGAAAGTAAATCTCCCGGATCGTTTTTCTGGAGATCGCTCGCAGTTCTTTTGTTTCAAGGAGAGCTGCAAGCTATACTTCCGGCTTAGGCCTCAGTCTTCTGGGTCGGAGATTCAGCGGGTGGGCATAGTGATTTCCTTGCTACAAGGAGACCCACAGGTCTGGGCATATGGGTTGCAGCCTGACTGTCCGTCGCTTAAAAGTGTTGATGCTTTTTTTACGGCACTGGGCATGTTGTATGATGACCCTGACAAGACGGCCTCAGCCGAGGCTCAGATTTCGATCCTTAAGCAAGGGCGAAGGCCAGTTGAGGTTTACTGTACGGAGTTTCTGAGGTTGGCCCATGATACCCAGTGGAATGACCCAGCCCTGAGACACCAGTACCGAAGAGGTCTTTCTAACCAGATAAAGGACCAACTGGTACAATATCCCTTGCCTGATAGCTTGGATCAGCTCATGCAGTTATCCATCCGGGTGGATAGACGGCTGAGAGAGCGTAGGCTTGAAAGGGAGACTGAGATTTCCTTCCTTCCCAAGGGAACCTCAGACTCTGAGGAATTTTCTGAGGAGCCTATGCAGATTGGGGCTACCCGCCTCTCCTCGCGTGAGAAGACGCGGAGGAGACAGCAGGGGTTGTGTTTGTACTGTGGGAATAAAGGTCATGTGGTAGTATCATGCCCAGAAAAGCCGGAAAACTTCAGGGCCTGAGGGTGATGGGAAATATCCTGTCAGGCCAGAAGTCAGAATTTCCCAAGAAGACTTTTATCATTCCGGTGACCTTGAAGATCCTCGGTCAAACTGTCAAGACTGAGGCCTTTGTGGACAGTGGGGCCGACGGGGTTTTTATGGACCGCCAATTCGCCCTAAAACACTCTGTTCCCTTAGTACCCTTGGCATCGGAAATTGAGATTTGTGGGTTAAACGGGGAACCATTATCCCAAGGTAAAATTACCTCTTGCACTAGCCAGATTTCTTTGTTTATTGGAGCCACACACTCTGAAAAATTGTCCTTTTATGTGACTGTCTGTACTTTTGCCCCATTGGTGTTGGGGTTACCCTGGTTAAGGGCCCACAATCCTCAATTTGACTGGGTCTCTGGGGAGATTCTTAGTTGGGGTACTGATTGTTTCAGGAGTTGCTTGAGCCTTCCAGTCAGGCTCTCGCAGCTAAGTTTGCCAGGATTGCCAGGGTGTTATGCAGATTTTGCGGACGTGTTCTCCAAAAAAGTTGCAGAGGTACTACCTCCCCATCGCCCCTATGACTGTGCCATTGATTTGTTGCCAAATGCTAAGCTTCCCAAGAGCAGGTTGTACTCCCTGTCACGTCCTGAGACTCAGGCTATGGCAGAGTACATTCAGGAGAACTTGGCTAAGGGATTTATCAGACCTTCACAGTCTCCAGTTGGGTCGGGGTTCTTCTTCGTGGGTAAAAAGGACGGTTCGTTGCGACCCTGCATCGACTTCAGGGAATTGAACCGTATCACGATTAAAAACTCATACCCACTGCCTCTCATTTCGGTCTTGTTTGACCAGCTTCGTACTGCCACCATTTTTTCTAAGATTGACCTACGCGGTGCGTACAATCTAATCCGAATAAGAGAGGGGGATGAATGGAAGACTGCCTTTAATACCCACTCAGGGCATTATGAATATTTGGTGATGCCTTTTGGGCTCTGTAATGCCCCGGCAGTCTTCCAGGATTTCATGAATGATGTGCTCAGGGAATATTTGGATAGATTCTTAGTTGTATACTTAGATGACATCCTAATCTTCTCCCATTCCCTGGAGGAACATCGGAAGCATGTACGCTTAGTCCTCCAGAAACTCAGAGACCACCGGCTTGGGGCGAAGCTGGAGAAGTGCGAATTTGAAGTTCAGCAAATCGCATTTCTAGGATATATTATCTCCCCAGAAGGTTTCCAAATGGAGGGTTCCAAGGTACAGGCAGTCCTGGATTGGGTGCAGCCCACTAGTTTGAAGGCGCTTCAGCGTTTCCTGGGCTTTGCGAATTTTTATAGACGATTTATCGCTGGATTTTCGTCTGTAGTTGCGCCCTTGGTGGCACTCACTAAGAAAGGGGCGGATGTTGCTCACTGGTCTTGTGAGGCTAAAGCGGCTTTTGCCCGTCTCAAAAGGGCATTTGTTTCGGCCAAGGTGCTGTGACACCCAGATCCAGAGCGTCCTTTTGTGGTGGAGGTGGATGCCTCTGAGATGGGTATTGGGGCAGTGCTTTCTCAGATGGGAGTGTCTGATAATCGCCTTCATCCCTGTGCTTACTTTTCCCGTAAATTTTCGCCTGCCGAGATGAATTATGACGTGGGTAACCGGGAATTGTTGGCTATTAAGGATGCACTCGAGGAGTGGAGACACTGGCTTGAGGGGGCTAAGTTTGTGGTCTCAATTCTCACTGACCATAAGAATCTGGCATATTTAGAGTCAGCGAAGCGTCTCAATGCCAGGCAGGCACGATGGGCTTTGTTTTTTGCTCGCTTTAATTTTTTGATAACATATCGCCCTGGGTCAAAAAACATCAAGGCTGATGCGCTCTCGCGGAGTTTTGCTCCAATCCAGGAGACCACCGAGGAGCCGTTGCCCATTGTTTCCCCATCATGTATTAAAGTGGGCATTACCCAGGACCTCTTATCATTAGTCCTTAGAGCACAGGAGCAGGCTCCTCCAGACCTTCCGGTAGGTCTTTTGTTTGTGCCTCCTAGGTTAAGACAGCGAGTGTTCCTGGAATTCCATGCCAAGAAGTCGGCAGGTCACCCGGGTATTGCCAGAACTCGGGAGTTGCTATCTAGGGCGGTGTGGTGGCCCTCGGTGGCTAAGGATGTGGATCAGTGGGTTCGGGCATGTGACATCTGTGCCCGAAATAAGACTCCTAGAGGGGTTCCTGTTGGCCCATTACATCCACTCTCTATCCCATCTAAGCCATGGACCCACATTTCAATGGATTTTGTGGTGGACTTGCCCAAATCCTCGGGGATGACAGCCATCTGGGTTGTCGTTGACAGGTTTTCGAAGATGGCGCACTTCGTTCCACTGGTTGGGCTGCCATCAGCCAGACGCCTGTCTGAATTATTTATGCTGCATGTTGTGCGTCTCCACGGGTTGCCACTTGATGTGGTCTCTGACCGCGGATCCCAGTTTGTGGCCAAATTCTGGAGGGCATTTTGTTCCGATCTCCAGATTTCTGTCAGCTTGTCGTCAGGCTACCATCCGCAGTCTAATGGGCAGACTGAAAGGGTGAACCAGTCCTTGGAGCAGTTCCTCAGGTGTTATGTCTCCAAGTGTCAGACTGACTGGGTTGCTCATCTGTCCATGGCGGAGTTTGCCTATAACAACGCGGCTCACTCTGCTACAGGGATCTCTCCCTTCCTTTGTGTGTATGGGCATCATCCTAAGGCCAATTCTTTTGACCCCCTGGACTCCACGCCTGGTGGTTCCTCTGTGGTTTCGGTCCTTAGAGGTATTTGGCGGAAAGTGAAGAAAGCCCTTGTGTCTGTGTCATTAGTGACCAAAAGGGTTTTTGATAAGCGGAAAAGACCCTGCAGCTTCAAATTAGGAGACTTCGTCTGGTTGTCTACCAAGAATTTGAAGTTGAGACAGCCATCTCATAAGTTAGGGCCCCGGTTCATCGGCCCTTATAAGATCACCAGGGTTATCAATCCGGTGGCATTTCAGTTAGATCTGCCCCGTTCTTTGGGTATCAATAAAACATTTCATTGTTCCCTTTTAAAACGGGCGATTAGTAATCCTTCTTCCAGTGGAAGACCTTCCCCTCTTCTGATACGTGGCCAGAGGGAGTTTGTTGTTGAAAGGATTCTTGACTCCAAGGTGGTTCGGGGTCGGCTGTCATTTTTGGTGCACTGGAAGGGGTATGGCCCGGAGGAGCGGTCGTGGGTGCGCAGTTGTGATCTTCATGCCCCCAGACTGATACGCTCTTTCTTCTCGCAGTTCCCCGATAAACCCGGTGGTAGGGGTTCTTTGACCCCTCGTCAGAGGGGGGGTACTGTTAGGGTCTCCTGCCCTGTGCTGCCACGTCGTCATGGCAACCGGGAGACAAGTGCTAGTGGAGTAACCTGAGCGCAGCTGATACTCCGGTTCGGGTCTTTTGCTGTGCAGTGGTTATAGGCTCTGTGCACGGCAGGGGATCCGGTGCTGGTTTTTGTGCTCACAGTCTGTGAGGTCTGAGTGGGGCGTGGACAGCACCTGCTTTATAAGGCCTCTTTTCAGGGTAAGCAGATGCTGCTGAATCTCTGTTGGTTAGTCAGTTCATGAAAGTTAGCCAGTACTGTGTAGCTTTGTATTTGTTTGTTGCTTACTGCAAATAGGCCTGGGGATTTGGTATTACACTCTGCCAATCCAGACCTAGCAGTAAGACTGGAGTCAGTCGTTTAGCTTGCTGGGGTTCTGTTATTACTCTGTGAACTTAGCAAGTTTGCGGCTGTATTCTAACACTTGCCTGTCTAATCCTGTCTCACTGTGCTAGGTGTCAGGGGTCAGTTTAGTGGCAGTAAGCTTAAACCTGTGCACTGCAAGTGAGAATCAGGATTGTGGAGGCTCTCCTTGTGTCTATCATTCCATCTCTGACCAAGGAGTTTACTGCCACACCCGTTGGTAACCCTTTAGGGTTTTGCTGTTGCCCTTAGCAACAGCATTTCGGGTTCTCTACGTATTAAAACACAACATCTTGCTTTTTACATCTGAGCAGTTCTAATACAAGGGAGATACCCAGTTCCTTAGCCTCTGGGCTTCTCTGTTCACTGTGTGTGTATTTTGTTACCCTATCACCTTCTGTGTACGTTATGTCATATTCCCCAGTTTGTCTGTGAGTCCATTTGTTTTGCATAACAGTTCAAACACCAGTACATTCCTGCAGACACTGGAGTGCATAACAGTTCTGACACTAGTACTTTCCTGCAGGCACTGGTGTGCATAACAAAACCATAATAAAACGGATTATATCCACACTCTCTCCTTCCCTTTTCCTCTCCTCTTGTTCACATTTCACAGATATCTCACTGGTCTCCGTGGCGCATTGCAAGTCCTGCAATGCTGGAAGCAACAGGTCTGCTCTAACACCAGATACGGAGACATTAGGAGATATTGTTGCTATTTTTCCATCAATTCATCAGTACCCCTACTCTCACCCTTCTTCCGCTCATTGAAGAGGTTGGGCAGCAGATGGGGGTATCTGTACATTGGATTGTACTTGCTCTTTTCTCTTTTTTTCAATTTTTTTATATATAGAGATGATTGATTCAATCTATGTAATGAAATTAAAGTTTGAGGCCTCAAAACAAATTGTCTAATAAGGGTGCACCCATTGTTTTAGATCATTCAAGGCCTTACAGATTGATCATATCAGCATAACGGTGAATGATAAGGAGACATTTTGTCCCTCACCGTATACTGTATGTGACAAAGTCTGGACATACGATCTTATATGTGATAATTTATGGGTTGTGATGCCTTATTTCTAGTGGATAAGGTTATAAACAATTGTGATCTGATGATAATGTACAACCTAATGGGTCGTTGAAATGTTCTAGTGTTATGTATTATAGATCAAAGGGTTAAGTGCCTTTGTCAGATTGTGAGGACGAGTGTACTCTGTTGTCCAACTTCATTGAGGCAAATAAAGAAAAAACGAAAAAAGAAAAAAACAACTACAGGCATATATGTATATATTTAAATTCTTATTAGTTAGACAAAGTGTCAACATATAGTTAATGCCTGTAATTACAGTAAGATATCCTATGTACAACAGTTTGCAAATTGTCAATAGGCTTGATTATACTGAGCATATGGTTAGGAATACTGTTGAGCCAGTGGAATTGATGGTCTTTGTGTGAACAAAAGGAGTGAATAGTGATTGGAAACCAAATTTGCAATAATGGAATTCCAAAAATGGTTTATGTGCAATTATTTGATATGTGGTTTTTCATTTCATACTTAATGTGTGTTTGGGAATTCTGTAGAGCTAGTGGATTTGACGGCTCTCATGCAAATAATAACCAAGGAGTGGATTAGAACTAGTAGTATATCCACGCTTGTTCATTTCTAAATAAGTGGTGTAATGTACACACATTTACAAGATGAGCGCGTCTGTATTAGGATAATTAGCCCTAATGATACAATAGCTCTATGCTGAGATTGTACATGAGTACGAACGCCATGATGTTATATGCCGAGATTGTACATCAATATTAACGTAATGATTTGTTAAAAATTGATGATTCATTAATAACGATTATTAATTATTGATTATTATAAATTAATTGTTTATTTTGGGAACTTACATTGGGAGAAGGGGATGTTCATTGAACTCATATGATACTTATGATAGTGTCTGACATGCAATGTGTGTGGACATTCTTCTCTCCTCTCTATTTTAGATTGGTATAGAAATAAAAGTTAAGTTTTAATATTTAATCATTAATTCACAATATATCATAATATATATTATTTATTTATTATTTCAAAAGAGTGCTCCAAAAAAGGAATTTTCTTTGAGGCTAGTCCTCACAATAGTTCTGATCATGAGTTTTCTCATAATTCCAGGAGCACCTCCAGCCTGTTTATGATTTTGGTATGATTATCTTTGATATTGATAGTAGCTGGTTATTAATATATAAAAATATTTAATAAGATGTTCGATATCCAGTGCAGGATAACCCTTTCAGCTTTCGATTGCGATGATGCAAAGTTACAGCCAAAATTGGCTAAATCCATCCGTTATATGATTATAGCAATTAAGGATGTGTTGCACATCACAGAGGAAACCCCAGTCCCTGACAAGAGGGTTCATATGTATGGGGAAAAGAAGCAGGTGGTAACCTTTCCCCCTTCACACGAGCTAAATGAGTTATGTGAAAAGGCTTGGGAATCTCCAGATAAAAAACTGCAGATTTCCAAACGGATTCTTATGGCGTATCCTTTCCCGCCAACGGACAGGTTACACTGGGAATCCTCCCCTAGGGTGGACAAAGCTTTAACACGCTTATCCAAGAAGGTAGCCCTGCCTTCACAGGATACGGCTACCCTCAAAGATGCTGCGGATAGAAAGCAGGAGGGTACCCTGAAGTCCATTTATACACATTCAGGTACCTTACTGAGGTCGGCGATCGCGTCGGCCTGGGTGTGTAGTGCTGTAGCAGCATGGACGGACACCCTGTCTGAGGAACTTGATACCTTAGACAAGGATACTATATTATTGACCCTGGGGCATATAAAAGATGCTGTCCTATATATGAGAGATGCTCAAAGAGACATTAGTCTACTGGGTTCTAGAATAAATGCTATGTCGATTTCTGCCAGAAGGGTCCTGTGGACTCGGCAATGGACAGGTGATGCCGACTCAAAAAGGCACATGGAGGTTTTACCTTACAAGGGTGAGGAATTGTTTGGGGAGGGTCATTCGGGCCTGGTCTCCACAGCTACTGCTGGAAAGTCAATTTTTTTGCCATATGTTTCCTCACAGTCTAAGAAAGCACCGTATTACCAAATGCAGTCCTTTCGATCACAGAAAAGCAAGAAAGTCCGAGGTGCATCCTTTCTTGCCAGGGGCAGGGGCAGAGGAAAGAAGCTGCACAACACAGCTAGTTCCCAGAAACAGAAGTTCTCCCCGGCTTCCACTAAATCCACCGCATGACGCTGGGGCTCCACAGGCGGAGCTAGGCCCGGTGGGGGCGCGTCTCTGAAATTTCAGCCACAAGTGGGTTCACTCCCAGTTGGATCCCTGGGCAATAGATATTGTGTCTCAGGGATACAAGCTGGAATTCGAAGAGATGCCCCCTCACCGATACCTCAAAGCGGCCCTGCCAGCTTCCCCCCTCGAGAGGGAAATAGTGTTAACTGCAATTCACAAATTGTATCTTCAACAGGTGGTGGTCAAGGCCCATATTGAATTTAAAATCTTTGAACATGTACCTGAAAAGGTTCAAGTTCAAGATGGAATCGCTGAGAGCGGTCATCGCAAGCCTGGAAGGGGGGGTTTATGGTGTCTCTGGACATAAAGGATGCATACCTTCATGTCCCCATTTATCCACCTCATCAGGCGTACCTCAGATTTGTGGTACAGGATTGTCATTACCAATTTCAGACGTTGCCGTTTGGTCTCTCCACGGCTCCGAGAATATTTACCAAGGTATTGGCGGAAATGATGGTACTCCTGCGGAAGCAAGGGGTCACAATTATCCCATACTTGGACGATCTCCTCATAAAAGCGAGGTCAAGAGAGCAGTTGCTGATCAGCGTAGCACGTTCTCTGGAAGTGTTACGGCAACACGGCTGGATTCTAAATATTCCAAAGTCGCAGTTGATTCCTACGACTCGTCTGCCTTTCCTGGGCATGATTCTGGACACAGACCAGAAAAGGGTTTATCTCCCGATAGAGAAAGCTCAGGAACTCATGACACTGGTCAGGAACCTATTAAAACCAAAACAGGTGTCAGTGCATCACTGCACTCGAGTCCTGGGAAAGATAGTGGCATCATACGAGGCCATTCCCTTCGGCAGGTTCCATGCGAGGACCTTTCAATGGGACTTACTGGACAAATGGTCCGGATCACATCTTCAGATGCATCGGTTAATCACCCTATCCCCCAGGGCCAGGGTGTCTCTCCTGTGGTGGCTGCAGAGTGCTCACCTCCTCGAGGGCCGCAGATTCGGCATTCAGGACTGGGTCCCGGTGACCACGGATGCAAGCCTCCGAGGGTGGGGAGCAGTCACACAGGGAAGAAATTTCCAAGGTCTGTGGTCAAGTCAAGTCAGGAGACTTGCCTTCACATCAACATCCTGGAACTAAGGGCCATATACAACGCCCTACGTCAAGCGGAGACCCTGCTTCGCGACCAATCGGTTCTGATTCAGTCAGACAACATCACCGCTGTGGCTCATGTAAACCGACAAGGCGGCACAAGGAGCAGGGTGGCAATGGCGGAAGCCACCAGAATTCTTCGCTGGGCGGAGAATCACGTAAGCGCACTGTCAGCAGTGTTCATCCCGGGAGTGGACAACTGGGAAGCAGACTTCCTCAGCAGGCACGACCTCCACCTGGGAGAGTGGGGACTTCATCAAGAAGTCTTCACGCAGATTGCAAGTCGGTGGGACCTGCCACAGGTGGACATGATGGCATCCCGCCTCATCAAAAAGCTACAGAGGTATTGCGCCAGGTCAAGAGACCCTCAGGCGATAGCTGTGGACGCCATGGTGACACCGTGGGTGTTCCAGTCGGTCTATGTATTTCCTCCTCTTCCTCTCATGCCCAAAGTGCTGAGAATCATAAATAAAAGAGGAGTGAGAACAATACTCATTGTTCCGGATTGGCCAAGAAGTACTTGGTATCCAGATCTGCAAGAAATGCTCACAGAGGACCCGTGGCCTCTTCCTCTAAGACAGGACTTGTTGCAACAGGGGCCCTGTCTGTTCCAAGACTTACCGCGGCTGCGTTTGACGGCATGGCGGTTGAACGCCGGATCCTAGCAGAGAAAGGCATTCCGGATGAGGTCATTCCTACGCTGATAATGGCTAGGAAGGACGTGACAGCTCAACATTATCACCGTATATGGCGAAAATATGTTGCTTGGTGTGAGGCCAGGAATGCCCCTACGGAGTAATTCCAGCTGGGCCGTTTCCTTCACTTCTTACAGTCAGGAGTGACTTTGGGCCTAAAATTGGGTTCCATTAAAGTCCAGATTTCGGCCCTATCCATTTTCTTTCAAAAAGAGCTGGCTTCTCTACCTGAAGTTCAGACGTTTGTAAAGGGAGTGCTGCATATTCAGCCCCCTTTTGTGCCTCCAGTGGCACCTTGGGATCTTAACGTGGTGTTGAGTTTCCTGAAATCCCACTGGTTTGAACCACTCAAACGGTGGAATTTAAATATCTCACGTGGAAGGTGGTCATGCTACTAGCCTTGGCTTCGGCTAGGCGTGTGTCAGAATTGGCGGCTTTATCACATAAAAGCCCCTATCTGGTTTTCCATGCGGATAGAGCAGAATTGAGGACCCGTCCACAATTCCTGCCGAAAGTGGTTTCATCTTTTCATATAAACCAACCTATTGTGGTGCCTGTGGCTACTACTGACTTGGAGGATTCCGAGTTGCTTGATGTGGTCAGGGCTTTGAAGGTTTATGTAGCCAGAACGGCTAGGGTCAGGAAAACAGAGTCTTTGTTTATCCTGTATGCTTCCAACAAGCTTGGTGCTCCTGCTTCAAAGCAAACTATTGCTCGCTGGATCTGTAACACGATTCAGCAGGCTCATTCTGCGGCTGGATTGCCGCTGCCAAAATCAGTTAAGGCTCATTCCACTAGGAAGGTGGGCTCTTCTTGGGCGGCTGCCCGAGGGGTCTCGGCATTACAGCTGTGCCGAGCGGCTACTTGGTCAGGTTCAAACACTTTTGCAAAGTTCTATAAGTTTGATACCCTGGCTGAGGAGGACCTTGTGTTTGCTCAATCGGTGCTGCAGAGTCATCCGCACTCTCCCACCCGTTTGGGAGATTTGGTATAATCCCCATGGTCCTTACGGAGTCCCCAGCATCCACTAGGACGTTAGAGAAAATAAGATTTTACTTACCGGTAAATCTACACTGCTCAAAAAAATAAAGGGAACACTAAAATAACACATCCTAGATCTGAATGAATGAAATATTCTTATTAAATACTTTGTTCTTTACATAGTTGAATGTGCTGACAACAAAATCACACAAAAATTATCAATGGAAATCAAATGTATTAACCCATGGAGGTCAGGATTTGGAGTCACCCTCAAAATTAAAGTGGAAAAACACACTACAGGCTGATCCAACTTTGATGTAATGTCCTTAAAAGAAGTCAAAATTAGGCTCAGTAGTGTCTGTGGCCTCCTCGTGCCTGTATGACCTCCCTACAACGCCTGGGCATGCTTCTGATGAGGTGATGGATGGTCTCCTGAGGGATCTACTCCCAGACCAGGACTAAAGCATCCGCCAACTCCTGGACAGTCTGTGGTGCAATGTGGCGTTGGTGGATGGACGAGACATGATGTCCCAGATGTGCTCAATTGGATTCAGGTCTGGGGAACGGGCGGGCCAGTCCATAGCATCAATGCCTTTGTCTTGCAGGAACTGCTGACACACTCCAGCCACAAGAGGTCTAGCATTGTCTTGCATTAGGAGGAACCCAGGGCCAACCGCACCAGAATATGGTCTCACAAGGGGTCTGAGGATCTCATCTCGGTACCTAATGGCAGTCAGGCTACCTCTGGCGAGCCCATGGAGTGCTGTGCGGCCCCCCATAGAAATGCCACCCCACACCATTACTGACCCACTGCCAAACCGGTCATGCTGGAGGATGTTGCAGGCAGCAGAACATTCTCCTTGGGCGTATCCAGACTCTGTCACGTCTGTCACATTTGCTCAGTGAGAACCTGCTTTCATCTGGGAAGAGCACAGGGTGCCAGTGGCGAATTTGCCAATCTTGATGTTCTCTGGCAAATGCCAAACGTCCTGCACGGTGTTGGGCTGTAAGCACAATCCCCACCTGTGGGCGTCGGGCCCTCATACCACCCTCATGGAGTCTGTTTCTGATCATTTGAGTAGACACATGCACATTTGTGGCTTGCTGGAGGTCATTTTGCATGGCTCTGGCAGTGCTCCTCCTGTTCCTCCTTGCACAAAGGCGGAGGTAGCGGTCCTGCTGCTGGTTTGTTGAACTCCTACGGCCTCCTCCACGTCTCCTGATGTACTGGCCTGTCTCCTGGTAGCGCCTCCATGCTCTGGACACTACGCTGACAGACACAGCAAACCTTCTTGCCACAGCTCGCATTGATGTGCCATCCTGGATGAGCTGCACTACCAGAGCCACTTGTGTGGGTTGTAGGGAGCTCATACAGGCACGTGGAGGCCACACACACTACTGAGCCTCATTTTGACTTGTTTTAAGGACATTACATCAAAGTTGGATCAGCCTGTAGTGTGTTTTTCCACTTTCATTTTGAGGGTGACTCCAAATCCTGACCTCCATGGGTTAATAAATTTGATTTCCATTGATAATTTTTGTGTGATTTTGTTGACAGCACATTCAACTATGTAAAGAACAAAGTATTTAATAAGGATATTTCATTCAATCAGATCTAGGATGTGTTATTTTAGTGTTCCCTTTATTTTTTTGAGCAGTGTATTTCTCGTAGTCCGTAGTGGATGCTGGGCGCCCGTCCCAAGTGCGGACTTCTTCTGCAATACTTGTATATAGTTATTGCTGCAATAAGGGTTATGTTATAGTTGCCTCAGGGTTGAACTGATGCTCTGTTGTTGTTCATACTGTTGACTGGGTATGTTTATCTCAAGTTATACGGTGTGATTGGCGTGGCTGGTATGTATCTTGCCCTGGATTACCAAAATCCTTTCCTTGTACTGTCAGCTCTTCCGGGCACAGTTTCTCTAACTGAGGTCTGGAGG
The DNA here is from genome assembly GCF_028390025.1 of Pseudophryne corroboree. Lineage (NCBI taxonomy): Eukaryota > Metazoa > Chordata > Amphibia > Anura > Myobatrachidae > Pseudophryne > Pseudophryne corroboree. The sequence goes on from NC_086444.1 coordinate 560,362,121, forward strand.
GGGGACATAGAGGGAGGAGCTAGAGCACACCAGAATCTAAATTCTTTCTTGGAGTGCCCATGTCTCCTGCGGAGCCCGTCTATTCCCCATGGTCCTTACGGAGTCCCCAGCATCCACTACGGACTACGAGAAATAGATTTACCGGTAAGTAAAATCTTATTTTTTTTTGTAGATTTACTTTACAGTAGGATTACAGATGTCAGAGGGCTTTTACTGCCTGGGCATGCTGGCACTTGGGGTTCTCAAAGTGCTGGCATGTTGGGCAGGCTTGATGGGACCTGTAATACCACTGTAATGGACAATATTTCTTCTAATTTTACACCACCAAATCCGCACCCACTGCCACCAGGGATGTGGGGTAGCTCTGGTCTTCGGCCTAGGTCTGGTATACTCAGGAGTGGGACCCACTTTATTGGCAGTTCCCACTGCCACAGAAATCCTCAGCCTGGGCTGATTAGTTGGGGAAGGTTAATGTTTTGGTGGGGGACTCCATGAAGCATGTCCCCCGGCTATGGCATTATATCCCCCCCCCTTCCCGCACCACTGGTTGAGCATGTTGCTTGTTCATGGAGATGCAGGGTACAATGCATGCTGTTTTTCCCATATTACCAGGACCAGAACCAGCTTATTGGCCCGGAGCTGAATATACTTTATTTGGGGGGGAACCCACACGTTTATATTTTTTAACCATTTATTCACACAGTAACACTGCACAGTTCACACACTGATTTGTGCCGGGCTGTAGTTATGTGACTGCCGGTCACATTACCGACGGCTACATTCCGCCCCCCTCTAAATCCCGAGAGTCGGCATGCCGACTAGCAGGGACTATTCCCGCTCGTGGGTGTGTCCACGACACCCATAGAGTGAGAATCGCTCGCCACTGAGCCCGTAAAGGGCTTGTTGCGCTCACTCCACACCCCCGCCGGCATTCCGCCTCCGGTATCCGCGGTCGGTATGCTGACCGCCGGGATTCCCAGCGCATACCCAACCCATCTGTGCAGGTTTCTGCAGAACACACTGCTCACTGGCAGGTTTATTTGATTCTTAGTAAAACCATCTGTTGTATTTTTATCTATGGAAAGTACTTGCTAGTTGGTTTGGTGGCGTATTGACTTCTATATACTTTTTTTCTGATAGAATCCTGTTTTTACACCCATATTTGCCTTAGTAAATCTCCCAGTTTCAAAAACAGGCTAAACTCGCACTAGAATGCAATCTCTACCAAACACGATTCTTAGCAGTTTTACCGCCAGGTTTTTTTGGGGGGCAGGGGACCGATCACTGAGGAGGGCACATTTTAATTTTGAAGGTCAACATCAGACATCACTACAGCTATGTGGCGTGTTATGAAATGTGGGCACCAAAGTGTGGTATAATATTTATGAGATGCAGTACCATGTCGATAATAACAATGTCAACAGGTATGATGTCCACTTTATTGGAATATCTGCATGGAACATGCCAACATCTGCAGAACGTATACATGTTCACAGTGTCGGCATCTGAAATGTTGACAGTCTGCAGAATGCCGGCATTAAGGTTAGGCTATTGGGGGGTGGATTAGGGTACTGACTCACCGGTGATCGTGTTGACATTTTAACAGTGTTGACATGATGTATGTCAACATAACAGTCTCGGTGGTGCGACAATCTCCTTACCTGGTCTGTCAGCTCTATCAGTGCCTACTGGTCCGGCAGTGCAGTGGTATCAAATGATGCAGAGCTCCGGCGGTGAGTCGGTACCCCTAATCCTGCAAAGCTATATGATCAGGACTTAAAGCCTCATTCAGTATTGATCGCTAATGTGATCACGTGCGCATGTGGAGAGCGGTTCCTGCGTGATCGCAGACAGCCCTCCGTAAGCCTCTGCCTGTTTGACAGGCAAAGGCAATCGGGTGGCCAGCATTGCCAGAAATAGGGCGTGTTGCCCCCCATTTTCTGGGAGTGGTGAGGTCAAGGTCTGCATCTAAAAATGCAGATTTCTTGACCTTGCAAGGCTTCCTCCAATGGCCAGATTGCGTAAGCTGAGGCTTACTCAGCTGGCCGTTTGCGGGGAACATCGCAACTGTCAGTCATGTTGTTGATCCCAGGCTGTGACGCCGGTCGCATCACTGGGATCACAAATGCTGCAAGGAGGTGCATTTGCAAAGCTACTCCTTAGCAATGCAAATACAGGATGAGGTGCATAGCACCTCCTTCCTGCATTTGCGATAGCAATACAGCGATCAATGCGATCGCAGTCTGGGATGATCATCGCTACCACCAGTCCTGATGTTCATCTGCTACGACAGCATGAGTAAGCCTGATCTTACTCGGACTACCTGTCGTAGGGTGGCTTGCAAGACCAAGGAAACTGCAATTTGCGACGCAGTCCTTGGCCTTGCTACTCCCGGAAAATGGGCCTCCGTCCCTCCCCCCGAACATCTCTGCCTGTCATAAGCAATCCAACCTGAATTAGGCCCTTAATCCGAAGGCCCACGTCTGAGGGTTCCCCTGTAATAAGGAAATTAAAATTTCTACTCTCTGAGATTCAGACCCAGAGCACTACGTCCTCAGCCTAAAGTATCATTTGCAACTTTCTTTGACATTTTTAAAGAACTTCTGGTCACTGAGAAGCAGTCAGGAAGGTGCAATTTAGGCTCATTTACAGTTCTTGGGACGAATGGAGCTGCCCTTAGAGCTTCTTCTTGAGCCTTTAATCGCAAAGATAATTCTTGCACCATTTGACACAGATTCTGGATTTGGTTAGCCAGGATTTGGACAGGATTTTGTGGAGCATCTGGACACGGATTCTACTACTACTAACTGCGTACAGAGGTGGATTTAGACCTCATGGGGCTCTAAGCAAGCCAACGATTTGGGGCCCCCCTTCCTCAAACAATCCATAACACTGTATTTTCATTCCTGATTTATTCCCCTTACATTATTAACTTTACACCTCAAAGTACAGACACTTATTGACATTACGCTACACAGTACCAACACTTATTAACATTACACCTCACAGTACCAACACTTATTAACATTACACTATACAGTACCGATGCTACACCTCACAGTGCCAACGCTTATTAACATTACAACACACTGTGCCGACGCTTATTAACATTACACCACACAGCACCGATGCTACACCTCACAGTGCCAACGCTTATTAACATTACACCACACTGTGCCGACGCTTATTAACATTACACCACACAGCACCGATGCTACACCTCACAGTGCCAACGCTTATTAACATTACACCACACTGTGCCGACGCTTATTAACAAAACACCTCACAGTACAGACGCTTATTAACATTACACCACACTGTGCCGACGCTTATTAACATTACACCACACAGTACAGACGCTTATTAACATTGCACCTCACAGTACGGATTCATACTCGTATTACGCCACACAGTAGTACCTCACATTGTCAAATGAAAATTATGCCACACAGTAGTGCTCCTTTATTTTATATTGTAACATATATATGATGAAAGAAGTGTGAGACTGTCTGTGTAGAGGTGGTCTTAACCAGTTCAGGCATGCTTTCAGTGGTGTGTGTCCCTGTGCTCGGGTTGAGGGCCCTTTGGTGAAAAGAAAAGGAGGAGCCTGTGCATTACCTTAATCCATTCAGAACCCCGGTGCCAACTGCAGTGATGAGAGGAGCGGGACAGCTGCAGCACTTGCCATCCCACACACTGTAAAGGCATCTGCAGCACTTCACACCCCCTCCATCTGCCGCCACCGCACACAGTCTAAAGGCAGCCACAGCACTTCCCCAATCTAAAAAGCCGCACACACTGTAAAGGCAGCTGCAGCACTTTACCGCCCCCCCCATCCACCACACGCAGGGGCAGATTTATTAAGCCTGGTGAAATGATAAAGTGGAAGGTGATAACGCACCAGCCAGTCAGCTCCTAACTGTCGTTTTTCAAACCCAGCCAGTAACATGGTAGTTAGGAGCTGATTGGATGGCGCTTTATCACCTTCCACTTTATCACTTCTCCAAGCTTAATACATCTGCCCCATAGTCTAAAGGCAGCCGCAAGACTCACAAGTTATCCAGTGAGTCTCCCATATGTGGAAAGACAAAATAATTGTATATGTGAAGTACAATTTTAATAAAATAAAACCATGATTTAACAGTGGTTAAAAAGGGTTAAAAAAGGGTGTAACAAATGTATAGCAGCATGAATAGGATAATAGCAGCATATACAGATTAAAGCAGCGTGTATTGGGACTGCAGTGGGGGGTAATGAAAAATTACCAGATGTATAGAACTGTGTGACCAGTTCAAAGCCAGCTTGCGGGAGTTTTGAATCTCAGGGGACCCGGGAACCCCTTGTGCCACGCTGTACTGGGTCGGTAAAGATGCCACTGCTCCCCCTCTGTCGGATGGACAGAGGACTGATAGAGGGGGAGCAGTGGCATCTTTACCGACCCAGTACAGCGTGGCACAAGGGGTTCCCGGGTCCCCTGAGATTCAAAACTCCCGCAAGCTGGCTTTGAACTGGTCACACAGTTCTATACATCTGGTAATTTTTCATTACCCCCCACTGCAGTCCCAATACACGCTGCTTTAATCTGTATATGCTGCTATTATCCTATTCATGCTGCTATACATTTGTTACACCCTTTTTCTCTATCGTCCTAGTGGATGCTGGGGTTCCTGAAAGGACCATGGGGAATAGCGGCTCCGCAGGAGACAGGGCACAAAAAGTAAAGCTTTTCCAGATCAGGTGGTGTGCACTGGCTCCTCCCCCTATGACCCTCCTCCAGACTCCAGTTAGATTTTTGTGCCCGGCCGAGAAGGGTGCAATTCTAGGTGGCTCTCATAAAGAGCTGCTTAGAGAAAGTTTAGCTTAGGTTTTTTATTTTACAGTGATTCCTGCTGGCAACAGGATCACTGCAACGAGGGACAGAGGGGAGAAGAAGTGAACTCACCTGCGTGCAGGATGGATTGGCTTCTTGGCTACTGGACATCAGCTCCAGAGGGACGATCACAGGTACAGCCTGGATGGTCACCGGAGCCGCGCCGCCGGCCCCCTTGCAGATGCTGAAGTAAGAAGAGGTCCAGAATCGGCGGCTGAAGACTCCTGCAGTCTTCTAAAGGTAGCGCACAGCACTGCAGCTGTGCGCCATTTTCCTCTCAGCACACTTCACACGCAGTCACTGAGGGTGCAGGGCGCTGGGGGGGGGGGCGCCCTGGGAGGCAAATGTAAACCTATATAAAGGCTAAAAATACCTCACATATAGCCCCCAGAGGCTATATGGAGATATTTAACCCCTGCCTGTATTCACAAAATAGCGGGAGACGAGCCCGCCGAAAAAGGGGCGGGGCCTATCTCCTCAGCACACGGCGCCATTTCCTCTCACAGCTCCGCTGGTCAGGACGGCTCCCAGGTCTCTCCCCTGCACTGCACTACAGAAACAGGGTAAAACAGAGAGGGGGGGCAAATTTAATGGCAATATCTTGATATATATATAAAGCAGCTATAAGGGAGCACTTATTATAAGGCTATCCCTGTCATATATAGCGCTTTTTGGTGTGTGCTGGCAGACTCTCCCTCTGTCTCCCCAAAGGGCTAGTGGGTCCTGTCTTCGTTTAGAGCATTCCCTGTGTGTCTGCTGTGTGTCGGTACGTGTGTGTCGACATGTATGAGGACGATATTGGTGTGGAGGCGGAGCAATTGCCAAATATGGGGATGTCACCTCCTAGGGGGTCGACACCAGAATGGATGCCTTTATTTATGGAATTACGGGATAGTGTCAACACGCTAAAGCAGTCGTTTGACGACATGAGGCGGCCGGACAATCAATTAGTGCCTGTCCAGGCGCCTCAAACACCGTCAGGGGCTGTAAAACGCCCTTTGCCTCAGTCGGTCGACCCAGACACAGGCACTGATTCCAGTGGTGACGGTGACGAATCAACCGTATTTTCCAGTAGGGCCACACGTTATATGATTTTGGCAATGAAGGAGGCGTTACATTTAGCTGATACTACAGGTACCACTAAACAGGGTATTATGTGGGGTGTGAAAAAACTACCTATAGTTTTTCCTGAATCAGAAGAATTAAATGACGTGTGTGATGAAGCGTGGGTTGCCCCTGATAAAAAGCTGATAATTTCAAAGAAATTATTGGCATTATACCCTTTCCCGCCAGAGGTTAGGGAGCGCTGGGAAACACCTCCTAGGGTGGACAAGGCGCTAACACGCTTATCAAAACAAGTGGCGTTACCTTCTCCTGAGACGGCCGCACTTAAAGATCCATCAGATAGGAGGATGGAAAATATCCAAAAAAGTATATACACACATGCAGGTGTTATACTACGACCAGCTGTAGCGACTGCCTGGATGTGCAGTGCTGGGGTAGTTTGGTCAGAGTCCCTGATTGAAAATATTGATACCCTGGACAGGGACAATATTTTACTGTCGTTAGAACAAATAAAGGATGCATTTCTTTATATGCGTGATGCACAGAGGGATATCTGCACACTGGCATCACGGGTAAGTGCTATGTCCATTTCGGCCAGAAGAGCTTTATGGACGCGACAGTGGACAGGCGATGTGGATTCAAAACGGCATATGGAAGTTTTGCCGTATAAAGGGGAGGAGTTATTTGGAGTCGGTCTATCAGATTTGGTGGCCACGGCTACAGCCGGGAAATCCACCTTTCTACCTCAAGTCACTCCCCAACAGAAAAAGGCACCGACTTTTCAACCGCAGCCCTTTCGTTCCTTTAAAAATAAGAGAGCAAAGGGCTATTCATATCTGCCACGAGGCAGAGGTCGAGGGAAGAAACAGCAACAGGCAGCTCCTTCCCAGGAACAGAAGCCCTCCCCGGCTTCTACAAAAGCCTCAGCATGACGCTGGGGCTTCTCAAGCGGACTCGGGGACGGTGGGAGGTCGTCTCAAAAATTACAGCGCGCAGTGGGCTCACTCGCAGGTAGATCCCTGGATCCTGCAGATAATATCTCAGGGGTACAGGTTGGAATTAGAGACAGATCCACCTCGCCGTTTCCTGAAGTCTGCTTTACCAACGTCCCCTTCCGAAAGGGAGACGGTTTTGGAAGCCATTCACAAGCTGTACTCTCAGCAGGTGATAGTCAAGGTACCTCTTCTACAACAAGGGAAGGGGTATTATTCCACTCTATTTGTGGTACCGAAGCCGGATGGCTCGGTAAGGCCTATTCTAAATCTGAAGTCCTTGAACCTGTACATAAAGAAGTTCAAGTTCAAGATGGAGTCACTCAGAGCAGTGATAGCGAACCTGGAAGAAGGGGACTTTATGGTATCCTGGGACATCAAGGATGCGTATCTCCACGTTCCAATTTACCCCTCACACCAGGGGTACCTCAGGTTCGTTGTACAAAACTGTCACTATCAGTTTCAGACGCTGCCGTTTGGTTTGTCCACGGCACCTCGGGTCTTTACAAAGGTAATGGCCGAGATGATGATTCTTCTTCGAAGAAAAGGCGTATTAATTATCCCATACTTGGACGATCTCCTAATAAGGGCAAGGTCCAGAGAACAGCTAGAGATGGGATTAGCAATATCTCAAGAGGTGCTAAAGCAGCACGGATGGATTCTGAATATTCCAAAATCCCAATTAATGCCGACAACTCGTCTGCTGTTCCTAGGGATGATTCTGGACACGGTTCAGAAAAAGGTTTTTCTTCCCGAGGAAAAAGCCAAGGAGTTATCCGACCTGGTCAGGAATCTCCTAAAACCAGGAAAGGTGTCTGTACATCAATGCACGCATCTTCAGATGCACCTGCGGATAACCCTGTCTCCAAGGACAAGGGTATCTCTTCTGTGGTGGTTGCAGAGGGCTCATCTATTGGAGGGCCGCAGATTCGGCATACAGGATTGGATCCTGGTGACCACGGACGCCAGCCTGAGAGGCTGGGGAGCAGTCACACAAGGAAGAAACTTCCAGGGAGTGTGGTCGAGCCTGGAAAAGTCTCTTCACATAAACATTCTGGAACTAAGAGCAATCTACAATGCTCTAAGCCAGGCGGAACCTCTGCTTCAAGGAAGACCGGTGTTGATCCAGTCGGACAACATCACGGCAGTCACCCATGTAAACAGACAGGGCGGCACAAGAAGCAGGAGTGCAATGGCAGAAGCTGCCAGGATCCTTCGCTGGGCGGAGAATCACGTGATAGCACTGTCAGCAGTGTTCATCCCGGGAGTGGACAACTGGGAAGCAGACTTCCTCAGCAGACACGATCTTCACCCGGGAGAGTGGGGACTTCATCCAGAAGTTTTCCACATGCTAATAAACCGTTGGGAAAGACCAATGGTGGACATGATGGCGTCTCGCCTCAACAAAAAACTGGACAGGTATTGCGCCAGGTCAAGAGATCCGCAGGCAATAGCTGTGGACGCGCTGGTAACACCTTGGGTGTACCAGTCGGTGTATGTGTTTCCTCCTCTGCCTCTCATACCAAAGGTATTGAGAATCATACGGCAAAGCGGAGTAAGAACGATACTAGTGGCTCCGGATTGGCCAAGAAGGTCTTGGTACCCGGAACTTCAAGAGATGGTCACGGACGATCCGTGGCCTCTACCTCTAAGACAGGACCTGCTTCAGCAGGGACCGTGTCTATTCCAAGACTTACCGCGGCTGCGTTTGACGGCATGGCGGTTGAACGCCAGATCCTAAAAGGAAAAGGCATTCCAGAAGAAGTCATTCCTACCTTGATTAAGGCAAGAAAGGAAGTCACCGCGAAGCATTATCACCGCATTTGGCGGAAATATGTTGCGTGGTGCGAGGATCGGAGTGCTCCGACGGAGGAATTTCAACTGGGTCGTTTCCTACATTTCCTGCAATCAGGATTGTCTATGGGTCTCAAATTGGGATCTATTAAGGTTCAAATTTCGGCCCTGTCAATATTCTTCCAAAAAGAATTGGCCTCAGTTCCTGAGGTCCAGACTTTTGTCAAAGGAGTACTGCATATACAGCCTCCTGTGGTGCCTCCGGTGGCACCGTGGGATCTAAATGTAGTTTTAGATTTCCTCAAATCCCATTGGTTTGAACCACTAAAAAATGTGGATTTGAAATATCTCACATGGAAAGTGACTATGTTACTGGCCCTGGCGTCCGCCAGGAGAGTATCTGAACTGGCGGCTTTATCTTATAAAAGCCCTTATTTAATTTTCCATTCGGATAGGGCAGAGCTGCGGACGCGTCCGCATTTTCTCCCTAAGGTGGTATCAGCGTTTCACCTGAACCAGCCTATTGTAGTGCCTGCGGCTACAAGCGACTTGGAGGACTCCAAGTTGTTGGACGTTGTCAGAGCTTTAAAAATATACATTTCAAGGACGGCTGGAGTCAGAAAATCTGACTCGCTGTTTATACTGTATGCACCCAACAAGTTGGGTGCGCCTGCTTCTAAGCAGTCGATTGCTCGTTGGATTTGTAACACAATTCAACTTGCACATTCTGTGGCAGGCCTGCCACAGCCTAAATCTGTTAAGGCCCATTCCACAAGGAAGGTGGGCTCATCTTGGGCGGCTGCCCGAGGGGTCTCGGCATTACAACTCTGCCGAGCAGCTACGTGGTCAGGGGAGAACACGTTTGTAAAATTCTACAAATTTGATACCCTGGCAAAGGAGGACCTGGAGTTCTCTCATTCGGTGCTGCAGAGTCATCCGCACTCTCCCGCCCGTTTGGGAGCTTTGGTATAATCCCCATGGTCCTTTCAGGAACCCCAGCATCCACTAGGACGATAGAGAAAATAAGAATTTACTTACCGATAATTCTATTTCTCGGAGTCCGTAGTGGATGCTGGGCGCCCATCCCAAGTGCGGATTATCTGCAATACTTGTACATAGTTATTGTTAACTAATTCGGGTTATTGTTTAGGGAGCCATCTTTCAGAGGCTCCTCTGTTATCATACTGTTAACTGGGTTTAGATCACAAGTTGTACGGTGTGATTGGTGTGGCTGGTATGAGTCTTACCCGGGATTCAAAATCCTCCCTTATTGTGTACGCTCGTCCGGGCACAGTACCTAACTGGAGTCTGGAGGAGGGTCATAGGGGGAGGAGCCAGTGCACACCACCTGATCTGGAAAAGCTTTACTTTTTGTGCCCTGTCTCCTGCGGAGCCGCTATTCCCCATGGTCCTTTCAGGAACCCCAGCATCCACTACGGACTCCGAGAAATAGAATTATCGGTAAGTAAATTCTTATTTTTAACCCTTTTTAACCACTGTTAAATCATGGTTTTATTTTATTAAAATTGTACTTCACATATACAATTATTTTGTCTTTCCACATATGGGAGATTGCTAACAACGCTTGAATCATTTTGAATTGTGACTCTCCCAAGAAGCGCAGGATAAGTCCCCCTTCCGTCTTTTTTCACTATTGTTGTACTTTTGGTGAAGGGATTGGGAACCTTCGGTGAAGGGAGAAACGTCCAGCAGCTATCATTTTGCGCACTAAGATATTTCCTTATATTTGTGTTTTTATCCAGTGAGTCTGTCTTCTCTGATCCTCTATTCAGCAGGCCGCGGAGCGCACCTCACAGTCTGCTCTTCGCTGGGCTCATGTAGTCTCCCTCCCACTCCGTGCCGGAGAGGAGGAGAAGGGCTACACTGTGACAGAGGGCGGGATGTACTAAAGGGACCACACCGCTGGGTTTACACCACCGGGGGTATCGCCATCTTTTGATGGTGATACCCTATAGAAGCCTATGGGCTTCTTACCGCCACTGCATCCCGCTTCCAACCTGTGCCGCTCACGGCTACCTCCCCCCGACCCCCCCCCCCCCCCTCCCATGCACCACAGCTTTGTCTCCTGGCTGCAGGGGGGAGAAGGAGGAGCACGGGGACTCCCTGCACACGTCACCTCCCGGGGCAGGGAGGTGACGGAAGCTGACACAAACCCTGTCCTGCGGACCATCACTGATCGCAGGACACCCCTGGCATCGCTTTGCGATACTAATCGCATATGTTAGTACATACGCGATTAGCATAATTGCGATGACCCGCGATCAGTGATAGTACAACCCGCCCTGACAGCGGAGACAGAGGCCCTCATTCCGAGTCGTTCGCTCGGTAATTTTCATCGCATCGCAGTGAAATTCCGCTTAGTACGCATGCGCAATAATCGCACTGCGACTGCGCCAAGTAATTTTACCATGAAGATAGTATTTTTACTCACGGCTTTTTCTTCGCTCCGGCGATCGTAGTGTGATTGACAGGAAATGGGTGTTACTGGGCGGAAACACGGCGTTTTAGGGGCGTGTGGATAAAAACGCTACCGTTTCCGGAAAAAACGCAGGAGTGGCCGGAGAAACGGGGGAGTGTCTGGGCGAACGCTGGGTGTGTTTATGACGTCAAACCAGGAACGACAAGCACTGAACTGATCGCAGATACCGAGTAAGTCTGAAGCTACTCTGAAACTGCTAAGTAGTTTGTAATCGCAATATTGCGAATACATCGGTCGCAATTTTAAGAAGCTAAGATACACTCCCAGTAGGCGTAGGCTTAGCGTGAGCAACTCTGCTAAATTCGCCTTGCGAGCGATCAACTCGGAATGAGGGCCAGAGTGTGTGTGGGTGCGAGCTGGTGCTGGTCCCAGTGGCAGCTGTCCTATCAGTGTGTTCTGACAGCCTACTGGAGCCGGGCCGACTCAGCCTCAGATGTATTTTGGAGTGCTGTTCCTGATCACCATCCTTTGCCGCAGCCAGACCCCCTGAGACTTGGGCCCTAAGCACATGCCTGGGTCGCCTAGCGGTAAATCCGCCCCTGCCTGCGTAAGACCCTTAGATCCAGGCTAAAGAGGTATTTGCCTATAACAGCTGCCCTTTTCCCATAGAGAGAGATGATCTTGCCTGTACTGAAATGCCGCCTGGACAGCAGGTAATAGGCTGAAGTAGAAGTAGTACACTTGCAGTAATCAACGGTGCAAGGCTGGAGCTGTGATGTGTAGGCAGATAACCAACAAGAGCAGCAGACAATATTCTGGCAGAACCCAGAGCAAGAAAAACACAGACAAACTGGAGAGGCAACAGGCAGGAGGCTGTGGACCAGGCAGAATTGGCAAAGGGAACTAGGATTGTGGCAGCACAAAGTTTCACCAAGATAGCAGTACTAGCGAGCCAAACAACTGTGCATAAAGCTATAACCGGCAAGTAGGCTAAGGGGGATAGCCAATTATCCCACCGGGGGCTATCTAATCAGCCCCGATAATTCGGCGCATGCCGCGGCTTATCAGGTATTTTGTTTCACCTGCCTCTGGCAGGCGAAGCAGAATCCCCGGAAACAGCCCCGTTTCCATCTGAAAACAAGGCTGTTTCACACAAAAACACACAGGTTTCACTGAACCTGTGTGTTTTTGACAGAAAGGGTTTTTTTTCTTACAGGCGATCAATCTGGATAGACTGTAAAAAAAAAAAATCGGTGAAACATCGGAAAAAAGTCTGAAAAACTGCAGTTTTTCGGACCCGATGTTTTACCGGGGATAATTGAATATCCCCCTAAGCCCTTCCTGCCTTATGTTTTGTTCATATGTTTGTAAATCCAGTCATAAGGACACAGAGACATGTGAGTTCACTGCTGTGCTGTTTATTCCATCACCAACTCCAGACACACTGCACACTGGACCACCAACTTCCCAGCATCCCCCTGGTCCCAGGGACCATCACTGAAGATTCAGGCTTACACAGATTAGTAAGGGAGTGTCTACAAATATTAAGCATTGTAATACACTAACATCACATCTTCTTTTCTTTAAAGATAAGCCCTGTACGCTTCAATGCAACAATTAACAACGTCATATTAAAAACATCATCTAACACGTTTCAATGAGTCTCTCAGGTCTGCATATTTCCCTTTTGGGTCTTTCATACACAGTCTGTGTTTCATCTACCATGTTGGACCTTTCTAGAATCGTGGTTTGTTCACCATTATGAGGATCATCATACATGTCAGATGAAGGGTATTCTTCAGTCATGTTGTCTTCATTATGGTTAGGTTGAAATCTTAAATCCTCACGATTTCTGCTTACTTCCATTCCACGCTCTGTACGTATAGTATAAGATCTTGGTGCTACTTGTGCTTGCACAATACCTTTCTGCACCCAAATACCTTTCTCGTGATCTCTGAGACGGACTTGGTCACCCGGTTTTAGATCAGGTAAGCTTTTTGTTCGCCTGTCATGGAACAGTTTCTGTTTCGCCTGTTGACGTTCCTTACTCAGTCTGACCAACGCTGAGTTATGTGTATTAAGCAGTTCCTCATGTATCGGGAGATTTGCTCTAATCCTCCTTCCCATCAACATTTGTGCAGGAGAAAGTCCACTCTGTAAAGGTGTACTACGGTAGATTAAAAGACTTTTGTAGAAATCTTCTTTACCTTCTTGCGTTTTTTTTTTATGAGACTCTTTACAGTTTTTACTGAACTTTCCACCAACCCATTTGAGCGTGGATAGTGGGGACTTGACGTAGTATGGACAAATTCCCACTCATCAGCAAATTGTCTAAATTCAGCACTGGAAAACTGAGGACCATTGTCAGTGAACACTTCCATAGGAACACCATGCCTTGCAAAGATTGACTTCATGCAATTGATTACGGCTTTACTAGTACAGGTTGAGTCTCCCTTATCCAAAATGCTTGGGACCAGAGGTATTTTGGATATCGGATTTTTCCGTATTTTGGAATAACTGCATACCATAATGAGATATCATGGTGATGGGACCTAAATCTAAGCACAGAATGCATTTATGTTTCATATACACCTTATACACACAGCCTGAAGGTAATTTTAGCCAATATTTTTTATAACTTTGTGCATTAAACAAAGTGTGTGTACATTCACACAATTCATTTATGTTTCATATACTCCTTATACACACAGCCTGAAGGTCATTTAATACAATATTTTTAATAACTTTGTGTATTAAACAAAGTTTGTGTACATTGAGCCATCAAAAAACAAAGGTTTCACTATTTCACTCTCACTCAAAAAAGTCCGTATTTTGGAATATTCCGTATTTCGGAATATTTGGATATGGGATACTCAACCTGTAGTTGTATGTAGTGTCTTCACCTCAGGGTAGTTAGAGTAATAATCAGTCACAACAATGTACGTTTTCCCATTACAACCAAACAAATCTGCGCCAACTTTCTGGTACGGTCTCTCTGGTACTGCGTGAGGACTCAGTGGCTCGACTTGTTGTTTCGATCTATACGTAAGACATAATTCACATGTAGCTGTAGTCTGTACTATGTCTTGGTTCATTCTTGGCCAATACATAACTTCACGCGCTCTCCGCTTACATTTTTCTTCTAAGTGACCTTCATGTATCTTGCACAGCATAGTTTTTCTTAGTCGTGCAGGTATGACAAACCTATTGCCTTTGTAAATAATACCATTGACAACTATAAGGTCACTGCGGTGCATCCAATTATCATGGATAGACAGCGGGCACGCATGTTTTTCTGCTGGCCAACCTTTCAGAATGATATCTTTCAACACTTTCATTGTGTCATCTGTCTCAGTTTCTTTCCTAATCTGTTCTTGTCTTGCAAGAGACACTGGTAGAGAAGCTACGATCAAATTAACATAGGCTTCTATCGCTTCATCCATCAGACTTTTGGAACCTTCACTTTTGTCCACAGCACGAGAAAGTGTATCAGCAATGTACATGTATTTGCCGGGACAGTACAGCAAGTGTACATCATATTTCTGTAGTCTGATAAGCATTCGTTGAATTCTCATGGGACAGTCATGTAATGATTTAGTCATGATAGCTACCAATGGCTTGTGGTCAGTTTCCACTAAATGTTTGACCATACACAAACTGATGAAATCGCTCACATGCATATGTGATCGCTAGAAGTTCTTTTTCTATCTGAGCATACCTTGTTTCAGCACTTGTCAGTGCTCATGATGCATAGATTACTGGTTGCCATGTATCCTTATGTTCTTGTACCAGCACTGAGCCTAGGCCAAATTGCGAAGCATCTGCTGAAATTCTTATTCTTTTCGCAGGATCAAAGAATTTTAGCACTTGTTGCTCTGTAATGATCTGTTTCAAGTTTTTCCAACTTTCTTCTTGTTCATGTGACCACATCCACTCGTTATCTTTGTCCAACAACCATCTAAGAGAGGCTGTTTGTTCAGAGAGTTGAGAAACAAACTTTCCTAAGTAAGTTATCATTCCTAGGAATCTTCTGACGTCGTCTTTGTTGTTAGGACGTTCCATGTTCACTATGGCTGATATTTTTCTTGGGTCTGGTTTTACACCTTGATCCGAGACCACGTTGCCCATAAAGGTAAGTGTATTCACACCAAATTCACATTTGTCCTTGTTTAGCTTTAGATTCACTTTCTTGACAAGTTCCATTACTTGTCTCAATCTAGAATCATGTTCTTCCTTTGGAGATCCCCAGACAATAATGTCATCCATCATTGTTTCAACACCTGGAATATGTTCAAAAATCATGTGTATCTTTTTGTGATATACGACTGGAGCAGACAATATTCCATATGGTAGTCGAAGAAATCTGTATCTACCTTCTGGTGTATTAAATGTACAAAGCTTTGAGCTGGCCTCATCTAGCTTCATTTGCCAGAATCCTGAAGATGCGTTCAATTTACTGAACCATTTTGCTCCTTCAAATTGCGACATGATTTCATCTCTGGTTGGTAGTTTGAAATGTTCTCGTTTAATAGCTTTGTTTAAATCTCTGGGGTCTAGACATATTCTGAGTTGTCCATTTTTCTTTTCAACAATTACTAAGGAGCTTACTCATTCAGTAGGCTCATCAACTTTCTGTATCACACCCAAGGCTTCCATGCAATTTAACTCTTGTTTCAGTTTTTCTCTCAGCGCAAACGGCACTTTTCTACAGGGGTGTATCACTGAAGAAACTTGCGTGTCTATATTTATTTTATGCTCTCCAGGCAAACAACCTAGACCTTTAAACAAGTCTCTGTATTCTGTAAACATCGATTTGCAGTCATCTTCTACTTGTGATGTCACCATAAAACTTTCTTTAGCAAGCTTAGTTTCTCACAGGAACTTAATCCTAGAATCAGTTGCACATTTTTATCCACAATCAGTAGAGATGTTTTAAACTGTTGTCCCTTATATTTCAGTGTCACTAAGCATGTACCTTTCACAGGAATTTCCTCCCCAGTGTACCCTGTAACTTTCACTTTGGCTGGATGAATTTGAGGTTTTACTCTAAAAGTCTTATAGTCTTGAAACGATATTAAATTCACCTGCGCGCCAGTATCAAGCTTAAAGGGAATGACAATCTTGTTAACAGTTAAAGGGACAATCCATTCTTTCTTATCTGCACTGCAAAGTTCAATGCAATCCACAAAGAATTCCTCTGTTTGTTTAACAGCATGCACTTTGGTTGTTTGACTTTTCATTTGACAGCATTTGGCAAAGTGATTAAGTCTACCACATTTCATGCAGGTTTTACCATAAGCAGGGCACATTTTAGGATTGTGAGCATATCCACATCTACTACACATTTCCTTGTTAGACTGTGGCTTAGACTGCTTCATTCTTGAGAATGGAGGTTTGCTTGGCTCTGTTTTCTGCACTACATGGACAGCAGCATCAACTTCCTTGTGTAAAGTTTTGGCTTGAAATCTAGTTATTTCTGCAGATCTACACATAGTCACTGCCTTGACTAGTGTTAGGTCTTGCTTTCTCAGCAGTCTCTCTCTGAGTCCATTATCAGGTATTCCACAGACTATACGATCTCTAATCAGTGAATCCTTTAAACCACCAAACTCACAGGTTTTACTGAGTGATTGCAGCTCTGTAACATACTGATCACATCCATCTACAGACTTCTGATCACATGTGACAAACTTATATCTTTCATATGTCACATTTTTCCTTGGCACAAAGTAATCTTCAAACTTTTGCATTATAGAAGATAGCACCATATTCTGCCCCTCAGCAAACTGAAAACTATTATAAATGTCCAGCACATCCTCTCCTATCACATGGAGGAAAATGGATGCCTTAGTTTTGTCAGCCTCTGTATCAGCTCCACATGCAGCAAGATATGTATTAAACCTTTGCTTAAATCTTTTCCAGTTTTCAGACAAGTTACCAGACATCAGCATGCCGGTTGGAGGAGCCAGTTTATCCATGGTTACTCACTGTTTGAAGAGAGGAGCACACGGCAGGCTTTGCAGACACTGAGTATCACAGCCTTACAGACTTCTGCAAGATTCTTCCACACTCTGAGAGCACTAGCAGTCCAAGTTAAACTTCTTCTGACACCATGTTTTGTTCATATGTTTGTAAATCCAGTCATAAGGACACAGAGACATGTGAGTTCACTGCTGTGCTGTTTATTCCATTACCAACTCCAGACACACTGCACACTGGACAACCCACTTCCCAGCATCCCCCTGATCCCAGGGACCATCACTGAAGATTCAGGCTTACACAGATTAGTAAGGGAGTGTCTACAAATATTAAGCATTGTAATACACTAACATCACACCTTACATCACACATCAAGGGCAAATAGGATTGTCTACTGCGAGACAAACCCTAATTGCAATAATAATCTGCAGCTGTAACACTGCACGTACTAGAAACAGCGTTCCGGCTGCTTAGTAACAGCCAACCAAAAGCCACTGCGCTGACAGGTGTCCCAGTTGCCTAGTAACCGTCGGGGCTATCGGCCCATGAAGCTAGCATGACGTGGCGTCCTGTTCACTTTTCAGCAGCCGGACCTGCTGCGGTGGCTCATAACAATTAATATTTATGTGTCCAGAAGTCAAACGGAAAGCCCCCCCCCCCCCTACCTCCCAAATAGGATGGGAGGCAACAGGAGGCAAAAAAACCCAAACTAATAGGGAAGATATGTGTTATGTTATGCAGTTACTGCTTACTCTGTTTTGGTGTTATTAAACAGTAGATTTCAAACCCTCTGGTGTTGTATCTGTTTTAGTTAAACCTGTGTTTTAAGCTTTAATCAGCATTGCCATTCTGACTGCATTTGAATATCCATTTAAAGTATACTTTTGAAATTTGTGTCAAGTGTCTTCACCTGCACGAGAAAGGGAGCTTTTATGTATGTTTCTGAAGTACATATATTTGGTTGAGAAAAACGTTTAGAATGTTTTATGAATGCACTTCTCTTTGGGGGAATTTTATCAAAACTTGGAGAAACATAAAGTACTAACCAATCAGCTTCTGTCATCTTACAGGGTGTGTTTGAAAATGACAGGAGCTGTTTGGTTGGTAGTTTATCTCTCTCCAACCTTTGATAAATCTCACCCTACATGAGGTACACTTATGACACATGTGGGTTATTTTAGTAAAAGTACTCCTTTTTGTAAATTGCCATAAAATTCAATTATCATTAATGGACATTACTGCCCTGGGAACATGAACATTTTGTGGTCCTGAGGAGTGAGTTTGGGAACCTCTGCAATAGGGCGAGACACAGTGAGGAGCTAACTACTGAAACAGTGACCTGCTCAGACGCTACCTGGCTCCCTCCTCCCTGATCCGCCTGCGCAGCGTGACCTGTGACTGTGAGGTCACCCTGCGCAGTCAGCAGCAGCTGAGCCCAATGGTACGGCAGTCGTCACCCGACGCCTCTTTCCGGCTCTTCCTGAATTCACCGCGTGTGGATGAAGATTCCCACCCGTCCGGCCCTGCAGCCTAGTAAATTTATTACGCGGGGTGGGTGGGGAGAGGCGGGGCGGGGCATGGGGGATGGCCAGACACAGTTGAAAGCCAATCCCGGGATTGACCATTTTTCAATCCAGATACCTGGGATTGAAAAAATGGCCCGGGATTGGCCTCCCTAATTGTATAGTACAGTATTATTTTGTATTTGCACTTAAGGAGCTGGTATTATAATTTCTTTGTGTTTTTTTGGTTTTTATATATTAATGTGGCCTAATTCCAGCAGCAACAGAACTATAGCTGACAATGCCAAAATCCGTTATTAAAAAAGTGTTTTATTGCTCTAATTATAAGTGGGTTTATTACACTGTGGCGTGAATGTTTGTTTATTAGTAAGAGACCGTGTTATATAAAATAAACTCTTACAATGCAAAGAAAATTGAATGTATTAACTGTTTCACAAACATTTTCCAGCAGAATCTTTCCATCAGCAAGTCCAGACTCTCATATCACTACTATATGTAGTTTGTGGATCATATAACTTGATCTATAAAGCTGGGTACACACAGAGCGATGTCCCCCAGCCGATAAGTTGAACCGTCAGGCCGACCTACAGTGCCTTGTATTCACCCCCTTGCCTTTTTACGTATTTTGTTACATTACAACCTGTATTTTGTTTTTATCTGAATTTTATGTGATGGATCTGCACAAAATAGTCTAAGTTGGTGAAGTGAAATGAGAAAAAATTATATAAAAAATATTTTTTATAAATAAAAATTTGAAAATTAACATGTGCATATGTATTCACCCCCTTTGCTATGAAGCCGCTCAAAAGCTCTGGTGCAACCAACTACCTTCAGAAGTCACATAATTAGTGTAATGAAGTCCACCTGTGTGCAATTCGTCACATGATCTGTCGGTATAAACACACCTTTTCTGAAAGGCCCCAGAGGCTGCAACATCATTAAGCAAGAGGCATCATACCATGAAGACCAAGGAGCTCTCCAAACAAGTCAGGGACAAAGTTGTTGAGAAGTACAAGTCAGGGTTGGGTTATAAAAAAATATCCAAATCTTTAATGATCCCCCGGAGCACCAGCAAATCCATCATCTTCAAATAGAAAGAACATGGTACCACAACAAACCTGCCAAGAGAGGGCCGGCCACCAAGACTCACAGACCGGGTAAGGAGGGCATTAATCAGGCAGCACAGAGACCAAAGGTAACCCTGAAGGAGCTGCAGAATTCCACAGCAGAGACTGGTGTATCTGCGCATATGACCACAATAAGCCGTACACTCCATACAGTTGGGCTTCATGGAAGAGTGGGCAGAAAAAAAACATTACTTAGTGTTAAAAATAAGGCACGTTTTAAGTTTTCCAAAAGGCATGTGGATGACTCCCCAAATGTATGGAGGAAGGTGCTCTGGTCAGATGAGACTAAAATTTAACTTTTCAGCCACCAAGGAAAACGCTATGTCTGGTGCAAACCCAACACATCCCATCGCCCCAAGAACACCATCCCCACAGTGAAACATGGTGGTGGCAGCATCATGCTGTGGGGATGTTTTTCAGCAACAGGGACTGGGAAACTGTTTTGAGTCGAGGGAAAGATAGATGGTGCTAAATACAGGGATATTCATGAGCAAACCCTGTTTCAGTCAGCATGTGATTTGAGACTGGGACAGAGGTTCACCTTCCAGCAGGACAATGACCCGAAGCATACTGCTAAATCAACACTCGAGTGGTTTAAGGAGAAACATTTAAAGGTATTGGAATGGCCTAGTCAAAGCCCAGATCTCAATTCAATTGAGAATCCATGGTCAGATTTGAAGATTGCTGTTCACAAGCGAAAACCATCCAACATGAAGGAGCTGGAGCAGTTTTGCCTTGAGGAAAGGGCAAAAATCCCAGTGGCAAGATGCAGCAAGCTCATAGAGACTTATCCAAATTGACTTGCAGCTGTAATTGCCGCAAAAGGTGGCTCTACAAAGTACTGACTTTAGGGGGGGGTGAATAGTTACGCACGCTGAAGGTTTCTGTTATTTTGTCCTATTTGTTGTTTGCTTCACAATAAAAAAAAAACATCTTCAGAGTTGTAGCCATGTTCTGTGAATGAAATGATGCAAACCGTCAAACAATCCATTTTAATTCCAGGTTGTGACGCAACAAAACATGAAAAATGCAAAGGGGGGGTGAATACTTTAGCAAGGCACTGTATCTGACACTGGGTACACATAAGAACAATATATGAAGGACGGATTGATATATAACTCCGTCCTTCATTTACATAGAACTAGGTTGCGAGCGATATCACCCAGTTGGCCATGCAGAAGGGCCAACCGGGCGACATAACTCCGTCCTTCATTTACATAGAACTAGGTTGCGAGCGATATCACCCAGTTGGCCATGCAGAAGGGCCAACCGGGCGACATCGATAGTGACTGGGCACCTGCATATTGGGCACACACTCAGCTATATGCCCGATATGTCATTTGAGATTCATCCGGAAAAGACAAATATCGCTCCAGTGTGAACCCGGCTTAAGGGATTAATGTACTAAGCTGTATCTTTTCAAAATCACCAATTTCCTTTTCTATAAATGTAATTTATAGAAAAGGAAATTTCCTTTTTTCTATAAAAGGCAAACCCAGCAAAATCACCCAAAATTTGCTATTTTAAAAATCTGCAGCTCAATTAATTGATTGCACCACTACACCATAAAGGGCCTAATTCAGACGTGATCATAGATGTGCGAGAAAATGCACATCTACCATCAATTCCTTTGACATACAGGGGGATGCCCAGCACAGGCCAAGTCCGACCTGCTTGCCGGTTCCTGCCCCGCCCCGCACACATGCAAAAGCATTGCACGGCGGCGATGCTTTCACATGTTTAGAGTAGCCCTCTGCCTGCGCAGGCTAGCTGCGAAGGCAGATGGCTACCCGCCAGGTTAAGGGTCGCAGCAGCTGCGTGTGTTGTCACGCAGCCACCGCAGCTCGCACCTCCAACGGTCCGGACAGTGCCCCTAAAATGGAGCATTGACGCCCCCAAAACGTGCCATCGATGCCCCGTTCCTGCCCCCCTCGAGGTCTTAGACTGAGTACTAAAGAGAACGCAGTTTAGGACCTTGCACATGCGCAGACCGGCGTACACGCATGCTCAGATGTGCAGAAATCGCTTCATAGCGATTTAAGCGCATCTTCGACAGGGTCTGAATCGGCCCCAAAGTTCACTTACCTTGTCAGTCTGGTTTATTCTATGGAGGAAGATCACCTGGGGCAAAATTGTCTATCGTTCAATTTAGATTTAGAAGGGATTTTGGGATTCTGTTTCCATTAAATTTCCATTTGATTTGGATTAAACAGATTTACTAAAGTCCAAATTGAATGTGAAATTGATTCTATCACCAAATTCAACTCACATCCCAATAGAAATTGAATTTCTGAAAAACATCAATGTTTTCCCATAGCCCAAAATAAAATCCCCTCATTTACTAAAATTCGATTTGCAAATTGATTTGAAATTAAACTCAAAATCGAACCTCAAATCCCCAAATGTTTAGAATGATGTTAGACATTTGATTTTGGTTTCTAAACACCATGCTAATGGTAGGAAATTGAGAGTTAGGACTTTTTAAGTACCTAAAAGCAGGGTAGTGTGGAAGTAGTAATAATGAATGTCCAAAGTTATGGTATGTTGTGTACCTACTGTACCTGCACAATGTAAATCAGGGCCTCTGGTATTGGCACCCCTCCCATTCAGGTGTTTTAATTAGCTGGGTTCCTGCATTTCAGATCACACATTGATAAGGCCCTATTTAGAGGTAAGTCCTGTATAAATTTATATAATGTGATAGTATTAGGAATGTTAGGGACCCATGTGATGAAGTCACCTGGTCGCGGTACATGGGCCCACATATTTGCGCAAATGTGTGCTAAGAACTTAAATTATACTCCATGTTAATTGTGAGGGTTTATTTAAATTATTTTTACTATCAGTGTTCTTAGTGCTAGGAGTGTGAATCTGCATCGCTATTCCTCAGCAATGTAAATCACCACCTGACTGTGATAACCCTGGAGGATCAATCAGAGCACCATCAGCTTAATGAGTTGAATAGTACACATATTTATACTTATAGACATCATACTTATTCCGTGAATGTACAATAGATAGCAGCAGAGCACAATATTGGGCAATTTGACTGGATGATATAATGTATTTAAATGAGTGTTGTAACTGGCTATCCTGGTTCATCTGATGATGCCTACATCCTCAGAAATGCATCCCTGTATGCCAATTTGTTTGTGGGACAAATGCCAGAGAGATGGTTGTTGTGTAAGATACCAGTATGTGCTAATAGTAATTGTTATTATATTGTTCTAATTTGTTCCCTTCCTCCAAAAAAAGGCTTTTAGGCTATGGCTGTTGCTCCTGGCTTTTGTCAAATCCACAAACTCCTGCTAAGCTTAAGTACAAAGAGCCACATATAGCCACCCAACCCATTACAGAATGCGTAAAAATGGAATTAACAAGTAAAACCTTTGGCGCTCGTAGTGAGTGGTCTTTCTTAGAGCAGCTAATATACCAGGGTTAGTTAGACCCTATAACTGAACACAATAAACAAGAAAAAGCGCTAGGAAACTGGATAAGAAATTTCTGACAAATTTAATAAAGAATAAAAATTATTCACTGTTGCAACAGATAATTGAAAAATTCATTAGAATCAATTAAAAATAGGGCTTAATATAGCACTGCAAGAATTTAAAAAGTCCCATATGCTTATATAGTATATAGAATTTGCCGGTACTCAAATGAAACAATTCATCCCAAGAAGCTTTTTTTGCCACAGTCCAGGAACAATATTGCGATCAGCGATTTGGACCACTGCATCATTGGACCTGAGCAAAATTACTGGACCAAGCAGCGTCTTGAACCTAGCTACGTAAGGTCATTAACTGCAGTAATCTCTTTTCCATTCGCAATATTGTTCCTGGACTGTGGCAAAAAAAGCTTCTTGGGATGAATTGTTTCATTTGAGTACCGGCAAATTCTATATACTATATAAAGCATATGGGACTTTTTAAATTCTTGCAGTGCTATATTAAGCCCTGTTTTTAATTGATTCTAATGAATTTTTCAATTATCTGTTGCAACAGTGAATAATTTTTATTCTTTATTAAATTTGTCAGAAATTTCTTATCCAGTTTCCTAGCGCTTTTTCTTGTTTATTGCGTTCCATTACAGAATGCACCTTTGGTTTCTTTAAAATATATATATATTCGGAAGACATGCTATGCTGGCAAAAGTGTTTGACATTATGCTCTGCTGCTGTCTTTTGCATAATCGCGCATTAAATAAACCACTCCCCAAAATTATGCAATAAACAGGGAGCAGGCAGAGGGGGTTTTATTACCAACAACAGACTATGGGGGTAATTCAGACCTGATCGTAGATGTGGTAAATTTAGCACATCTACGATCAGCTTCCCTGACATGCGGGGGGACGCCCAGCACAGGGCGCTGGCAGGGAGCTACTCGTCGCTGCCCGGGTCGCAGCAGCTGCCTGTGACGTCACGCAGCTGCGGCCCTCCCCCCCAAAGGTCCGGGCACGTCTTTGTTGCCCGAACCATGCCCCATAAATGGCGGCCAAACGCAGCTGGCCCGCCCGCTCCTGCCTTTCAATCAGGCAGAGGCGATCGCAGGGCTAAGACAGCCGCTGGCTGGCATGCGGCGGCGCACTGTGGCGCCAGCGCATGCGCACTTCAGACCTGATCTGTGAAGAGTCACATGATGGGATGGACTAAAGATTGTTCTGTAATCACCAGTTTAAAACTTCGTTATCTGGAGACATACAAAGAGATGAAAGCTGCAGGCAAAAAATATGCTTTGACCCAAACCAAATGCACATTTTAAAATGAAACATGCATTCTAGCAAAACATGATGTCCAAAATAGTCATTTAAATTTGACAGGTTAGAGTAACCTTAATATAGTATATCATACTCTAGACTTTTAATATGGTGTCACCATAATGTTGTAAATGATGAGTTCACAGCTACAAGGTTTCAATTAAGTACTTACTACTACATAACTACCAAGGATAAAGGGGTCTATTTACTAAGCCTTGGATGGTGATAAAGTAGACGGAGATAATGTACCAGCCAATCGGCTCCTAACTGATATTTTTCAAACCCAACCTGTGGCACGGCAGTTAGAAGGTGATTGGCTGGTGCTTTATCTCCACTGACTTTATCTCCATCCAAGGCTTAGTAAATATACCCCTTAGTCGCAACATTACACTGATTATTAGATTTGGGAATGAGGCAGTTTGGGGATTATTTAGTAATAAGGGAGAAGTAAACCGGGTCAGTTATTGAAATGGATTAGTGAGCTAGTTTTAGATTTGTACCCAGGGACGGATTGGCCATAGGCCCACAGGTAAGAGTCCAGGTGGGCCGATGTGCAACTGGGGCTGTTTTGTTTGTTGACATGCAAGGGTTGGTGCTGCTGCCATGGTTACATGGTATACCTCTAGTGCTGCCCATGTGAGGCCATTTCTACAAATTTTTGCAGGGCCACTTTTAGTTTCCTCCCCACCCCTGTTTGTACCCATCAACAGCATTAAAGTATGTTTTTTGAGAATAGTTAAGATAAGGTCTATGGAGGCCTACCTGTTTTTTGGCCCTAAATTCTATAAAATTGAGATTATCTTAATCTTAAATACATCACATGACATTATGTTTCATTCTTGGCCTCTTGGGGCTAATACACACTTCAGTAATACTACACATACTACACATTCAATACTTAAGTTTTATAAGCACTGCTACCCAAAACATGTAATGTACACTTTGTGACAAGTGTTTTCTTTGCTGTACTTGCTGACAATTTTATATAGCATTCACAGTTAACACTCTGAAATATAATAAGTATTCTATAGCAGCATTTATTAAATACATTGGGCCTAATTCACATTTCTACGTAAACCCGATGGTTTATATACAAATCCAATGGTTGTGCGGCTGCGCATGTGCAGGGTGACATCACTCGCAGCCCCCTGTCAGCCGCAGCTTGATTAACATGCAAACAGCACCATTCTTCAAAATGGAGGTGTGTCGCCCCTGTTAAGTATGTAACAGCTGCACTGAACATATGACGTGCGTATTCAGGAAGAGGGTGGGGGATACCCATCAGCTCCCAGACCAGTGGGCAAGCCCCCCTGCATGAGTGCATCATTCCCCCAAAACATCAGGCACTGTTAGCATGCCCCACAGACCCGAGAGGGCACCCCCTCTCTCTCTCGTGAGAGAGAGAAAAAGAGAGACTGCTGTGCGCGCAAAGGGGGTAATTCCAAGTTGATCGCAGCAGGATTTTTTTTAGCAGTTGGGCAAAACCATGTGCACTGCAGGGGAAGCAGATATAACATGTGCAGAGAGAGTTAGATTTGGGTGTGGTGAGTTAAATCTGCAATCTAAATTGCAGAGTAAAAATAAAGCAGCCAGTATTTACCCTGCACAGAAACAATATACCCCACCCAAATCTAACTCTCTCTGCAAATGTTATATCTGCCTCACCTGCAGTGCACATGGTTTTGCCCAACTGCTAAAAAATTTCCTGCTGCGATCAACTTGGAATTACCCCCAAAGTCCCTCTCCCAGGTTTTCTAAAGTTGGGAGGTATGTAAATGTAATCAATGTGCTCCAATGTGTTTTCCTTGGGGCTCATATGAAAGAACAAGCTTGTTATAGCTTGGCGATTCCCTTTTAACAAGAACATTGAAACATCTTGTATTTTTCTTAATATTAATATATCTCATAGA
Organism: Pseudophryne corroboree; assembly: GCF_028390025.1. Lineage (NCBI taxonomy): Eukaryota > Metazoa > Chordata > Amphibia > Anura > Myobatrachidae > Pseudophryne > Pseudophryne corroboree. The sequence goes on from NC_086444.1 coordinate 560,388,576, forward strand.
TTGTAAATAAAAAATAAAATGTACTAATTGGGTTTTATTAAAGTTGACTTGGCTATGTTTAGTAGATTACATTGCACTAATTGAAAACTGCTATATATAAATGACTAATAAACAACTATTACTACACACAGGGGGTAATTCCAAGTTGATCGCAGCAGGATTTTTGTTAGCAATTGGGCAAAACCATGGCCCTCATTCCGAGTTGTTCGCTCGCTAGCCGCTTTTCGCAGCAGTGCACACGCTAAGCCACCGCCCTCTGGGAGTGAATCTTAGCTTAGCAGAATAGCGGACAAAGTGTTTGCAATATTGCGAAAATATTTTTCTTTGCAGTTTCTGAGTAGCTCGAGACTTACTCTTCCAGTGCGATCAGTTCAGTGCTTGTCGTTCCTGGTTTGACGTCACAAACACACCCAGCGTTCGCCCAGACACTCCCCCGTTTCTCCAGCCACTCCCGCGTTTTTCCCAGAAACGGCAGCGTTTTTTCACACACTCCCAGAAAACGTCCAGTTTCCGCCCAGAAACACCCACTTCCTGTCAATCACATTACGATCGCCAGAACGAAGAAAAAACCTCGTAATGCCGTGAGTAAAATACCAAACTTCTTAGCAAATTTACTTGGCGCAGCCGCAGTGCGAACATTGCGCATGCGCAGTTAGCGGAAAATTGCACCGATGCGAAGGAAAATAACGAGCGAACAACTCGGAATGAGGGCCCATGTGCACTGCAGGGGAGGCAGATATAACATGTGCAGAGAGAGTTAGATTTGGGTGTGGTGTGTTCAATCTGCAATCTAATTTGCAGTGTAAAAATAAAGCAGCCAGTATTTACCCTGCACAGAAACAATATAACCCACCCAAATCTAACTCTTTCTGCACATGTTATATCTACCCCCCCTGCAGTGCACATGGTTTTGCCCAATTTCTATAAAAAATCCTGCTGCGATCAACTTGGAATTACCCCCACAGTACCAAGCATGCATAAAGTACAAAACCATATATAAAAAAGAAAAAAATACACATTACAAACAAAGTCCTTTTCACCATTGTTTATTTCTGTGTTTTATAATGAATGCATAGCTTTATATAGCAGTCATTGGGATGCAGCAAAGTAAAAAAAATACAGATGCTCTTCACGTAACAACAATGTTCCATTCCTACAACTAGGTCGTTAAACGTGGATGGTATCAGGATCCCAGCGCTTGGGATACCGGTGGCCAAAATACCGGCATACACCTAAAAGGTAAGTATGCTAACCGTCCTGTTCTACCACCCTAACCCTTCCTTCCCTCAGCCTGACCCTAACTGTGCGCCGCCTGCAGCCTAACCCTCCCTGATGGTGCCTAAACCTAATCCTCCCACCCCCGCATCCCAGGGATGTGCGGTGAGGTAAATGTCTTAGGAGGCACCGGCTAGTACCAGAGCCAGATTTGTACACAATATATGAGACAAAGGGTACATCTGAGCAGGCGGGTTTTAAGAGAGGAGGGGTCCAGCGCGGGCCCCCTCCTCACCGGGAGCAGTAGACTCTGGCATAACGCCAGAGTCTACTGCGCACGCGCAGGTCTCCAGGGAAAATGGCACCTGCACCTTGTTCCCGGGGACACCTCCAGTGCGCATGCGCAAATCACTCGGAAATGGCTGCGGCGGCCATTTTCTGAGTGATCTGTGTCCGCCCAGCAGGGCCTCCGTCACGGTACTTCGGAGGGGTAAGTATATTCTATGGGTGCAGTGCACCGCACACACTGCACCCATTATAGATACGCCTATGCATGTGGGCATTATACACGTGTACAGCAGTATAAACTCCTGGAAATTTGGTGAGGTTTGATCAGAGATGTGTGGAAAAGATAGGCTGTGCCTCCCCTGCCATAGACTTTTTAATTCAGACTTTTAACTATAAAAATGATTAGGTTTATACACAGAAGATATTTCTAACATGTTCTTCTCATATACTTTATACAGTCAAAACTCTGGCATAAACGTTAGTATGACAGGAAAGGCTCTGCCTCACCCCACTGCACGCAACTGCACCTGCCTAACCCCCTGCTCTGCAGCCTAAACCTTAACTCCCCCCACCCTGTACTTATGACGCGTTGCTGAAACACAGTGTGCATACTGTACTTATGCTACGCTGCTGTGCTGCACTTGGTGCTGAGACATACCCTAACATGCAGGGGCGTTTCTACAGAGGAGGGAGCCTGTGTGCACCTCCGGGTGGGCCCCCTCCTCTGAACGGTGCTCTAGACTCCGGCACTGTCCTGGAGTCTACTGCGCATGCGTAGACCTCCGGAAACATGGTGCCCGCAATGATCCGGAGACTAATTTGGCTAATGTGCACGCACAGCGGCCATTTTGGTGGCATTTTCCGCCGCGACCGCAGCGCCCGGCGCTGGACTCCGGAATGGTAAGTATTAAAATGCTAACATTGCTTGCAGTGGTCATGTCAATGTGAGAGTTTACAGGCCCAAATTCTCAGACTGCTACCAGCATGTTTCCTTTGAAAGTATCAATGCCTCCAACGTACTTAAAATAAACCCACAGAAAACAAACGTGTCAATAGTTTTTCCTTAGCAACACAAAACATAGCAAGCACAGCTGGGATAGTGTAATTAAGAATGACTCTAAAATAAGTAAAACAATCAGCAGTCTGTTCTCTCTGCAACAAGAAGATTTTCCCACCCTTTTCTTTCTGACTGATCTGTTTAGGACCAAACACACATAAACATTACCTAGACAGGTGCATATTTCGGTTTCGGTATGAAAGATAGACAGTGTCTAGTTAGACAGTCAATAGATAGACACCATATGTTAGACAGACATTAGGTCGACAGGGTCAAAAGGTCGACAGGTTAAAAGATTGACAGGGTCAAAAGGTCGACATGAAAAAGGTAGACATCATGTTTTTTGCATTTTTGTGGTTTGTGTGGATAGTTTTGTCATCTGGGACCCCCAATTGTAGAAAGGCATACCCTCGCGGGGCTTGCTTCGCTCGCCACGCTGCCAGGTTTATAACCAACTCTATGCTGACATGGATAGAGAAAGTAAGAAATAGTCCAAAAACATGTTACATAAAAAAAAACAGTTGTCTATATTTTTTATGTCGACCATTTCCTTGTCGACCTTTTGACCATGCTAACCTTTTGGCCAGTCGACCCTTTTCATGTTGACCTTTTAACCCTGTCGACCTTTTGACCCTGTCGACCTAATGTCTGTCTAACATATGGTGTCTATCTATTGACTGTCTAACTAGACACTGTCTATCTATCAAACGGATACCATGTAATATAAAGTTACATATTACATAGGAAAAAGGCTGGGAGTGCTGCACTGACCATGGATTTTAATTGATGTTTAAATAATTCATTTGAATAAACAAACATAGAATATAATATGTTCCAATAATGGATTGGGTCAAAATCTCTCATTGGTGGTGCTCCCTAGAGTCATAAATTGTATTAAATTGTATTGAATAACAAGAAAAGAGAAAAAAAGAAGGCTCTTTGTTGGGGCACTCTTGAAAAAAAAATGACAAAATATAGTCAAAGTGTAAAAGTATTACAATGTTTATGGATATGTATTAAAAAAGGAATAACCACATGACTACCACAGAGTTGGACAGAAAGTACTCAAATAAAGATATATAATCACAAAATACAGAATACAAAAATGCACACGTAATGAGAGATTTTTCTCTAACAATCAAGATATAGGTGCTCTATCTGTGACAAATATTTTTTCAGAGACTTTCATACAAATGTCTCAACCGTTGTTTAGATAAATGTATGTGGTGTGTGACAGCCGATGTTGAAGGTGACTCACAATGGTAGATATTAGTCACTTTTGTCACAGCTGTGTTTATTATACATGTGCGTAAGAAAAGAAAAAATCTGGCGAAATAATTGTATTGTGGGATATCAGCTTTCTAGTTACCCTATAATAGTGCCAATATTGTTGATATCCAACAAAAATGCACAACCGCACAAGTCAGTAGAATAGATATATAACAGGAATTATATATATTGTATTACAATATTTATGAGTATTAGATAAGTATATTGGTATGCCCTAGGGAGTGGGATATGCCTGTGATAATGCGCACTATGAATATATATTGTGTAGAGTGCCTAGGTTTTATTAGGTAAGTAAAGAATGAAGGCTCACATAGCTCCTGTTCTGTATCTGCTGCCTGTCCGTGTGTCCCTTTAGAACAGTGGACAGGCAGGTGACAGTGCAGTGGTTCAGGTCTAAAATGAGTGAAAGTAAAAGTAGGGGATCTGCTGTTGAACTCGTAACCAGTGGCCTCCCCTGGTGGGAGCACCAGTGCAGGGGAAGTGTCCTGGTCCAGGTCCAATGAGAGTCCCCCAGAGGTAAGTATAAAGGTATGGTGGTGCACAGCAGGTATATATCAAATGTATCAAAAGGATTTCGGAAAGAAAGATTTAAATAAATGGTATACTTATCAAAAGACTTGTGCCGTGCGCTGTCCTGGTCTTGTGCACAGGACCAGGGATTTCAAACTTGGACGCGCATTTCGCCGGGTTGGCTTGTTCACCAAGTGTATTTTGGGTTGTGCTCAGAGGCTACTTTTATACCTAAAGAATTGACACAAATTGGGGGAGTGAACAGGAAATTAGTCTAGTCCCGCCTACTAACAGGAAGTAATGTGTGTCATCCTATTACAGGAATGGTTAACTGTTAGGATAGTCAGCCAATGAGGTGCATTATATGGTTTGATTAATAACTGTCAGAGCTAGTAAAGAAGACACAATTAAAAGAATTAACTTATCCAAAACTGAATGTTTTTGGCACTATCTGAGCATCATACTATTAAAAGTATTAACAGTATGTAAAAATTACTCTTTTAATGTAGCTGCTTAAAAAGTGTGCAGTAGGTGGCTCGGCACTATGGGTAGTGTAGTTTAGTTATGAGATGGCATCTAATTGGCCGGGTTTGATCATGTGGTACCATTGCAGAGCAGCCTAATTACAGATGTCCCGGATCTCACATCAGCTGTAATGCGCCACAGGGTAAGTTTAAATTGTCAGTATCTAGAGGGAAATACCCTAGGGCAGAGGTTCCCAAACTGTGTGCCGTGGCTCCCTGGGGTTTCTCGGGACACTTGCAGGGGTACCCTGGGTTGGTGGTCCAGGACCAATTCAAATTATTCATGGTCAATATAATAGGAAAAACCAGTGCTGGCGGCTGCCAGTCATAAAATATGTGGCCAATCAGAAGCAAATCTTGTCCCTCACCACACAACTGACCCTAAGGATGACATATAAACATGATCTACTTAATGTAATATTTCTTTCTAAATTTCTCAATAAGAAATTTTTGGCCTAGGGGTGCCGTGAAAAAAATTCTGATGTTCTAGGGCGCCGTGATTCAAAAAAGTTTGGAAACCACTGCCCTAGTGTATTGGTGATGGGTTTGAAAATGATCTTTTTACATTGCTGGGCACCCGATACTAGTGTGTGCTTCCGTCTTATGCGTCGTGTCAGATGGCGTATCCGTGCCTGTGTTCGTGAGGAATGTAGCTGGCAGAGTTGCGGATAAAGTGACCATCGGTGAGGCTTCATGTGATGCATTCATATTAGGTTAAGCATCATATGACGCATCTGTACTAGGAATCATGGGACTCGCGGATCAGCTCCTGCATATGGATAAAGTACAATGACATCTGGATTTAAATGTATTAATATAATGGTGTAGAATTAAAATAACAGAGCTATGTGATCTATCATATAAAGCCTGAATAGATAATATAGTATGTCTGTTTGCAAGGAAGTATCAAAAAGAATTAAGGGGTCTATTCATGAAGCAGTGAAAAGTGTGGAGAAGTGAGCCTGTGGAGAAGTTGCCCATGGCAACCACAACCAATCAGCTGCTCCATACAATTGTATAGTATGCAAATTATAAATGTTACGTCAATTCTGATTGGTTGCCACGGGCAACTTCTCCACTGGCTCACTTCTCCACACTTTTCACTGCTTCGTGAATAGACCCCTAAGTCTGGTAGGACAACAAGAAATAAAGAGATAGTGAAAATAAACGTGTATTGATAGTAGCAGTCTTTGTTATAGTAAGCTGTAGTAATTAAAAGAAGTAAGAATAATAAAAATATATTAAATAAATAGTAAAGAGTAATAGATTGAAATAAACAGTAAATTGTGTGTTAAAAGTATATAGGGTGCTGATTAACAGTGATGGTGAGTATTTAACACTTGGAAAAATTACACATATCTTGATAAATTCTATAAAAGGATAGCCCGAGGGTTATATTTTATCAGTGTATTAAGGTGTATAGTAATATAGAAAGATTTGTATATAAATATTATAAAGAATGATGAGTAAAAATGTATGTCATATAGACAAACAAGAAAAAATTATATATATATATATATATATATATATATATATATAGCTCAAATATATTTATGCAAGGAATTATGTGTATATATATGTTTCAAATAAAGTGGCAATATATCATTAGGAATATCTTAAAGAAAAAGGGGGACATAGGGAGATAGATATAATAATGGGGTGATGCGTGAGTATATGTTAGATGAAGGGATATATTAAATAAGGTGGCTAGAAAGTACAGATCCGTAATGTTATCATGCTTGGCAACATACTTTTCATTCAGCACTCGGTATTCACGAGAGGTCTCCCATCTAGTTACTGACCGAGCCCACCACTGATAAGCTTCCAAGATCAGAAGAGATTGGGCATTCCCAGTGTGGTATGACCGTATCGTGGGTAGTTGCCTAGCTGATAAACCCTAATGTGTGTAAAATGGTGATGGTGACTGAACATAATATACACATTTATGTATATGTCGTGAGGATACGCTTAATGCATGTGTATTCAAATACGTATTCTAGTTTAAAGTGATGATAAAGTTCGGAATGAAAGTGTAATAATATGACAGGTATAGTAGAAAAAATGCTTTATAGACATTGCTAGTGGTGAATGTAATAAAATGGAAAAACCCTAGAAATCGAAGTTATGAAATGAATACTTGATAATTTATATATTCATTTAATCCAAATGTGGTGAGGGCTCCCAGCTTGAAAGTCCATTCACTTTCTTTTTTAAGTAATTCCCTTGTCAGGTCTCCTCCTCTGATACCAAGGTTGATTTTCTCTAGTCCAAAAGCTTTCACATCTCTAAAGATGTTTGGATGTGAATGATGGAAATGGCGAGCCACTGAAGTACGTTTTCTGAATTTTTCTATGTCCGTGGCTGCATTTCTAATGGAGCCATTGTGTTCAAGCAATCAATGTTTCAATGCTCTGGTGGTGATGCCCACATATTTGCAATTACAGCTGCATGTGATGCAGTAAAGTACGCCAATTGCATTGCAGTTAATGACATTTTGATTTTGATTGTGTCACCAAATTTGTCCTTGACTTCCTGTGTTTTAACCATATATTCGCAGGCCTTACAGTTGCAGGGGATAAGATCCTTTTAGTGTTGTTGTTCTTGGTGGATTTTCCAAGAAGTGACTAATTCATCTATGAGGTTTTTCGAGCGGCGCCAGCTCATAGATACTCTCTGGTCTAAGGTTCTTGATAGCTCATGGACCAAGAGGAGAACAGGCCAATGTTTTTGGATGATCTCTTGTTGTTACGTTCCTGATGCTCAGAACTAGAGAGATGTTGCGTAGTGAGTCCAGAGCACCAGGACGTGACGCTGAAATAAGGGATGGTACGGGAATAGCCCCTAGCACCCTACCTCCATTGTTTTACCCGTGTGGTCAGTTCACGCCTGAGTGACTATGGTTTCTTGGGCCCACGGCAGCCACGTTTGAAGGGCGGATTAGGTCTGCCCAACTCCGATGCCCCCAGGTCTTAGAGTGAGACAAGGCGTGAGCCGAGACAGGATAATAACAAGGAGACCTCTAACTAAAGCAAACAGAAAACTAGGGGCTACTAACTACCCTAAAAGTAAATATATGTGCGGCACGCCGCCAAAGGAAAAGAACAACAAAAGACACCACTGTCCACACCCCCACACGGCACCGCCGTGTACCGGGTAGAACAGTGAAAAGCGGAAACCTCCGCAAAAACCACCAATACAAAATTAACACAAGGACTAAGCGGCCTAGGCCGCAACCCGCGGCAGAAGCCGCTACTCACGAAACCGGGAGAGAACCCCAACAAGCGAGAACCCCCAGATGACTGCAACAGGTTCACTTGGACAGGAAGGATTCCCAGGACCGGCTTCAGTACTCCAAGACTCAGGAGTGCAGGGAGCAGGATCGACCAGATACAGCTGACCAGGAACAGACGTTGCAAGGCAGGAACAGCATACAGGAAGCTATCACCGGCGAGGCTGCAGTGTGCTGGCTCCCATAAAAAGGCCCTGCTGGCCAATGACAGGAGGGCCAGCAAGACCAGCCCCCAGACCCTTATTACTAGTTGCCGTGCAGCTGCCCTGCTGCACGAGCAACTAATCAATCTTTATCTGACAACGGGGAACGCGGTCTGCCAATGGCGTCCCCGTTGCTATGGACCCAGCGGCTGTGGACGCCCGGCGTCCTAGCGTTGCCAGGGACCCGGCGGCTACCGTACGCAGGGCAGGGAGGGAGGTGTGGCAGCCGTGAGCGTCGCTCGGAAGCAGACCGAGCGGCGCCGTGGACCGCGGCACCTAACAGTACCCCTCCCCTTGAGGAGGGGTCTAAGAACCCCTAAAGCCGAGTTTCTGAGGAAATTCCTGAAAGAATAATCTCTTAAGTTTAGGGGCATGTAAATTGTTATCCAGGACCCAAGACCTTTCTTCCGGGCCATAGCCTTTCCAGTGAACCAAAAAATAAAGCCGGCCCCGAGAAACTTTGGAATCTAAAACTTTCTCCACCAAGAACTCTTGTTGCCCCTGAACATCCACCGGAGGTCTACCCTGGGAAGTCTTCCGAGGGAATCTCCTGGAAGAAATATACTGCTTCAGAAGGGAACAGTGAAAAGTATTGCCAATTTTGAGTGATTTAGGCAAGCGTAGCCGAAAAGCAACTGGGTTGACCTTCTTAACGATAAGGAACGGTCCAATAAATTTGGGTCCCAATCTAGCCGAGGGTTGTCGGAGCTTGATGTTGCGGGTTGACAACCACACCTCATCTCCCACCTTAAAAGTGCATGGGCGTCGGAACCTATCAGAAATTTTTTTTTCTCGGAAGGCAGCCTTCTTAAGGGCAAGGTGCACCTTTTTCCAAATCATTCTGAGACAGGAAGTTAAGGTCAACGAGGAGACTGGAGAATGAGGGTAAAAAGAATTGGCTCTAGGATGAAAGCCCAAGACCGAAAAGAATGGGGACTCCTTGGTGGAAGAATGACAAGAGTTATTATAGGCAAACTCGGCCAAAGGAAGAAATTCAGACCAATCATTCTGAAGTTTGGCCAAATATAGCCGTAAATACTGTTTTAACGACTGATTAACACGTTCAGTTTGTCCGTTAGACTGTGGATGGTACCCAGATGTTAAAGAGAGTTTCATATTTAATGAGGCACAAAAATGTTTCCAGAAACGGGCAATGAATTGCGGTCCCCGATCAGAGACAATATCCCTGGGTAAACCATGGAGCCTGAACACATGGCGGAGAAACAAAACTGCCAACCCTTGAGCAGAGGGTAATCGGGGGAGAGCAATGAAGTGGGCCATCTTACTAAAACGGTCTTCTACCACCCAAATGACTCGAAACCCAGCTGAAAGAGGAAGATCCACCATGAAATCCATGGATATATGTGACCATGGCCTGAGAGGAATGGCTAGAGGCATGAGTATGCCCGACCGGCAACGATCGAGATACCTTGTACTGAGCACAAACCTGACAGGAACGGACAAATTCCCTTACATCTTTAGAAAGATTAGGCCACCACACTGAGCGAGAGATTAACTCCAAGGTCTTAGTGATACCCGGATGACCAGATACCTTATTATCATGAAACTCAGCTAGAACAGTGCCCCTCAGAAATTCAGGGACGAAGAGACGATCTGCAGGAGTGACTTTGGGAGCCTGCTGCTGAAGCTGGACTAGCTGTGTAAATAAATCCTGTGTGAGGCCAGCCCGGATGACAGACGATGGGACTATGGGGGTAGTAGCCGGGTGGTTATTGTGAACCGGAAGAAAACAACGTGACAGGGCATCGGCTTTTGTATTCTTGGAACTGGGCCTGAAGGTGATTATAAACCTGAAACGAGTAAAAAACAGCGCCCAACGTGCCTGTCGAGCATTAAGCCGTTTAGCTGACTCAATATACTGCAGGTTCTTGTGGTCAGTAAACACCGTAATGGTATGCCTTGCTCCTTCCAACCAGTGCCTCCACTCCTCGAAAGCCCATTTAACTGCCAACAATTCTCGATTACCAACATCATAGTTGGATTCTGCGGAGGAGAATTTTCTGGACATGAAGGCACATGGGTGTAATTCCTGAGACTCCGGGTCTTCCTGAGAAAGGATAGCCCCCACTCCAACCTCTGAGGCATCTACCTCGACAATAAAGGGGAGATCCGGGTTAGGGTGTCTGAGTACTGGAGCTGAGACAAAGGCCTACTTTAAGGCCAGGAAGGCAGACTTGGCTTCAGGCGACCAATTGGAAGGGTCCGCTCCTTTTTTAGTCAATGCCACAATAGGAGCAACCAAATCTGAGAAGGTATGAATAAAACGCCTATAGTAATTTGCAAACCCTAAAAAGCGCTTGTGGGTTGTGCCCAATTTAGGATGGCCTGGAGTTTTTTCGGTTCCATGAAAAACCCCTTAGGAGAAATAATATACCCCAGGAAGGACACTTCTGTGATGTGGAAATCACATTTCTCCAGTTTGGCGTACAAATGATTTTCCCGTAACTTCTGAAGGACCAGTCGCACATGGGTAATATGTTGTTCAAAAGACTCAGAGTAAATCAGAAATGTCGTCTAAATAAACGGCTACGAACTTTCCTAGAAAGTCGCGAAGGACGTCGTTAATGAGATCTTGAAATACAGCAGGAGCATTAGGCAGCCCAAACGGCATCACAAGGTATTCATAATGTCCCGACTGTGTGCTGAAAGCCGTCTTCCACTCATCCCCAGATTTTATTCGGATGAGATTGTAAGCCCCTCTAAGATCGATCTTGGAAAAGATAACGGCAGTCCGGAGCTGATCAAATAGTACTGAAATCAGTGGCAAGGGGTAGGTGTTTTTAACATAAATTTTATTCAGAGCCCGATAATCAATACATGGTCTGAGCGACCCATCTTTTTTCTCAACAAAAAAGAACCCTGCACTCAAGGGAGATTTCGAGGGCCTAATGAAGCCTTTTTTCAGGCTCTCCTGTACATAATCATTCATTGCCGTAGTTTCCGGCCAAGACAGGGCATATAGTCTCCCTTTAGGCAAAGAGGCACCGGGAACTAAGTCAATAGCGCAGTCATAGGACCGATGAGGGGGCAGAATATCCGCATTACCCTTGGAGAAAACATCGGCAAAGTCCTGATATTCCAAAGGAATAAGTTCTGGGGTGACTGCCGCAACCCGGACTGGACGGGAAATACATTCCTTAACACAAAAGGGACCCCATCAGGAAATCTCCCCAGACCGCCAATCTATGGTGGGATTATGAAAGGCAAGCCAGGGGTGACCCAACACTACGGGGACAGCCGGACAATGGGTAAGGTAAAATTCGATTTTCTCCGAATGTAGGGCCCCCACTGTCAGTTGTACTGGAGGTGTGCGGTGAGTGATTACCCCATTAGAAAGTGGACCACCATCCAAACCGTGCATGGTGATACGTTTATCCAAAGGTATCTGTGGAACGCCCAAAGCCTGAGCCCAACCAAGATCCATGAAAGTTCCCGCAGCTCCACTGTCGACGAAGGCCGACACCAACGAACTGAGACTACCAAAGGAAATTTTTACAGGAACTAATAAGGAATCATTAGAGGAGATCAGTTGCAGACCCAAGTGAACCCCCTCACTATTCACTTGGTCAGAGCGTTTCCCTGCTTATTCGGGCAATTACGCGCGATATGTCCCTTGCCACCACAATACAAGCAAAGACCAGAATTTAGCCTTCTGGTTCTTTCTTCTGGGGACAGCCGGGAGAGACCCATTTGCATGGGCTCCTCGACGTCCTCAGGGAAAGTATACACACATGGACTAGGCCTGAAACTAGCTCCTCTTTCAGCCCTCCGCTCCCGGAGACGACAATCAATTTTAATAGCAAGCTCCATGAGTTTGTCTAAAGTCTCTGGAGCGGGGTACTGAAGGAGACTGTCTTTAATAACTTCAGACAAACCGAGGCGAAACTGACTGCGCAGGGCCGGATCATTCCAGCCACAGTCGTTCGACCAACGGCGAAACTCTGTACAATACGCCTCTGCTGAATTTTTCCCTTGCTTAAGTGCACGCAGATGGCTCTCAGCCGACGCTTCCCTATCAGGGTCATCGTACAAAAGGCCTAGGGACTTAAAAAAGGCATCTACAGAAAGCAAGGCAACATCATCGGCTTTTAGCCCAAAAGCCCAGGTTTGCGGATCGCCTTGTAGTAATGACATCACTATCCTGACCCGTTGAGACTCAGTACCAGAGGATCGGGGCCTTAAACGAAAATAAAGCTTACAAGCTTCCTTGAAATTAAAAAAATCCTTTTGGTTACCTGAAAAATGGTCAGGAAGGTGCATCTTTGGTTCTGGAATCATACTCGGGGAGGCTCGCAAAAGATCTTCCTGCGATCTCACCCGAAGAGTAAGATCCTGAACCATCTGAGTTAGTTCCTGAATCTGGTTGGCCAAAAGCTGGCTGGGATTCGGTCCTAATACTGCCGGATTCATGAGGCCGAATTTCAAGGCCCACCAAAAACAAATAACTCTTTATATTTTTCTTTTTGTTTTTTTTTGGCCGGTGATAATGTTACGTTCCTGATGCTCAGAACTAGAGAGATGTTGCGTAGTGAGTCCAGAGCACCAGGACGTGACGCTGAAATAAGGGATGGTACGGGAATAGCCCCTAGCACCTACCTCCATTGTTTTACCCGTGTGGTCAGTTCACGCCTGAGTGACTATGGTTTCTTGGGCCCACGGCAGCCGCGTTTGAAGGGCGGATTAGGTCTGCCCAACTCCGATGCCCCCAGGTCTTAGAGTGAGACAAGGCGTGAGCCGAGACAGGATAATAACAAGGGGACCTCTAACCAAAGCAAACAGAAAGCTAGGGGCTACTAACTACCCTAAAAGTAAATATATGTGCGGCACGCCACCAAAGGAAAAGAACAACAAAAGACACCACTGTCCACACCCCCACATGGCACCGCCGTGTAACGGGGAGAACAGTGAAAAGCGGAAACCTCCGCAAAAACCACCAATACAAAATTAACACAAGGACTAAGCGGCCTAGGCCGCAACCCGCGGCAGAAGCCGCTACTCACGAAACCGGGAGAGAACCCCAACAAGCGAGAACCCCCAGATGACTGCAACAGGTTCACTTGGACAGGAAGGATTCCCAGGACCGGCTTCAGAACTCCAAGACTCAGGAGCGCAGGGAGCAGGATCGACCAGATACAGCTGACCAGGAACAGACGTTGCAAGGCAGGAACAGCATACATGAAGCTATCACCGGCGAGGCTGCAGTGTGCTGGCTCCCATAAAAAGGCCCTGCTGGCCAATGACAGGAGGGCCAGCAAGACCAGCCCCCCAGACCCTAATTACTAGTTGCCGTGCAGCTGCCCTGCTGCACGAGCAACTAATCAATCTTTATCTGACAACGGGGAACGCGGTCTGCCAGTGGCGTCCCCGTTGCTATGGACCCAGCGGATGTGGACGCCCGGCGTCCTAGCGTTGCCAGGGACCCGGCGGCTACAGTACGCATGGCGTCCTGGCGTTGCTAGGCGCTGGGCGGGCAGGGAGGGAGGTGCGGCGGCCGTGAGCGTCGCTCGGAAGCAGACCGAGCGGCGCCGCAGACCGCGGCACCTAACACTTGTATCTGTTTCCACTCTCTACAGAAATTGCCCACTAATCTGATCTTGTCAGAAGAGTCTCTCTGTCCACTTTTCTTTGGGAATATCAATGAGTTCCTGAGAATTTGGGAGGTATCCTTTCTTGCTTTTTTAATGAATCTCTTGCTGTATCCCCTCTCCTCTATTCTATCAGCTAGTTCTGCGCACTGAGTCTCATAAGTTTGACGGTCTGAGCAATTGCGCCTAAGGCGTAAAAACTCACCTTTTGGTAAATTCTCAATTGTAGGTGGAAAGTGTGCGCTGGTCTGATGGGGAAGGCTGTTTGTTGAGGTTTCCTTTCGGTATAGGTTGGTTTGGATTGTTCCATCGGCCCCTTGTACATCTTGAGATCCAGGAAAGGCACAGATTATCGGTCTATATGGTGTGTTAATTTAATATTTAACGTTACATATTAACCTGGGCGTTTGCAAGAGGAAAAGGGTGTACTCAATTACTTGCCTTTACAACATTCCCAGTTACAGTACATTTTTGACAGACAAGAAAAAAAAATGGAATGTAGAATCGTAGAATAATTTTATCTGTTCTGGCCGTTATTTTTAAATATTTTATAATATTTTTTAAGTTGATGTATAAAGCAAAGTATGTCGTGGTCTAGACTACTTTACATCTGCACTAAGAACATTTTGGCAGCTAAGTGTCAATAGCAACTTGCTCTGAACGTGCAGGGTGTGTGTGACAATAGAAAGTAAATTTGAGTATTTATGATTAGCACAAGATTAAATGGGATCTGGTCGGGATCCCGGCTGTTGAAATACCGATGCCGGAATCCCGACACTGCTCAGAATACCGGCGCCGGCACCCCGACTAGGGACACAATCCCGGCACCAGAATCCCACACACTATGTAATACTGTGAAAATTATATTAAGATCACATATGTAAATTAGTGATGAGCGGGTTCAGTTCCTCGGAAACCGAACCCCCCCGAACTTCACCCATTTTACACGGGTCCGAGGCATACTCGGATTCTCTCGTATGGCTCGGTTAACCCGAGCGCGCCCGAACGTCATCATCCCGCTGTCGGATTCTCGCGAGATTCGGATTCTATATAAACAGCCGCGCGTCGCCGCCATTTTCACTCGTGCATTGGAAATGTTAGGGAGAGGACGTGGCTGGCGTCCTCTCCGTTTATTAATAATATTTGTGCTTATTGCTTAAATGTGGGGACTGGGGAGCAGCTGTATTATATAGGAGGAGTACAGTGCAGAGTTTTGCTGACAGTGACCACCAGTATACGTTGTCTGCCTGAAAAACACTCCATATCTGTGCTCAGTGTGCTGCATATATCTGTGCTCACACTGCTTAATTGTGGGGACTGGGGAGCAGCTGTATTATATAGGAGGAGTACAGTGCAGAGTTTTGCTGACAGTGACCACCAGTATACGTTGTCTGCCTGAAAAACACTCCATATCTGTGCTCAGTGTGCTGCATATATCTGTGCTCACACTGCTTTATTGTGGGCACTGGGGACCACCAGTATATTATATAGGAGGAGTACAGTGCAGAGTTTTGCTGACCAGTGACCACCAGTATACGTTGTCTGCCTGAAAAACACTCCATATCTGTGCTCAGTGTGCTGCATATATCTGTGCTCACACTGCTTAATTGTGGGGACTGGGGAGTAGCTGTATTATATAGGAGGAGTACAGTGCAGAGTTTTGCTGACAGTAACCACCAGTATACGTTGTCTGCCTGAAAAACACTCCATATCTGTGCTCAGTGTGCTGCATATATCTTTACTCACACTGCTTTATTGTGGGCACTGGGGACCACCAGTATATTATATAGGAGGAGTACAGTGCAGAGTTTTGCTGACCAGTGACCACCAGTATACGTTGTCTGCCTGAAAAACACTCCATATCTGTGCTCAGTGTGCTGCATATATCTTTGCTCAATCTGCTTTATTGTGGGCACTGGGGACCACCAGTGTATTATATAGGAGGAGTACAGTGCAGAGTTTTGCTGACAGTGACCACCAGTATATATAGCAGTACGGTACGGAAGGCCACTGCTCTACCTACCTCTGTATCGTCAAGTATACTATCCATCCATACCTGTGGTGCATTTCAGTTGTGCGCAGTATATATAGTAGTAGGCCATTGCTATTGATACTGGCATATAATTCCACACATTAAAAAATGGAGAACAAAAATGTGGAGGTTAAAATAGGGAAAGATCAAGATCCACTTCCACCTCGTGCTGAAGCTGCTGCCACTAGTCATGGCCGAGATGATGAAATGCCATCAACATCGTCTGCCAAGGCCGATGCCCAATGTCATAGTAGAGAGCATGTAAAATCCAAAAAACAAAAGTTCAGTAAAATGACCCAAAAATCAAAATTGAAAGCGTCTGATGAGAAGCGTAAACTTGCCAATATGCCATTTACGACACGGAGTGGCAAGGAACGTCTGATGCCCGGGCCTATGTTCATGGCTAGTGGTTCTGCTTCACATGAGGATGGAAGCACTCATCCTCTCGCTAGAAAACTGCAGTGCCACTCCTAGATGAGCCAGGTGTTTGTGTCGGCCACTTGTGTCGCTTAGCTTAGTCACACAGCGACCTTGGTACGCCTCTTTTTTATTTGCATCATGTGCTGTTTGGGGACTATTTTTTTGAATCGCCATCCTGCCTGACACTGCAGTGCCACTCCTAGATGGGCCAGGTGTTTGTGTCGGCCACTTGTGTCGCTTAGCTTAGCCATCCAGCGACCTTGGTGCACGTCTTTTTTTCTTTGCATCATGTGCTGTTTGGGGACTATTTTTTTGAAGTGCCATCCTGCCTGACACTGCAGTGCCACTCCTAGATGGGCCAGGTGTTTGTGTCGACCACTTGTGTCGCTTAGCTTAGTCACACAGCGAACTTGGTGCGCCTCTTTTTTTCTTTGCATCATGTGCTGTTTGGGGACTATTTTTTTGAAGTGCCATCCTGCCTGACACTGCAGTGCCACTCCTAGATGGGCCAGGTGTTTGTGTCGGCCACTTGTGTCGCTTAGCTTAGCCATCCAGCGACCTTGGTGTACCTCTTTTTTTCTTTGCATCATGTGCTGTTTGGGGACTATTTTTTTGAAGTGCCATCCTGTCTGACACTGCAGTGCCACTCCTAGATGGGCCAGGTGTTTGTGTCGGCCACTTGTGTCGCTTAGCTTAGCCATCCAGCGACCTTGGTGCACCTCTTTTTTTCTTTGCATCATGTGCTGTTTGGGGACTATTTTTTTGAAGTGCCATCCTGTCTGACACTGCAGTGCCACTCCTAGATGGGCCAGGTGTTTGTGTCGGCCACTTGTGTCGCTTAGCTTAGTCACACAGCGACCTTGGTGCGCCTCTTTTTTTCTTTGCATCATGTGCTGTTTGGGGACTATTTTTTTGAAGTGCCATCCTGTCTGACACTGCAGTGCCACTCCTAGATGGGCCAGGTGTTTGTGTCGGCCACTTGTGTCGCTTAGCTTAGCCATCCAGCGACCTTGGTGCACCTCTTTTTTTCTTTGCATCATGTGCTGTTTGGGGACTATTTTTTTAAGTGCCATCCTGTCTGACACTGCAGTGCCACTCCTAGATGGGCCAGGTGTTTGTGTCGGCCACTTGTGTCGCTTAGCATAGCCATCCAGCGACCTCGGTGCAAATTTTAGGACTAAAAATAATATTGTGAGGTGTGAGGTGTTCAGAATAGACTGAAAATAAGTGTAAATTATGGTTATTGAGGTTAATAATACTATGGGATCAAAATGACCCCCAAATTCTATGATTTAAGCTGTTTTTGAGGGTTTTTTGTAAAAAAAACACCAGAATCCAAAACACACCCGAATCCGACAAAAAATTATCAGGGAGGTTTTGCCAAAACGCTTCCGAATCCAAAACATGGCCGCGGAACCGAATCCAAAACCAAAACACAAAACCCGAAAAATTTCCGGTGCACATCACTAAATTGTATATAAAACCTTAATAAGTTATTAATGATTTCTTCAAAGTGCAGGTATAAAGAAAGCTTTGAGGCACACATATATATATATGTATACAAATATAATCTCTTGTTAAACATTTTATTATAACTATATTCATTCTAACTAGGGGCCAATTCAGCATGGATAGCTAATTAGAGAATTTGCAAATGGAGACATTATCGAATGTCTGTGCATGAGTAGTGTTCACATTGAGCATGCGCGTGGGTTAATAGTAACAGAAAATGCGTAAACGCAATGCAACCGCTGTTTGACTGACAGGAAGCCGGCTTTTCTGGGTGTGTCAGAAAAAACGCAGGCGTGCCACGCATTTTTGGGGAGGATCTCTGACGTCAGCAAAGACCACTTCCAGGCCGTCTCAGTCACATATTAGTGGCAGCCTCAGACCAGGGGCGGACTGGTGTGCCGGGACGCCGGACCGGATTCCGTTTGGCCAGTCTGGCGTCCACTCATTGGCTGGCCGTCTCCCCCTATGAGGGCCGCCGCCAGCCGCAGCCACGATCACGTCAAATGGGCAGCGTTAAGTGAAGCTGCGCAGAAGCCCCGTGAAGCATTTAAAAAATGGCCACCATCGGAGCTTCTGCGCATGCGCAGCTGCTCCGACGGCGGCCATTTGTGAAATGCTTCATAGAGCTTGCACATGCGCAGAAGCTTCACTTAACGCTGCCGTGATCGAGGCTGCGGCTGATGGCCTGCAGCGGCGGCGGCCTTCATGGGGGGTGACGATAGGGGATAGCGGCTGGTGGCTGGCGGCGGCCTGCACAGGGGGTGACGTTTGTAATGTGCTTGTATTATACGGGACATTATCTATACTAGCATACGGGACTGTTTTATAACAGGAACTCGGATAGTGTTTCTATACTACAGCGGACAGTGAAGTCCTCTATGGTTAATGTTATAGTTTTTAATATATGATCCACCTCTTTTGCATTTATTGTATATTTTATATATATATATATATATATATATATATATGTCAAGAGAGAGAACAAACCGCGCCAGTATGCGATTACCGATCACCACTAGTAGTCAGACCAAAAAACAATAATAGGTGAAAACTAATCAATAAATAAATATATATATACACCTATTTAGTCTCCCTTGGAGGACACTCCCTTTGGTATAATAGGGCGTCTGCTATACCTTAAGAATTAAGCATTGGTAAAGTGCTTCATGGGTAGTGTAAATAGGAAGTTGGATAAGGTATTTTTAAGCGACCAATGGTGTCATATGGGATTTGGGAGACTAGACAAAAAAGGATTTTTTGTAAAAATGTTTTTTGACAATTTATTACTACATACACCAGAAAAAGACAGTAAAATTTGTTTAAAAAACCACAGCAAAAATTGATCCAAATATTTAGAGCAGGCTAAAAACAGAGAATGCATCTCTAAAAAGTGTTATATATATAATATAAGGAATAATGTTTGCATAAAATAATGGTAGAACAAGATAAAAAACAAGATAAAAAACAAGATAAAAAAGAACCATAAATTTCCCCTTGATGAAGTCCAGATAGGACGAAACGCGTTGGGTGTTAAAAGACTTGACCCATCCTCTCAAGTTAAGCAAATTTATGGTTCTTTTTTATCTTGTTTTTTATCTTGTTTTTTATCTTGTTCTACCATTATTTTATGCAAACATTATACACCTTGACAAAGGGGCATGTAAGCCCCGAAACGTCGGCTTTTTGTAACTTTCTTTGAATACAACTTTGTTTGCTTCACTAAAATCCTCGAGTGCCGCTGTCTTTTCTGGATTTCTATATATATATATATATATATATATATATGTATTTTCTCTTTTTTTATAGGTTATTTTTGCTTTTATATATGAGATTGGTCATTTAAGATTAAAACTCATTATAAATATTACAGATTTGTGTATCAGGTTTATTCATGTCCTGTTGCTTCATTTTAACCAAATAGCGCAGAGAGGAAAAAGTTGTTTTTTGTTCTACACTTGATTGTTTCAGGTGAATTTTGGCTATATCCACAAGCCAATTACTCCTTTGCTGCAATATAAAATTATCTGACTAATTGGTGTTTGAGGTATTAGTTATTGTTAATATATATGTATATGTGTTTTTTATATATATGTATATTTTATAATTTAGCAGGCACTGGTGGTTGTTATATTTAGTCAGTAAGTACTGTCTACTCTACTACATTTAATAATTATATAGTGTGCCTGCCTGCTGCATCATATATATTTTATATATTAGTATAACGTGCTCTACCTGGTGCAATGTGTATAACTTGCTCTGCCTGGTGCAATGTGTATAATGTGCTCTGCCTGGCGCAAAGTGTATAACATGCTCTACCTGGTGCAATGTGTATAATGTGCTTTACCTGGTGCAATGTGTATAATGGGCTCTGCCTGGCGCAAAGTGTATAATGGGCTTTACCTGGTGCAATGTTTATAATGTGCTCTGCCTGGCGCAATCTGTATACCGTGCTCTACCTGACGCAAAATGTAGAACATGCTCTATCTGGCGCAATATGTATAACATGCTCTACCTGGTGCAGTGTGTATAGGAGGTTCTACCTGGTGCAATGTGTATAAGTGGCACTACTGTGTGGTGTAATGTGAATTGGCACTATTATGTGGCCACGCCCCTTCCCCATGAAGCCATGCCCCTAAAATTTTGCAGCGCACCTACGGCGCGCACTTCCAGTCCCTGCTTATTGTCAGGCCTTCAGAGCAGTACTCCTGCCCACTTGACAGACTCCACCCAGTCAACAGACCCCACCTCTATTAGGGCTGCTTCCATAAATTTCCCGGGCTGGTTTTTGATCCCAATCCGCCCCTGCCTCAGACTTACTAACACTTGCTCAGACGGCAAAGACTTATCGATGCTCCGGGATCTGCGAGTGGATAGTGATCTGCAGTGTATTCACAAATTTGCACGGGCATTTTTTTGCTTTCTGTCAGGGTGGTGACTTTTTACTCGCAGACAACTACAATTTCTCTGAATAGCGATCCATGATGAATTAGGCTCTATATGTACTGTTGAAGTCATGAAAGTACTGCATAGAGATAATCTACTCTTCTCTAATATGGCTTTCGGTTTCTTCATTCTACCAAAACTGACCTGACCAAGGTCGCCAATGTCCTCCCCATGGCCAAAGACCAGTTCTCTATTCTTTTACTCCTTTTTCTCACTCTCCACTCCATTTATGCTTCACAACTCTTCTCTCTTCTGGTTTCCCTCCTTCTTGTCCAACCAGTCCTTCTCTGTATACAGTATACACGTACCTCCACCTCCCCATCCGAGTCCCCCAAGGTTTTGTTCTTGGCACTCTTATCAGTTCCATTGAACTTCACTAACATCTCTATGCTGGTACCCAAATTTTGTGTGGGTCACACAACACTTCCATAAACTATATATTTCTAAAACTAAACTCATATTCTTTTCTAGAACCAAGGCTTTCTGTTCTCCTACCCTCTCCTCCTCTGTTGACACATTCTGACTTTCCTCCTTTCCCCAAGTCCTATGTCTAGGTGTCACCCTTGACCTCTGCCCTTTCCTTCTGCCCCCACATCCAATCCCTTTCACAAGACTACAGTTTCCATCTCCACAATATTTATAGAATCAGGCCCTTCCTCATCCTGGAAGCTGCTGTACTAAAACATTTATTCCTGACCTCATCATTGCATACCTTGATTACTGTAATCTACTTCTTTCTGGCCTACCCAACTCCTGACTCACCCCTCTGTCAACTCTGCAACTCCCCTCACTTTCCTCTCATTGCTCTATCTCTGCTGCCCCTTTCTCTATCTCTGCTGCCCCTTTCTGCCAGTCACACAGAATTATTTTTACAGCGCGCCAAATCCCAGTTACTACTTACTGTGCATAGCGGCACTGGTCCCCTGGGACTGCATTACTCTAATTGTTGGCAGATGCCAACTGGTACCCGCTGGCTGGCACCCACTGCAGTAGTCCCCTCACTGCTGGTGGTCCCTCTCCTGGCCACTGCGGGGACAGCTGGCATCACCTCCCTCTCTTGGTTTGTGTGATTACAGCTGGTTGTGGCTCCCGTAGGGATGCATGCACCAGTCTGTCTCAAATATAAAGGGTCAGATACAACAGATGTGATGTATTTGTCACTTTTCAGTGCCAGAATATTAGGTTCCATATCTGTACTCTGCTACAGCTCCCAGTGAAAATGCCTATGTTCTGGTCTGGTCCTTCTGATGATTCTACTTGCTTACTCCCTTGGTACTGCATCTTATGATCTCCTGGTTTTGGCTATTCCTCTGACCTTATTCTACCCGTCTCCTCGTACTGCACTGCCCATCTGATTCTGATCCATTCCAGTAAACCTTAGATACCTGCCTTCAGTACCTCCAGTTTCCACCAGCCCCTTACATAGGGACCAAGTCAGAGAGCCGCAACCCGCATATCGGGCACAGTAAAGCCCAAACCCACTTGCAGGGGTCCCTGGTAAAATCATCAATATTTTAGACGCTGTGCCTCTGCTCAGAGTATTAGCAAATCCTGAATGTACGGTCGGCATCTATACTATCTCTGCGAGAGATGTGACAATTATAATCAAACTCCTCTCCCCTATAAGGTTCTCATCCTCACAACTAATATGTCCAGCCTTGTTCCCTCACCCTTTTTACTCTGCATATGATTGCCGCCTCACCTCCTCCCTGATCACGGCTTCCCATTCTCGTATTCAGGATTTCTCCTGGGCCCCTCCCAACCTCTGAAATCCTCTCCCAACCATTTATCCATCATATAGCCTTCAAGCATGCTCTTAAAACAGTTTTTTTTTCACTCACTCTAGCTTACCTTTCTTCCCTGTCAATTTTATCCTTTTGTATGGTACTATGAAACCCTTGTGCTGCCTTAAGCTAGGTAGACACTTTTACATTCACAATTGTGATGCAGTTTTTTTCTTACAGTTACACTTAGGATTGAAAGTCCAGAGGAACCTGCAGATTTATACATATACAGCAAGCGATCACAGTATAAAAGCCGACTTCTGCGCTGTGACGGGGCAGCGTGGCAGCGTTTTGGCCATTGTGGTCCGTACAATGTAGGCGTGTCTGGAACATTTGCGGGGCGGGGCGGACCGTGGCGGCTGCATGATGTCACACACAGCCACATCGACACAAAACATGGTGGCTCTGCACCTGCGCTAAGGCAGGGGACTAGCCTAAAGATATGAGTGTTTCGCTGTTTAGTAAAGAGTTCGCATTTTATCGTGGGGGAAGGACCCGGCATGCACGGCGTCCTTGCCCTGTGTGATTTTTCGCAAAACTTCAACTCATACTGAATTGGGTCCTGGATATGTTATTGCCTGGTGTATATACAGTAGATCATGCAAATTGTGCCTTTCATGAGCCCTATGATTTCTTATAGTGACTCTGCAAAATGCCATGCTAGTGAAACCAATTAGCCACATTACAAACCCTGGTGGTTTTGTGAATATATTTCAGGGTGTCTTGATCTAGCTTGGATATTAAAAGGAAAGGAGTTCTAAATGAAATTCAGATACTGTAGTATGGAAACACGCTTATAAAATATAACCAAAATCACAGCAAAACGTTTAAATATGGTCTTACTGTGACAACTGTGATCTGAAATTGTGTACACTAGTTTCTAAAATAATTTGCAAATGTTTAATGAAAATCCATCCACACATATATTATTTTCTCAAAAACAACTTTATACACCCATCACACCAAATTCCTGGGTCCAGCCTAGGTCACTGAACACGGGTTTCAAACCATGTCACAGTGGCTTAAAACCCGTTCACACTGCAGGCTGGCCAGGATATTGCTGGGGCTTTACTCTGCCTGCGCTTGGAGTTGCCAAGCACCAGTGACCTGGCTCTTCATAGGGTCTTAATTGGATCCAGGTCAGATGACCCTGGTTACCCATTCACACTGCCCCTTAACCTGGGTTCTTCTTGCCTGCAAGATACCTGGGTTAGATTCCCAGATTACTGAACCTGTTTTTTTTTGGGGGGGGGGAAGGGGGGGGGGGGGAAGGGGGGGGGGGACCCTTCACACCAAGCTGCGACCAGGGTTAACCTGCCAATAACCCAGGTCGAAGTGGCAGTGTGAAAGGGGTATTATAATCATGCAGTATTATGAATTATACAGTATATTACTTGCACACACATTTGGTGACAATATTAATCTAGACCTGGACTAAATTATGTTTGTTACTATTGTCAGCATGTTATACCATTGCATTATCATACATAGTTCACTTTGCCATCTTAAGGTTTTTGTACTCTTAATATATTTTTCTCATTCATTTAGCCTTGTCAGAGCATTGACCTACAAATCTCTGTTGTGGCACCCAGAAAATTATTTTTCTGTGCTAGAAGTGGCCACATTTTTATGTTTGTTCACAGCTTGCATGTAGGAGTTTGTTTGATATAAGTAAACACGCCTAATCACTGCCAAGATGTCTCAGAAGAGACATTTCCTTACCTATGAAACAGGAGTTAATTAAGACAACAGGGACTAGAAATACTCAATAAATACCACAAAGATGCATAAGTTGCTTTGCATAATTATTATGTAAGGAACACAAAAAACAATATACAATAAAAAAATACTGCCTGCTCGCAAAGTAATCATAATTCACTTAAATAGCTTTTTCTTTTGTTATCACATTCTTCTTTCATCTTGACAAAACCAATTTTGCATGAACTGCCACTGATTTATTGTATGCTCTATTATAACTCTGTTGTGTTCATAGCAACTTAGAGTATGAATTTATGATGCATCAATCTTGTGCCAAACCCTGATAAGCGTCTTATGAGAATTGTAGCAGCATGGTCTAAAATGTCGGGATCTTGCCACATGGTTGACATCATAATATTGACATGATTCAACATGTCGACAGGTTCACAATGTTGACATATAACATATTCTCAATCTCAGAATGCCAAAGGTTAGGGTTAGGCTGCTGGGGGGAGGTTAAGTTTAGGCACTAAGAGGAGTGTTAGGGGTAGGAACACTGGCACCCATTATTTTTAATACTTACCCTCCGGAGTCTCGCAGCAAAGCAGCAGTGCTGCGGAAACCATTGGGAAAATGGCGCGGTGCCATTTTCCTGGTGATTCGTGCATGCACAGTAGGGAAATCACTGGGAAAAGGGCCACCGCACCATTTTTCCGGAGATCTGATCATGCACTCTAGTCACAGCGCTACCGTCGGCTAGAGAGGAGGGAGCCCTGACACGGGCCTCCTATCTAGCTATGCCCCTGGTTAGGAATTAAGGTTAGGGCCGGAATACTTACTGGTCCTCAGACGCCTGTACTGGAACTACAAATCACATGACTGCTGGAACCCAGAAGAAATCACTGGAGCCGCTGGGAACAGGTAAGTGACCACTGGGCCAGCAGGGACGTTAGGTTGGCATCCTATCATGTCACCCTAACATGCCATACTCTAAAGTTAAGGTTTTAATTTTTAATAAGGCATTGTCATCAGGTAGTCATGTGATTTAATGTAATTGCAATTATACTGCAATTGGAATAATTCAAACCCAAGCAACGCTGCTTGGAGACTGGATGGAGGGCAAAAGTATAAGATGGGATCCATCTGCTTTGGTACTGTGAATGCATCAGAGCAGTATCAGCACAATAGTGTTGCACCTACACCCAGAGCCGGACTGGGGCATGTAGAGCCCACCGGGGGAATGCCGTTGTAGGGGCCCATGTTTAGGGGTGTGGCCAGTCTGCTGATGGGGTATGGCCTGCCACATCATTGGTTTGACTAACCATTAGAGAGTGCAAAGTCTGGGCCATAGGCGTGCGCAGCACATTTTATTAGGGGGGGCACCGTCTGAGGGGTGTGTCTAGCACCATTATTTGACGGTCAACGCAATATAAAATATCCACCCACGTACCAATCCTAATAAAGCAGATGCATTGTCAGATGTTGTGGTGTGCACCAAACAAACACCCCTGATGGCACTCACTGCAATTACACTGCTCCTCCTCAGCCTGGTCTGGCTCCCCCGCTCTTTCCCCTGCAAGGGGCAGCAGCTTACTTACAAGTCAGCCACTCACTAACACAGACAGTCGCAGACTAGTACTGCTGCTGCTGGAAAACCGAGTGACGTGTCAATGCTGCTGCCGACCGACCGCCTGCCAGTATTGAATTTGTCTTCCTAAGGGGAACGCTGGTTGCATGACAACGTCATCAGTGGCTGGCGTTGTCATAGCATAGAAGGAGAGAGGTGGGCATGTGGCGGTTGTGGGACGGGTGGGCGTGCGAGCAGCATGACGTAATCACGTCACATTACACTGTTTTTGTACATGGAGGTGGAGCCGGGAGTTTGAAAGCCAGTGGCAGTGGCACCCTTGATTAACCCAGGCGTCCGGTCAGTAATACAGTTCTGACAGGGTGCAGCACAGATGGGACAGTAATCAGCCTGCTCGGCAATCGCTGCATCAGGCATGTGAGATCGGGGTGCCGGACATTAGGGGGTGCCTGTGCGCACCAGGCACCCCCCCTGCGCACACCTATGGTCTGGGCCCCTTCATAAGTATATACAGAAAATTCAGCTACTGCATGCATGATAATGTACCAGATTAATAACAGATTAATAACAGCAATGCACTGTAGAAAATACACCATAGTCCAGTATAAGGTAAAATATGTATAATGTATAATTCAAGTGCAGAGTCTAGAACCTGATCCTTAGAGCAGGAGATGGGCCCCCAGACAGTGGGGCCCACCGGTGGTTTCCCCTGTACCCCTGTGGGCCAGTCCAAGCCTGCCTACACCTATTAAAAGGTGAAAGTGGTAGCCGAACCCTAGGGTCTGTTACATGACAATTTTTTTTCACAATTGTTTATTTAAAAAAATTTTTTATTTAGGGTGGTAGGACACTGCAATACCACCACTTACTAGGTGGTACACAGTTATAAAGTCAGATATATATTTTGTAATTGTGTATGACAATATCCTGCCATATCACGCCAGAATATAGCAGCTGTACTCATTTTAGACGGTGAGACAGCCATGTTTAGAGACTTTGGAATTACACGTACTGTTTTAGATCTGACAGTGAAAGGCAGGCATGCCTGAGAATTCTTGCATCCACTGCCCTTTACCTGTATGCCACTGCCTCATTTAGCAGCTATGTGTCCGGACTATGGTGGCTAATCCCGGGATCGGTGGGATCCCAGGATTTAGGGCCAAAAACGGCCGGGATTCAATCCCGGGATTGGAAGCTCCAATCCCGGGGATTGAGGGATCAGCGTTGAGCGTCCACAGGACGCTCAGACGCTGCCCAGCTTCCTTCTTCCAGCTCCCCTGCGCAGTGTGAGAGGTCACGCTGCGCCATCAGCCGCTGCTGGGAGCCACCAGGAGAGAGCAGAGGATGTTCCCCACGCGCCCGCCCTCGGTATATGGTGAGTTATGTGTGCGGGGCGGGTGGGGTGAGGGAGCAGCCACATAGTTAAAAGTCAATCCCGGGAATCCCGGGATTGGCCAATTTTCAATCCCGATACCCAGGATTGAAAAAAATGGCCCGGGATTGGCTTCCCTAGTCCGGACCATCCTATACAACAGATGAATCGAGAACCAAACGGAATGTTCAAGCACAAAACCAGACTGGTGTAAAATTAATATATACAGTACATTACAGAAATACAGAAAACACATGCAGAGAA
Organism: Pseudophryne corroboree; assembly: GCF_028390025.1. Taxonomy (NCBI): domain Eukaryota; kingdom Metazoa; phylum Chordata; class Amphibia; order Anura; family Myobatrachidae; genus Pseudophryne; species Pseudophryne corroboree. Next base: position 560,416,171 of record NC_086444.1, read on the forward strand.
ACAAAATACAAGGTATGTGGCAGTGCAACTTTTCTGAACATATCTTTTTCTCTCAGCTGTTCTTATAATGCTGTTGTGGAAGAAGATATAAAAGGGGATCAGTATGATATGCCGGCTGTAGGGATCCCGGGAGTCAGCAGACCGACGCTGGAATCCCGACAGCAGCAATACCGGCTTCGTTCGCCTCGCATCGGGCCCAGTGGTAAACTTCGGTCGCCACACTAATCTATTCCCCCTCGGATGGTGGCGTGGACCACCACCCAAGTGGGGATTTCAGTCGGCGGTCTGGATTTCGACCACCAGCATTTCACCGGGTGTAGGGATTCCGGCGTTGGTATCCTGACCGCCAGGATCCCAATAGCCGGCAAATTGACTGCAGACTATAAAATTTCCAGGAGATGCTCCCTGCTCCTGGACACAGTGGAGCTGATGCATAGTTGAACACAGTCCATTTGGTGGATGGATCCTGTGTGTTTTCGCACTGTGCATGCTCTGTAGCTGTGCATTCATATCGATGTTTCAATCCAGAGTAATAATCAACACATTTGCATTTCCGTTTGTGGCTGAAGTAGCATAACTGGTTGGCAATGGGGTATTCGCTAATATACGCGCCCGCACCCCCACATATCCACGGATTTGTGTGCTGGGCAGAGTTGTACGAATCACTGTCAAATACAATTCCAAAGCAAGTGAGTATAACCACATGTAGAAATGACACAAGATAGCCCTGTCTCCAGCAGGGGAGGTCAGGAATGCCAGTGGTGGCGTGGTGCCCTTGACAACATACAAGCAATCAGGGACGGACTGAGGCTCTCAGACAGCCCAGGCATATTATTGTGCATGTGCGCATATGACAAGGGGGCATGGCCTCAGGGCACACCCTGTCTCTCTGTATGCCGAGTGGCCAAGCAGAGTGCCAGGAGGCCCCAGTCTCTCTGTGTGGCTGGACTGGCCCATCAGGCCATCGGCCCTTCTGTCATTTGCCAGATGGCCAGTCCAGCCCTGCAAGCATTGACAGAGAATGTGAGACTACCCTTCTCAAAAATGCTGTTTAACCACTAATGAACAATGAATATATATTGCCCCTTTACTATTATGAATACATAATATTGCTCTCAATAAAATGAAACAAGAATTTTGCCTCTAATATATTTATAAAATTAAAGCATCAGTGGTATCTGCCTCCTTATTCAATACACAGTGATTACTCTCATCACAAGTTTATTGTGATTCCTCTCTTTCTGATTGGCCAGATAGTTCAGATAGAATACTTTTTGGTCTATCTCGCCTAACACAACCACATCATTTTTTTTCAGCAAAGTATATCTGGGGTTTCTCCACGTCTAATGGAAAAACCATTGGTGGTGCTTTGATGTTCTAATGTATTCTAAAGGCTGCAAACGCAGGATTTCTAGAGGGGTGTTTCCAAATGCAATCCACAAACTCTCGCTCTGCAGAACATTGGAGTAAGTGTGGGAGTCAGGCGGAGCGGTAGAAGAACCCAGTAACGACCCTGAAAATTAATGTAAACAATGGTCTTTTTATACACTGATAAGTGATCAGGAAAAAGTTAAACATACCATAATAAATAAATACCCAAACATAATAGAACCAGTACTGTACTTTTTAAGCACATATTCTCTAGTTCCTGGTAGCTACTCTCTCGTCCAGTGCACTAATTGAGGACTAGTAGACTTAGTAGAAAAATCTTCTACCACTGGGCATGTGCAGCAGTTCTGCTCTGTCCGTTAAACTGCATGATGTGCCGGCAGTTCTAGGAATTGTATTATATACCATTGCTATTGTTGTCATAATTTGAGCCACCTGCCAAGAGGAGGGGGGTGTTTCTAATGGTGTGTACACACGGTAAGATCCTTGCTATGCCCGATTTTCACTTTGCGATTTCTCCTGAACTCCCCGGAGCCCAGCACCACCGATTTTGACTAACTTTTCTTGAGATATGGACTATGTGTGCTTACGATTTTGGCTTACTGTATGTGAGATTTTGGCTTATGTGAGATTTAATTGACTTATGTGAGATGAACTAGATAGTACACCGATCTAGCAAGGATTGACTTGCCTGCACAGTCTATCTTTTCTTGCGATACCGACCTGGTGGGACCGCGAATCGGGATCGAATCGGGATCGCAAGCGGCATAACACCTTGCGATTTGCAATAACTTTTCTTGTGATTTTGACTATATAGTCAAACTCGAAAGAAAAAATCTCACCGTGTGTACACAAAGTTCATTTGGGTAGGACCATATTTTTCTTTTATTTCATGTAATTGTAATTTGTTCATGACCACCTCAATGTCAGTACTTTATAGATGATGATGATGATAGTTTATTATCATTATTATTATTATTATTATTATCATCATTATTATTATTATTATTATTATTATTATTATGTGGCACAGCGGTCAGCATTGCTGATTAACAGTCATGGTGGGTTCAGTTCTGAGAAGGGTCCTATGTTTATTCAGCTTTTCCCCATGTTTATCTGGGTTTTCCCTGGATGCTCCCGTTTCCTTCAACACTCCAGAAATACACTGACACGTAAATGTGTTTGTTTGTTTGTTTGTTTGTTTGTTTGTTTGTGTCTGTGTGTTGGGGAATGTTGGCTGTTAAATGAACTGGGGCAGATACTTACACTGACACGTAAATGTGTTTGTTTGTTTGTTTGTTTGTTTGTTTGTTTGTGTCTGTGTGTTGGGGAATGTTGGCTGTTAAATGAACTGGGGGCAGATACTTGCTGAATGATTAAATATTATTTTTTATTTGACACATATTATGTAGGTTGTCCATAAATTACTGAAATAAATAATCTTCCACTGTCTGACTGTTCAGCTGTTACTTTAAACCTACTTTTGAAATATTTAATGTGGCGCAAACACAATTTGTAGAGCATGACATGTTTATCACACACGCTGCACCAGCCACATGAATTAAAAGATTTCTTTGTAAATGCAAATTTTATTCAGCATTAGATGGCTAGGCACTGTTGGCATCTGGAACATTAAATCAGCAGGCTAGCAAGTTGGACAGGATTTTCTGATTTGTCAACATCATTCTCTTAGCAAGAACCACTTAAAATATATATTGACAGGAGTTGTGTATAATATGCAGTTTGCAAAATAATGGATTGGAGCAGACATACAGTACACTATATGTGTTGTTGGTTTCAGTAAGCTGTCATTTTACAAGTGTGGTGACTGTATAATTACTTGTTATAACAATTGTACACAATAATTTTTTTGATGTGTGTAACACTTAAGAAGTAATAAACATTGAAGCGGCAATCTCATGAAAAATTAAGATATGCTTTTGACATAGGGGGTGATTCAGAGCTGATCGTAGATGTGCGAAAAAATGCACATCTATGATCAAAATCTCTGACTTGACTATCAAGAGAACTGCAGTTGCATGCCACATGATGCCGAGAGCAGACATTCTATGGAATGTCCCTCTGTGGTCTGTTTTCACTGTGACATCCTCCTCCACCCTGTGTCTGGCAGACAATGGGGTAAATGTACTAAGGTGGGAGTTTTTAGAACTGGTGATGTTACCCATAGCAACCAATCAGATTCTATCTATTATCTTCTAGAAGCAGCTAGATAAACATTAAGTAGAATCTGACTGGTTGCTATGAGCAACATAAAAAAACTCCCACCTTAGTAAAGTTACCCCACTGTGTTTTGTTTCTACTCTGCACTGTGATGTCCTGCCCTTTATTTTCCCATCTTCTGCAATCACATATTATACTGCGAGCTATGTCCCTGTGGCAGCCATATTTGTTTGCCCTTCTTAGAGGTATTGTCAAGGAGGATAGATAAGGAAATTTAGATGCATGCTGAAAACTTTGCCATTTAAAGAATAAAAAAACCTATATGAGATTGCTGCTTAAAGTAGACAACATATATATATGATAATGATGATGGCCCAGAACTGCTAAGAGACTATGCTTTCACAAATAGTCCAGAGGAAGAAGAAATGGATGAAACCCTTCTCTCTATGGGGCCAATTCAATTAGCCGTAGGGTCCATGCCCTGTGCTTGTGGGTTAACATTACACGCATTTCATGTTATATTTATGGGATATTTTTATAAAATGCACGCCCAATTCCCAATTTGAATGCAGTATGTGACCTTTGTGAAGTACATGAAAGAGTGAAGAAATCATCCTGAACCCCAGAAAAGTGGCAAATACAGTAGCTGGACGGTGTAGTAGGCTGAAGGGTGGCCATAAGCAATGGAATGGAGGCAGTTAAATGGGGTCAAATGGTTGATTTGTAAATTATGGAAAAATAGTCAGCAAGTATATTTCAGCTAGAGATGTGCACCAGAAATTTTTCGGGTTTTGTGTTTTGGTTTTGGATTTGGTTCCGCGGCCGTGTTTTGGATTCGGACGCGTTTTGGCAAAACCTCCCTGAATTTTTTTTGTCTGATTTGGGTGTGTTTTGGATTCAGGTGTTTTTTTTCAAAAACCCCTCAAAAACAGCTTAAATCATAGAATTTGGGGGTACTTTTGATCCTATAGTATTATTAACCTCAAAAACTATAATTTCCACTCATTTCCAGTCTATTCTGAACACCTCACACCTCACAATATTATTTTTAGTCCTAAAATTTGCACCGAGGTCGCTGGATGACTAAGCTAAGCGACCCAAGTGGGCGGCACAAACACCTGGCCCATCTAGGAGTGGCACTGCAGTGTCAGACAGGATTGCACTTAAAAAAATTGGCCCCAAACATCACATTATGCAAAGATCAAGGCCGGCTCTACCATTATGCAGATTTAGGCGGCTGCCTAGGGGCACCAGCTCCTGAAAGGCGCCACTGAATTTATCTATCACAAAACTGAAGGATGTCTCTGTATGCGGCCTCGTCATTTTACACTGTGCTGGATGCTGCTGCAGGTCTAATCAGGTGCAGCCACTGCTATCAGGATGCACCAGTGCCTCAGAGCTTCCTCCGTGCTGACAAAATTTTGTGGCTTTGCTGACAATATGCTTTTTCACTTTAAAAGTCCTTGAGTGTTGTCCCTTTATATAAGTATAATGTTGCAGTTCACTTCAGCCCACCTAGTGGCCATCGCCTCTCCCTTTTGGGAGGCGGTGACTGTGATGGTGTTGGGGAAGGGGGGGGGGGGTATGGTTGCTAGTTAGGGGGCACTAGGCTGAAGCTTTGCCTAGGGTGCAGAGAGACCTTGCACCGGCCCTGGCAAAGATAAATTAAAAAAAAAAAGAGGTGCAAGATGGAATTGTCCTTGGGCCCTCCCACCCACCCTTATGTTGTATAAACAGGACATGCACACTTTAACAAACCCATCATTTCAGCCACAGGGTCTACCACACGACTGTGGCTGAAATGACTGGTTGGTTTGGGCCCCCACCAAAAAAAGAAGCAATCAATCTCTCCTTGCTCAAACTGGCTCTACAGAGGCAAGATGTCCACCTCATCATCATCCTCTGATTCCTCACCCCTTTCACTGTGTACATCCCCCTCCTCACAGAGTATTAATGCGTCCCCACTGGAATCCACCATCTCAGGTCCCTGTGTACTTTCTGAGGCAATTGATGGTGAATGTCTCCACAGAGGAATTGATTATAATTAATTTTGATGAAAATCATCTTCTCCACATTTTCTGGAAGTAACCTCGTACGCCGATCGCTGACAAGGTGACCGGCTGCACTAAACACTCTTTCGGAGTACACACTGGAGGGGGGGGGAACTTAGGTAAAATAAAGCCAGTTTGTGCAAGGGCCTCCAAATTGCCTCTTTTTCCTGCCAGTATACGTACGGACTGTCTGACGTGCCTACTTGGATGCTGTCACTCATATAATCCTCCACCATTCTTTCAATGGTGACAGAATCATATGCAGTGACAGTAGACAACATGTCAGTAATCGTTGGCAGGTCCTTCAGTCCGGACCAGATGTCAGCACTCGCTCCAGACTGCCCTGCATCGCTGCCAGCGGGTGGGCTCGGAATTCTTAGCCTTTTCCTCGCAGCCCCAGTTGCGGGAGAATGTGAAGGAGGAGCTGTTGACGGGTCACGTTCCGCATGAGTTGACAAGTCTCTCACCAGCAGGTCTTTGAACATGTGCAGACTTGTGTCTGCCGGAAAGAGAGATACAACGTAGGCTTTAAACCTAGGATCGAGCACGGTGGCCAAAATGTAGTGCTCTGATTTCAACAGATTGACCACCCGTGAATCCTGGTTAAGCGAATGAAGGGCTCCATCCACAAGTCCCACATGCCTAGTGGAATCGCTCCATTTTAGCTCCTCCTTCAATCTCTCCAGCTGCTTCTGCAAAAGCCTGATGAGAGGAATGACCTGACTCAGGCTGGCAGTGTCTGAACTGACTTCACGTGTGGCAAGTTCAAAGGGTTGCAGAACCTTGCACAATGTTGAAATCATTCTCCACTGCGCTTGAGTCAGGTGTATTCCCCCTCCTTTGCCTATATCGTAGGCAGATGTATAGGTTTGAATGGCCTTTTGCTGCTCCTCCATCCTCTGAAGCATATAGAGCAGGCATGTCCAAACTGCGGCCCTCCAGCTGTTGTGAAACTACATATCCCAGCATGCCCTGACACAGTTTTGCTGTCAGAGAATTCTAAAGCTGTGTTAGGGCATGCTGGGATGTGTAGTTTCTATACAGCTGGAGGGCCGCAGTTTGGACATGCCTGATATAGAGGGGTGAATTCCACCTTGTTACCACCTCTTGCTTCAGATGATGGCGGGGCAGGTTCAGGAGTGTTTGCTGGTGCTCCAGTCTTCGGCACGCGGTGGCTGAATGCCAAAAGTGGCCCGCAATTCTTCGGGCCACCGACAGCATCTCTTGCACGCCCCTGTCGTTTAAAAAAAAATTCTGCACCACCAAATTCAATGTATGTGCAAAACATGGGACGTGCTGGAATTTGCGCACAATATTGGTGGCGTTGTCCGATGCCACAAATCCCCAGGAGAGTCCAATTGGGGTAAGCCAATCTGCGAAGATGTTCCTCAGTTTCCGTAAGAGGTTGTCAGCTGTGTGCCTCTTATGTAAAGCGGTGATACAAAGCGTAGCCTGCCTAGGAACGAGTTGGCGTTTGCGAGATGCTGCTACTGGTGCCACCGCTGCTGTTGTTGCTGCGGGAAGCAATACATCTACCCAGTGGGCTGTCCCAGTCATATAGTCCTTAGTCTGCCCTGCTCCACTTGTCCACTTGTCCGTAGTTAAGTGGACATTGGGTACAACTGCATTTTTTAGGACACTGCTGAGTCTTTTTCTGACGTCTGTGTACATTCTCGGTACCGCCTGCCTAGAGAAGTGGAACCTAGATGGTATTTGGTACCGGGGACACACTACCTCAAGAAATTCTCTAAGTCCCCGTTAACTAACGCCGGATACCGGACGCACGTCTAACACCAACACAGCTGCCAAGGCCTGAGTTATCCGCTTTGCAACATCTTCCTCGCAAAGGACTGTTGGACAGTCAATTGCTTACTGGAAGCAGTACAAGTGGTCTTCCGACTGCCCCTCTGGGATGACGATCGACTCCCAGCAGCAACAACAGCAGAGCCAGAAGCAGTAGGCGTTACACTCAAGGATCCATCGGAGGAATCCCAGTCAGGAGAGGACTCGTCACACTTGCCAGTGACATGGCCTGCAGGACTATTGGCGTTCCTGTCTAAGGAGAAAATTGACACTGAGGGAGTTGGTGGTGTGGTTTGCACTGGGAGCTTGGGTACAAGAGAAAGAAGGGATTTAGTTGTCAGTGGACTGCTTCCGCTGTCACCCAAAGTTTTTGAACTTGTCAATGACTTCTGATGAATGCGCTCCAGGTGACGTATAAGGGAGGATGTTCCTAGGTGGTAAATGTCCATACCCCTACTTTTCTCATAAGTCCTAGAGGATGCTGGGGACTCCAAAAGGACCATGGGGTATAAACGGGATCCGCAGGAGACATAGGCACACTATAAGACTTTGAATGGGTGCGAACTGGCTCCTCCCTCTATGCCCCTCCTCCAGACTTCAGTTAGACTCTGTGCCCAGAGAGACTGGACACACACTAGGGGAGCTCTCCTGAGTTTCTCTGAAAAGACTTTATGTTAGGTTTATTATTTTCAGGGAGACCTGTTGGCTACAGGCTCCCTGCATCGTGGGAGTGAGGGGAGAGAAGCAGCCTACTTCTTCTGAGTTCAAGGGCTCTGCTTCTTAGGCTACTGGACACCATTAGCTCCAGAGGGTCTGATCACTTGGTTCGCCTAGCTGCTCGTTCCCGGAGCCGCGCCGTCACCCCCCTCACAAAGCCATAAGAAAATCAGTGACTTCAGGATCTCTGAGGTACCGCACAGTGGTCGCGCTGCGCGCCATTGCTCCCACACACAAGCGGCATTACAAGGGTGCAGGGCGCAGGGGGTGCGCCCTGGGCAGCAATATACCTCTTAGATATTACCTGGCAAAGTGATATACAGTGCATAGGCACTGTATACTGACCCCCGCCAGTATAAAAATATGCAAAAATAACGGGACTGAAGCGTGCCGAGAAGGGGGCGTGGCTTGCCCTCACAACTCTATACAGCGCCATTTTCTCCTCACAGAGATGCTGGGCCCGCCAAAACACTGTTAAACAGCTAACAGTGTAAAATGAGGGGGGGGGGGCACAGTTATTTAGTGCAATATGGGTTCAAGCATGAAGCACTATATATATGTATATATAATGATGAGCGTGTGTAAAATGAGTTGGTTAAAGTTTCTGTGTTTTCCCTGTCAGTAATCTGGCCATTTTAGCAATGTTGGGGGGCATTTAGTACATGTGTGTCGACATGTGTGGGTGCTCTACAGATATAGGAATCCCTCTATCGGCATTGCCGACTCCAGATGGTACTTGATTCATGAGATTAAGTGTCAGCATGTCAGTAGTTGTAAGCTTTTCCAAAGTAAACACTGTTTGGGAGACACAGACGTAAGTGGGTGACCCTGTCGGCACCAACTATTATAACTGGGTGTAAAATAATATAAAAACCTATACCTGTATGTATATATATATATGGTACGTTTGCATTGAGCTGTAGATCGAGTACAGACGTGATAGTATTTGTGGGGGCGTCCTAGTGAAATTAGGTATATGTTTCCCTCAGACCCCTCGGGGTCACAAAAATTTTATTTTGCCCATTCACTACTCCCTGTTGTCGACACGAATACTGTGTTCTATGTCAGCCATAATGTTTCCTGATTAGATCCACAACATTGGCATTCAGTACATGTTCATACACATTCAGAACACATTAATGTCACTAGGGACCCTGATGTTCCTGACAGATTTTATATATATATATATATATATATATATATATATATGAGTTGTATATATAGATATATGTGTATGTGTATTTAAATGTGTACATTTATATTACAATTTATTATGAATGCTGAAGTAAAGTTATTCCTTCTCATGTGCTGGTCGCTCTGTTGATGAAGCTCTAGGTCAGCCGTGACAAGATGGTCTCGAATCCTCACGAGGAGTCCGAGTGTTTATTCTTCTCCCGCCGTGGATAGAATAAAGTGAATGTTAGCCCCTGGTCTGCACAGGGCCCTGTCACAAAGGATCGTATACAGGAAGCTAAGTGATATTTTAATTATATGCTTTGATGATATTTGCATTACATACGCATGGGGGTGTGCTTGTATTCAGAAATGGTCGGTTACCTTGTTATCCGATATTATTACCCTGGGGAGAAATGGGATATTCCTTGGGTCTTATCTAGAACATTGCAGCTTGCTGCCGTGCGACTACAAGAGGTATGCACTGACTCAGAGAAATACTGGAGTATCTTCCCTATAAAGGGATGATCTGGTTTGGGGATGACTTGGTTAAGTTGATCTCGGACTGGTAAGTCTACCTTCTTGTGCTATGTTCCATCACAACGGTTGGTGACGCATTTTTTGTGGGATGCAGTCATTTTGACCGGTTGGATACCGTTTTTATTCCCCTTCTTTGTAGGTAGAGGGAGGTGAAAGAGGTCTGCAGCCTTTTCAACTTCGCAGAACCTGATATCGTCCTCTGTTTCTACCACATCCACCGCAGGTCGCTGGGTCTATCTTGCTGGAGCCCACACCGGTGGGAACTCGTCTAATACTCTTCAGTCAGTCTTGGAATGGACTTGACACAGTGAGTTAAGAATAGAGTCCAAAGGGGGACATACTCGAGTTTTCCAAATGATTCCCCTCACTGAGTTTTCAAATAGATCTTACCGATTCTCCTCGGGAGAAGTAGTATGCGACGCCATACAAGAGTTGGGTCAGGATCAGGACATTGTCCTGCTGTCCCTGTCACAAAAAAAAAAGCTGTTATTCAAGCTGTTTTGTGCTTCTGAGCCCGGACAGCTCGGTCAGAACAATCCCAAAAAAGGTTTCTACTCAAGAAATTGAACTACAAGATGGAATCTCTCAGGGCAGGGATCTCCAACCTGTAAAAGAAGAAAGAGGGTTTAAATGCGGTGTCACCGCATTAAGCTTACCTGGTTTTGCTATTCAGGATTGTGATTGTCATTTCACCAGAGTGATGGCAGTATGATGGTTTTCCTTCTATAGTAAGAGCCATTATTATTCTGTACTGGGACGCTCTCCTGACTACGGCGAGGTCAAGAAACAAGTGATACAATTCGTTGTTTCTCTCTGACAGTTCTTCAACACAAAGAATCGCTGTTGAACCCAACGACGCAGAGGTCGGAGTTGGGAATAAGATTAGATACTGATCTGTTAAGAGTTTGTTTTTCCTGTGAAAAGAGATCGATGATCCAGAGTCGGATCAGATTTGCAACAGTGTAAACCCATCGATACGTTCCGTTGATGCAGAAGATGGTTGCGGCCTACGAGGCCATTCGGTGAGCAGGTCAAATGCCAGAGTTGTTTTTGCGGGACCAGTTGGACATGTGGTCCGGGTCTTACCTGCACATGCACCGGAAAATAATCCTATTTTCCAGGACCAGGATATATCTCCTGTGGTGGCTTCACAGTTCTCACCTCCTAGAGGGACGAAGGTTCGGGATCCAGGATTAGATCCTGGTGTCCATGGATACAAGTCTCCGAGGTTGGGGAGCAGTCTTTCCAGGGGGAAAGGTCAAGCCGGGAAGCTTGTCTGCAATAAGCATTCTTGAATTAAGAGCTATTTACATTGGAACATCTTCGTGTTCTGCCCGTCTTAAATCTGTCAGACGACTAAACAGCAGTGGCGTAAGTAAGCCGCTGGGGCGGAACGAGGAGCAAAGCGGAAATGGTAGAAGCCGCAAAATTTTCAGATGAGCGGAAAGGCATGTAAACGCTCTATTAGAGGTCGTCGTTCCGGGTAAAGACAATGGAGAAATAGACTTCCTCAGCAGACACGATCTCCATCCAGGAGAGTGGGGTCTTCATCAAGAAGTTTTCACAGAAGTGACAAGTCTTTGGGGAATTCCTCGATTAGACATGATGGCGTCTCACCTCAACAAGAAACTTCAGGGATATTGTTCCAGGTCAAGGGACACTCAAGCTATAGCAGTGGACGCCCTCGTGACACCTTGGGTGTTTCAGTCGGTCTATGTGTTCCCTCCACTTTCACTCTTTCCGAAGGTGATAAACATAAGAAAAACAAAGGTTCAGGCGATCCTCATTGTTCCGGTCTATCCAAGGAGGGCTTGGTATCCAGATCTTCAAGACTTACTCATAGAAGATCCCTGGCCTCTTCTTCTACGAGAGGACCTGTTACAGCAAGGACCGGGCATGTATCAAGGCTTACCGGGGCTGCGTTTGACGGCTTGGCGGTTGAACGCCATATCCTAGCCCGAAAGGGTATTGCCGGTGAAGTCATTCCCACATTGCTTCAGGCTAGGAAAGAAGTAACGGCAAAGCTTTACCACCATATTTGGAGGAAGTATGTGTGTCATGGTGTGAATCCAAGAAGGCTCCTATGGAAGAATTTCAGCTGAGTCGTTTTCTCCATTTTTTGCAAGTAGGTGTGGATTCAGCCTAAAGTTAGGCTCCATTAAAGTGCAGATTTCGGCCTTATCAATTTTCTTTCAAAAAGAATTGGCCACCTTTCTGGAAGTTCAGACTTTCGTGAAAGGAGTGCTGCACATCCAACCTCCATTTGTGCCCCCAGTGGCACCATGGGACCTTAACGTGGTGTTGCAGTTTATGTCACACTGGTTGGAACCTTTACGAAAGGTTGGGTAAAAATTTCTCACTTGGAAAGTGGTCATGCTATTGACCTTGGCGTCCGCAAGGCGGGTGTCGGAATTGGCGGCTTTGTCTCACAAGAGCCCCTATTTGATCTTCCATGTGGATAGAGCGGAATTGAGAACTCGCCAACAATTTCTGCCAAAAGTGGTTTCTGCGTGTCACAGGAACCAGCCTATTGTGTTTACACACAGGTTGTTTTACATTTTCGGTCAGCATATTGCTGTATGTTTTTTCCATGCCGTCAGCTGGTGTTCTATTGAATGCCACGTTCTGCAGCATGTTCGAGGTGTGAGCTGGTATGACACTCACCGTATTTAAACAATAAATTCTCTCCTCGAAATGTCCGTCTCCTTGGGCACAGTTTTCTAACTGAAGTCTGGAGGAGTGGCATAGAGGGAGGAGCCAGTTCACACCCATTCAAAGTCTTATAGTGTGCCCATGTCTCCTGCGGATCCCGTCTATACCCCATGGTCCTTTTGGAGTCCCCAGCATCCTCTACGGACTAAGAGAAAAGGATTTACCGGTAGGTATTAAAATCCTATTATTACAGCTTGACAAAGGCAACACACGGCTTGACACCTGTTGTCCGCATTTCTGTTAAAATAATTCCACACCGAAGAGGTGATTTTTTTTTTGTAATTTGACCAGGCATGTCAATGGCCATATTCATCCCACGGACAACAGGTGTCTCCCCGGGTGCCTGACTTAAACAAACCACCTCACCATCAGAATCCTCCTTGTCAATTTCCTCCTCAGCGCCAGCAACACCCATATCCTCTTCCTGGTGTACTTCAACAGTGACATCTTCAATTTGACTATCAGGAACTGGACTGTGGGTGCTCCTTCCAGCACTTGCAGGGGGTGTGCAAATGGTGGAAGGAGCCACCTTTTCCCGTCCAGTGTTGGGAAGGTCAGGCATCGTACCCGCCGACACAATTAGACTCTCCTTGGGGATTTGTGATTTAGAAGAACGCACAGTTCTTTGCTGTGCTTGTGCCATCGTAACTCTTTTCAGTTTTCTAGCGGGAGGATGAGTGCTTCCATCCTCATGTGAAGCTGAACTACTAGCCATGAACATAGGCCAGGGCCTCAGCCGTTCCTTGCCACTCCGTGTCGTAAATGGCATATTGGAAAGTTTACGCTTCTCCTCAGGCACTTTTAGGCCCTCATTCTGAGTTGTTCGCTCTGTAAATTTTTTCGCATCGCAGCGATTTTCCGCTTAGTGCGCACGCGCAATGTCTGCAGTGCGACTGCGCCAAGTAAATTTGCTATGCAGTTAGGAATTTTACTCACGGTTTTTTCTTCATTCTGGTGATCGTAATGTGATTGACAGGAAGTGGGTGTTTCTGGGCGGAAACTGGCCGTTTTATGGGTGTGTGCGAAAAAACGCTACCGTTTCTGGGAAAAACGCGGGAGTGGCTGGAGAAACGGAGGAGTGTCTGGGCGAACGCTGGGTGTGTTTGTGACGTCAAACCAGGAAAGACAAGCACTGAACTGATCGCAGATGCCGAGTAAGTTTGAAGCTACTCAGAAACTGCTACGAGGTGTGTAATCGCAATTTTGAGAATCTTTCGTTCGCAATTTTAAGAAGCTAAGATTCACTCCCAGTAGGCGGCGGCTTAGCGTGTGTAAAGCTGCTAAAAGCAGCTTGCGAGAGAACAACTCGGAATGAGGGCCTTAATTTAGATGTTTGGGTCATTTTACTGAACTTTTGTTTTCAGGATTTTACATGCTCTCTACTATGACATTGGGCATCGGCCTTGGCAGACGACGTTGATGGCATTTCATCGTCTCTAGTGGCAGCAGCTTCAGCACTAGGTGGAAGTGGATCTTGATCTTTCCCTATTTCACCCTCCACATTTTTGTTCTCCATTTTTTAATGTGTGGAATTAAATGCCAGTAATATTATTATATCAATAGCAATGGCCTACTGTACTGTACAACTATATACTGTTGGTCACCAAAATGCTGCACTGAGCTACTATATATACTGCTCACAAAAATGCAGCACAGATATGGAATGGATACTTGCAGTGATACAGAGCTGCAAGATACAGCAATGGCCTACTGTACTGTACAACTATATACTGTTGGTCACCAAAATGCTGCACTGTACTACTATATATACTGCTCACAAAAATGCAGCACAGATATGGAATGGATACTTGCAGTGACACAGAGCTGCAAGATACAGCAATGGCCTACTGTACTGTACAACTATATACTGTTGGTCACCAAAATCCTGCACTGTACTACTATATATACTGCTCACAAAAATGCAGCACAGATATGGAATGGATACTTGCAGTGACACGGAGCTGCAAGATACAGCAATGGCCTACTGTACTGTACAACTATATACTGTTGGTCACCAAAATGCTGCATTGTACTCAGAGGCGTCACTCACCTCTGTGACACCCGGTGCGGCAGCGAGGATAAAAGGGGCGGGGCTTCGCTGGAATGGGCGGGGCTTAAATAGAGGGGTGGGGCTTCGTGGGCGGAACCCGTTTTTAAACCATTGCAGGCACGCAAAGGGGGCGGGGCTTTGCGGAGGGGCGGGGCTTCGCGTCCCGACACCCGTTTTTTTTTTCACTGGGGGGTGTGGGAGGTGAGGGCTGACTCTCGGGAGGTGCTGTCCCTGCAGTGCTGGCTCCTACAAAGTGACAGGAGCCGAGTGCTGCACATAATATAACAGTGCAGCACTCGGCTTCTGTCACTCTGCAGGAGCCGACATTTTGGTGTCACCCCTCGGCGGGTGACACCCGGGAGCGGGCCGCACCCCCCTTGTGACGCCACTGATTGTACTACTATATATACTGCTCACAAAAATGCAGCACAGATATGGAATGGATACTTGCAGTGACACAGAGCTGCAAGATACAGCAATGGCCTACTGTACTGTACAACTATATACTGTTGGTCACCAAAATGCAGCACTGTACTATTATATATACTGCTCACAAAAATGCAGCACAGATATGGAATGGATACTTGCAGTGACACGGAGCTGCAAGATACAGCAATGGCCTACTGTACTGTACAACTATATACTGTTGGTCACCAAAATGCTGCACTGTACTACTATATATACTGCTCACAAAAATGCAGCACAGATATGGAATGGATACTTGCAGTGACACGGAGCTGCAAGATACAGCAACGGCCTACTGTACTGTACAACTATATACTGTTGGTCACCAAAATGCTGCACTCTACTACTATATATACTGCTTGTTATGAACCACAAGCAGTGGTTCATTCCTGTTCACTTTCTGTTCATGTATTTTATGATATAGTTCTCTTGCAGGCCAGGATTTCCTTTGCTCTGGTTTAGAAGACTCTTGTTGGCCGCCGGTGGTTAGTCTGTTTTATTGCAACCTGTTTCCATGTGTTTAGCCTCACCTGTCTGTTAATTGCACCTGTCAGTTTGGAGTCGTGCAGCAGGGCAGCTGCATGACATAATTAATTAGGGTCCCTGCTGTGATTGGAGGTATTCCTTGTTATATTCTCCCTCACTGCCTGACACAGACGCCGGTGATAGCTTCTGTCTAGCTGCTTCCTGCCTTGAAGCATTCCTGCCCAGGAGTCCTTTGGCTTTGCCTGTGTCTGATCCAGTATCCTGCCTTGAAGCATTCCTGTCCAGGAGTCCTGTGGCTTTGCCTGTGTCTGATCCAGTATCCTGCCTTGAAGCATTCCTGTCCAGGAGTCCTGTGGCTTTGCCTGTGTCTGATCCAGTATCTTGCATTGAAGCATTCCTGTCCAGGAGTCCTGTGGCTTTGCCTGTGTCTGGTCCAGTATCCTGCTTCTTGGTGTCCACTGTCCTGTCGTTTGGAATTCTGCCTGTCCTCCGGTCCTGAGAGCCTGTGTCAGCTACTTTGGGGGTTCCTGTCCTTTTGCCAGTATTCGTACCGGTTTCGTGAGTAGTGGCTTTGCCGCGTCCCTTGGTCTAGGACGTAGCTACCTGTTGCTTTTGCTTTGGATTTTCTGCAGAGGGTTGTGCGTGTGCTGTCCTCACCGGAACACAGCGGTGTTGTGTCGGCGTGTGGACAGCACTGCCTTTGTTGTAGTTTTTGTCTTGGCGGCTGTGCCGCACATACTTTATTTAAGTTCTGTAGCACCCCTAACTGGGTACTTCCTTCTCTAGTTAGAGGTTCCCCTTGTCATCGCCCCGTCTCAGTCTACACCTTGTCTCCAACTAAGACCGGAGGGGCATCGAAGTTGGGCAGACATAATCCGCCCTTCAAACGCGGCTGCCGTGGGCCCAAGAAACCATAGTCACGCAGGCGTAGGCTGACAACGAGAGTGAGACAACGGAGTTAGGGATACTTGGGGGTGCTGCCGAGCTCCGTATCTATTGCAGCATTACGTTCCTGTACTTGGGGCTCATCCGCCCAGTTCCAGGAGTACCAAGTACAGTGAACGTAACACTGCTCACAAAAATGCAGCACAGATATGGAATGGATACTTGCAGTGACACGGAGCTGCAGGATACAGCAATGGCCTACTGTACTGTACAACTATATACTGTTGGTCACCAAAATGCTGCACTGTACTACTATATATACTGCTCACAAAAATGCAGCACAGATATGGAATGGATACGTGCAGTGACATGGAGCTGCAAGATACAGCAATGGCCTACTGTACTGTACAACTATATACTGTTGGTCACCAAAATGCTGCACTGTACTACTATATATACTGCTCACAAAAATGCAGCACAGATATGGAATGGATGCTTGCAGTTACACGGAGCTGCAAGATACAGCAATGGCCTACTGTACTGTACAACTATATACTGTTGGTCACCAAAATGCTGCACTGTACTACTATATATACTGCTCACAAAAATGCAGCACAGATATGGAATGGATACTTGCAGTGACACGGAGCTGCAAGATACAGCAATGGCCTACTGTACTGTACAACTATATACTGTTGGTCACCAAAATGCTGCACTGTACTACTACATATACTGCTCACAAAAATGCAGCACAGATATGGAATGGATACGTGCAGTGACATGGAGCTGCAAGATACAGCAATGGCCTACTGTACTGTACAACTATATACTGTTGGTCACCAAAATGCTGCACTGTACTACTATATATACTGCTCACAAAAATGCAGCACAGATATGGAATGGATACGTGCAGTGACATGGAGCTGCAAGATACAGCAATGGCCTACTGTACTGTACAACTATATACTGTTGGTCACCAAAATGCTGCACTGTACTACTATATATACTGCTCACAAAAATGAAGCACAGATATGGAATGGATACTTGCAGTTACACGGAGCTGCAAGATACAGCAATGGCCTACTGTACTGTACAACTATATACTGTTGGTCACCAAAATGCTGCACTGTACTACTATATATACTGCTCACAAAAATGCAGCACAGATATGGAATGGATACTTGCAGTGACATGGAGCTGCAAGATACAGCAATGGCCTACTGTACTGTACAACTATATACTGTTGGTCACCAAAATGCTGCACTGTACTACTACATATACTGCTCACAAAAATGCAGCACAGATATGGAATGGATACGTGCAGTGACATGGAGCTGCAAGATACAGCAATGGCCTACTGTACTGTACAACTATATACTGTTGGTCACCAAAATGCTGCACTGTACTACTATATATACTGCTCACAAAAATGCAGCACAGATATGGAATGGATACGTGCAGTGACATGGAGCTGCAAGATACAGCAATGGCCTACTGTACTGTACAACTATATACTGTTGGTCACCAAAATGCTGCACTGTACTACTATATATACTGCTCACAAAAATGAAGCACAGATATGGAATGGATACTTGCAGTTACACGGAGCTGCAAGATACA
This sequence comes from Pseudophryne corroboree, assembly GCF_028390025.1. Classification (NCBI taxonomy): domain Eukaryota; kingdom Metazoa; phylum Chordata; class Amphibia; order Anura; family Myobatrachidae; genus Pseudophryne; species Pseudophryne corroboree. The sequence goes on from NC_086444.1 coordinate 560,434,243, forward strand.
GCAATGGCCTACTGTACTGTACAACTATATACTGTTGGTCACCAAAATGCTGCACTGTACTACTATATATACTGCTCACAAAAATGCAGCACAGATATGGAATGGATACTTGCAGTGACACGGAGCTGCAAGATACAGCAATGGCCTACTGTACTGTACAACTATATACTGTTGGTCACCAAAATGCTGCACTGTACTACTACATATACTGCTCACAAAAATGCAGCACAGATATGGAATGGATACTTGCAGTGACACGGAGCTGCAAGATACAGCAATGGCCTACTGTACTGTACAACTATATACTGTTGGTCACCAAAATGCTGCACTGTACTACTATATATACTTCTCACAAAAATGCAGCACAGATATGGAATGGATACGTGCAGTGACACGAGCTGCAAGATACAGCAATGGCCTACTGTACTGTACAACTATAAACTGTTGGTCATCAAAATGCTGCACTGTACTACTACATATACTGCTCACAAAAATGCAGCACAGATATGGAATGGATACTTGCAGTGACACGGAGCTGCAAGATACAGCAATGGCCTACTGTACTGTACAACTATATACTGTTGGTCACCAAAATGCTGCACTGTATTACTATATATACTGCTCACAAAAATGCAGCACAGATATGGAATGGATACTTGCAGTGACACGGAGCTGCAAGATACAGCAATGGCCTACTGTACTGTACAACTATATACTGTTGTTCACCAAAATGCTGCACTTGATAAAGCTAAATATTTATCTTATATAATACCCTTTATGAGGTCTAAGAACACTGTACGCTATCTACGTATGAAGTACCGTAAGGGTACGCACGTTGCGTAACAATCGCTTAGCCGTAGTCGAGACGCTCAAGCGTCACGTTTGCTCACGGCCAAGAGATCACAGGCAGGCACGCTATTGGCTGCTGACTAACGTAATGATTCGCTATAGCGTAGCGGACGCTCGGGACCACGAGGAGATCACCAGCGGCGCTGACGCTAACAATGTTAAACCTTTGTATCTAAACCATAAACAGTGTATTGTGCAGTAAAACCTTAGTGTAATGATAGAGTGTAAATGCAGCACAGTATAACCTTATTACCTTTAAAGCTGTTCTAGCGTCACCGACGCTCTGAGAATACTTAACACTATAAGAAATACACAGATACCGTGCTCAGGGTCCAACGCCTAATATATATATTATGAATGATATACTTGCAAAAGAATTAATACAAATACAAATCATACACTACAATATAACATAGACTACCTAACCAGATAACTACACAGGAAATACAATACAATTACTATTTAAGGGAAAATAAGAGAGAAAGAGGAGAAGAGAGAGAGAGAGAGAGAGATTGGCCCACAATAACAAGAAGATCAATATAGTTGCGGAGAAAAACTTACGCACAAAGGAAACGATCGCATGCGCCTCTGGACATCCAGCTCCCGATTTTCAGCAATGATAACCGTTGAAGAGTGAGAGCTGGATGTGATCGGCCTGTCTATTTATGCCCCACACACAATGCAATTCAATGGTCCCTACAATCTCATTGTTCATTGGACACAGGAATTCCTCCTCACATTATAACAAAAGGTCATAGGTTGATTCATACAGGTGGGCCGTGACTATTTCCAACAGCTCAGGTGGGAGGGAAACTGGGTTTCCCGCCGCATGGATAAGTAAGTGCAAATACAGTAAATGTTCATAAACTTCTTATGTCCATAACTATTCGCACGAGCGATTAATCTGCTTCAAACCAACACCGGAATATTGCTAATTAAATACTCTTCCGATGGGTACTAAACACCACTGTATTACTCCTGTCTGACCCTTCGTATCAAACAAAGAGGGATTTCTCTGTTCATGAACATTCTATATTAACCAAACTTTCAGAATCTATCAAAGGGACCATGATCTACAAAATACATTATATAGTGAAAATATGTAACGATTGAGTCGCACGCTACGATCACATAAACTCTACCGTAAATACGCATACCGTGCGCCTGCGGGTGCCCGCGACTGTGAGTATGCGCACGTACGGGAGAGCGTACGCATGCGCAGCACGGACCTGTGTGAGGTGCAAATATGGTAGAGTAAATAGAGATATTTTTCTGACTTTGACAGTCCACCCTTTGGCAGTCAACAATAACTGCCACCTTCTAAAACATTTCAAAAAGAGAAAAATATATGTCATGGGTTAATACATTTACATGGTTGGGTAGGGGAGGAGAGGAGAAGGTAGGAAAAGGGTATGACCTAGTGAGATAGCAGAAGCATGTGTGTATGAATCCGTGTTTGGGGGTCATGTATCATCATGCCGTACGTGTTTTAAATCAAGCTTCGAGGTATTGCGAAGTATACATTTGAATTCCTTCTTATCCCGTGGTACGGGTCTGTGGATGGGCTGTCAAACTTTACCGAGCTCTTTTCGGCTTTGGTTGTAACAAAATGGGGGAGCACATTTTAGTTGATGATACATGAATGGGGTAGATATGTGATTGCTGATATCTGTGCCTGTATTCCCTATCGACTATGTGTGTCACCTGAGGGTTGTAGAAATGAAGAAAAGACATAATTACGGTAAATGCGGTGGTATTCTATGTCAGGTAAATGTACATTCGTCGATTGAGGTCTTGTTTGGTGTCTGTTGAATGCAGTCTTCTTTGTGCTTTTGCCCATAAGGTGCGAGCAAAAGCTGTCAATGTCCATAGATTTACAAAAGTGTTGGGCTAGCGTAATTTTAAAATTTCTAGGGAAACTGGGGATCCATGGCATAGTTCATCAAAAATCTGTGTATCAGGTTGTCAAAACTTTTTCTTTAATCCATCTGTTGTCTGTATATCGGCTCATCAAATTCCTCGTCCAAGTGGGTCTTTTTACCTTGGAGGAAACGGAAAAACAGGTGAAAGAAACGGACCGTAGAAATCGCATTTTCATCACATCATTGTTTCTACATTTGGGTCATAAATCAAGTCCATTGGAATTACAGTTTCCTCACTCCTTAAACTCATTACCCTAGTACGACGATTGCACCTCATTAAAGCCTGACCGCATCTAAATATCAAACCAATCGTTATGATAACACCTAAGATACATAGGAGAAACTTCCCAACATCCATTATGACTCCTTGAGCCCAGTCTCCTAAACCAGAGAACCAATTTCGCGGGTTCAACCATGACACCCAACCAGTCAGCTCATTACCTACAGCAGCAAGAGTGAGATTGTGTCTCCTGCGAAATTCCCACTTCAGTTGGAGAATATCGTCCATCTTTTGGTCTATGACCTCGACCGGATCCTCGGTGCTATTCGTAATATATGTGCAACATTTCACGCCGTATTGTGTTGCCAGTGTGACACAATATCCGCCTGTCACTGCTGTGAGGTAATTAAGAACCATTCTATGCTGTACCAGTTCTGTTTTATAAGCCTGAAGTTCTCTTCCAGTATACCTAAACGTGTCATCATACATTTCAGTGATATTATCTAACAAATTGGCGAGCGCAGATATGTATTTATAATTCAACACTCCTCTGGCGGTGCGAGTGATGTCTAACGCGATTAGAAACTGAATCCCGGTGGATTCATGGATCATGTCAGAGGCCGGATGCTCTGTTCTTTCTATCAGGTGCCGTTTAACTACGTGCTCGTAATGGGTGTGAGTATAAGGAGTTTGGGCAACACGGTGTATGTCTTTCATTTTGTCATGTGATACAGTCATTACTTCAGGCAGTACTTTTCCAATATAACACAATCCTTCAGAGTTTGGGGCAAGCCACTTATACGCCTTTCTCCCGCATATGAAATATGCATCATCGGGGAGAACATATGGGACGGAGTAGGACATAACCATATTACACACCTTCCATGTGAAATCTCCTAACCCTAATTCTTCCATCTGCTTAGTACACGTATCAGGTTGTACGATATGTGCACAGTATCCTGGTGATACCTCTCCAACTCTCGTAATCCTATTTCCTAAGGTATACCTATATCGGAAAGATTTTCCTCTACTGGCTATGTGGCGTATAAGCTCTGTATCTGTAGGCATTCTATCTGCTCTATGCGAAAAGGTCATGGTTTGATTACTCCATGACACTTCCCAATTTCCCGGCTTTCGGGGATTGGAGATGTTAAAACATAATAGGGACCTATCCACATGGTATTGGTGGAGCTTCAAACTAGGAGGGCTGGAGATATTAAATCTCCTGTCCACCGGTCTCCCACCACTTAACTCAAGTACCTCCCCTAACGTTAAAGGAAATGGTACTAGCCCTGATTTGCTATGACCTTGAGGTACTTGAGAGCATACCCAACAATCTGTTTTATTTAACACACTACCCACTAAGGAGTGATAGTCACTCAATGGATGCCGGTCCATATGGATATTAAAACTGGATTGGCATTTCTTTATGCACCCATCATCAATGACATTGTTACAGAGCCGACAGATACAGTTTTCTTCAGCTAACAATCCTTCACAATTCCTTCTATGGTCAATGCTATCGGATCGTTTTCTGATACTCGCCTTTGCTTGTTGGTTAAGTTGTTCTTGGAAAACTACGCCTCCATCTCTGTCATCAGAACCCATTCCAGAACCTCTCTCGACCTCCATGGTACTCTCGCCGGAACAGACTGCTCTGGTCAACATCATGGTCAACAGGAAAATCCGGATCACAGTCTCTTGGGGCAAGTCCATCTTGTAGGAGGAAACGGAGAAGAATGAGAAGGGGGAAAAAAATAATTTGAGGGAGAGGGGATGGGAAGTTGGAGAAAAACAATAAAAGGGAACAGGGGATCGACAACTGCTTTTGGTCTAGTGATTTTCAATGCTCAGGTGCCACCTCAATCTTCCTGGAACAGACACTCCAGTGATACAACCTCTACCGTCTGTTCCTTATCACGGGACCTCTCTGGATCAGCAACCTTTTTACAGTGGGACGAATGAACCCAAGTCTCTCTCTCAGCAACCTTCAATGCTGTAGTGCTAGTCAATAAGACCTGGTATGGTCCTTCCCATCTGTCAATAAGGCAACCTGAGCGTAGAAAATTCCGTATCATTACATAATCCCCAGGTTCAATGTCATGACAATTACTATCTGGTAATTCAGGAATCACTAACTTCAGATTATCATTTTGATTCCTCAACTGTTTACTCATGTTAATCAAGTATTTTACTGTCACTTCATTGTTACACTTCAAATCATCCTGAGGGTTAATCATAACATGCGGTTGTCGACCAAACAAGATTTCAAAGGGAGACAGATTAAGAGGGGACCTGGGAGTGGTTCTGATGCTGTACAGTACAATGGGTAAAGCTTCTGGCCATGTCAATCCTGTCTCTGCCATCACTTTACTCAGTTTATTTTTAATAGTGCTGTTCACTCTTTCCACTTTCGCACTCGCCTGTGGACGGTATGGAGTGTGCAGCTTGCTATCAATTCCCATCAATTTACACATTCCTTGAAAGACATCACCTGTAAAATGGGTACCCCTATCACTTTCGATAATTCTAGGGATACCATATCTACATACAAATTCCTGCACAATTTTCTTAGCAGTAAACATAGCGGTATTTGTGGCCGCCGGAAATGCTTCGACCCAATTTGAAAAATCATCTATACAAACAAGTACATATTTCAAATTTCGACAAGGGGGTAATTGAATAAAGTCAATCTGTATTACCTGGAAAGGGCCGCCTGCAGGTGGGATATGAGATGGTTCTGTAGGTATTGCCTTTCCGATGTTCTTTCTCAGACAGGTAAGGCATGACATTGCCCTTTTACTCGCATGAGATGAAAATCCTGGGGCACACCAAAATGCTCTTACCAACTTGCACATCCCTTCCTTGCCCAGATGAGTCAGCCCGTGAGCTGCCTCAGCTAAACATGGAAGGAATGCTCTGGGGGCCACTGGTTTACCGTGTCCATCCGTCCAGAGTCCTGAGGACTCCTGACCATATCCTTTTGCCTTCCAGACTGCCTTTTCCTGTGTGGAACACAAATTTTGCATCTCACACAACTTCTGTGTGTTGATGGTATTAAATACCATCAGTTGTGTGGTGTCTGTCTGTCTGGGGGTAGCAGCTGCTAATTTAGCAGCTTCGTCTGCTCGGCTGTTACCAAGTGATACTGGGTCTTGGCTATATGTGTGTGCTTTACATTTGATAACAGCCACTCTGTCGGGTTCCTGTATCGCTGTTAGAAGCCTTTTTATGTGAGCTGCATACGCTACCGGTGTACCAGCTGCCGTCATGAAATTTCTGAGGCGCCATAGGGCTCCGAAATCATGGACTACCCCGAATGCGTATCTAGAATCGGTGTAGATATTGGCTGATTTGCCCTTAGCCAATTCACATGCTCTGGTTAGGGCGACCAGTTCAGCAACCTGGGCTGAGTGAGGTGGGCCTAGCGGTTCCGCTTCTATGGTGCCTTGGTCATCTACGACTGCGTATCCAGTACACAAGTCTCCCGAGTCTGACTGTCTGTGACAACTACCGTCCGTGTAGAACGTAAGTTCTACATCTTCCAGTGGGTTGTCACTGATGTCAGGCCTTGCGGTAAAATTTTGGGTCAAATATTCCATACAATCATGTGTGTCTTCCTTTGTATTAAATCCTCCTTCCCCACCACTCTCATCCTCCACCCTTTGTGCCTGTCCAGGCACACCTGGGAGATATGTTGCAGGATTTAATGCACTGCATCTCCTTATGGTGATGTTTACGGGGGCCATTAGTGCCAATTCCCATCTTGTAAACCGCGCTGATGAGACGTGTCTGGTTTGGGCAGAATTTAACAAGGCTGACACTGCATGTGGTGTATGAATTGTGAGGTTGTGACCTAGCACGACGTCTTCGCTTTTCGTTACTAGCAATGCTATCGCAGCAACGCTTCGCAAGCATGTGGGGAGGGATCGCGCTACCGTATCTAGCTGAGCGCTGTAATATGCTACTGGCCTGCTGGCATCACCGTGCTTTTGGGTTAGTACGCCTGCCGCGCAACCAGCACTTTCTGTTCCGTATAGTTCAAAGGGTTTCCCATAGTCTGGCATACCCAATGCTGGTGCCTGCGTTAGGCACTGTTTAAGTCTCTCAAATGCTGTCTCAGACTCGTCTGTATGCGAAATCCGATCAGGTTTGTTTGAGGAGACCATCTCCTGCAAGGGTAACGCTAGAATGGAAAACCCTGGGATCCAGTTACGGCAATACCCACACATTCCTAAAAATGTTCTGATCTGTTGCTGGGTTTGTGGCAGAGTCATGTCTCTAATTGCTTGAATTCTATCAGCGGTCAGGTGTCTCAGTCCTTGTGTTAGACAGTGTCCCAAATATTTTACCTTAGTTTGGCATAATTGCAACTTGTCTTTGGAAACCTTGTGTCCTGTGTCTGAAAGATGAAACAGGAGCTGTTTCGTATCCTTCAGGGATGCTTCCAATGAATCAGAACACAGTAGTAGATCATCCACGTACTGTATTAATACTGATCCACTCACTGGTTGGAAAGACTGTAAACAATCATGCAAAGCCTGAGAAAATATACTTGGGCTATCTATGAATCCTTGTGGTAATCGAGTCCATGTGTATTGGACTCCTCTGTATGTAAATGCAAACAAATATTGACTGTTAGGGTGCAGAGGTACAGAAAAGAAAGCGGAGCAGAGGTCAATAACAGTGAAAAATTTCGCAGTGGGAGGGATTTGCATTAGGATGACAGCTGGATTTGGCACTACGGGGAACTGACTCTCAACTATTTTGTTAATCCCCCTTAGATCCTGCACTAGCCGGTAACCCCTCCCCCCACTCTTTTTAACAGGGAAGATGGGACTATTGGCAGTGCTGGACGTTCTTACCAGAATGGCCCTGTTGTAGCAAGCGCTCTATTACGGGATACACTCCTAACTCCACCTCTGGCTTCAGAGGGTACTGTGGGATTTTTGGAGCTATCCTACCATCTTTTACTTGTACAACTACCGGAGCTACGTTTGCCATTAATCCAGTGTCCTGTCCATCTTTAGTCCAAAGTGACTCTGGTATCTGAGATGTCATTTCTTCTACTTGGGAGGGAGTCCTATTTGTCATAATGGTATGTGACATTAATTTTGATGGGGAGTCTAACATGTCTCGTACTTCCTGAGCGTGATTCTCAGGTATGTCCAAGAATACACCTTCAGGAGTACAATAAATGACGCACCCCATTTTACACAGTAAGTCTCTTCCCAGGAGATTAGTCGGTGCCGATGCAGCCAGCAAAAAGGAATGCTTGGTATGTAAAGGCCCTACTGTAATCTCGGCTGGTTTGCTAACAGGGTAGTGCTGGACTACTCCCGTTACCCCTATGGCTGGAATTATCTTACCAGTGGTTCTCATGCCCACTGTCGAATTTATCACTGATTTGGCCGCCCCTGTGTCTACAAGAAAGTTTAATGATTTACCAGCTACATTGATTGCAATTTCTGGTTCACTTCCAAGGCTTGCAATCAATTTTACTGGCTGCAGATTACAGGTATGGCCACACCCCTATTGGGTATGGTGACCTCCCTGAATCCCGCTGGCAGCAACTACTTGTGATGGAGTTAATTGGGAGCTACCAGAGGCTTGCCAGTCTCTGTTCGGGGGATATCTTTTTGTTTCCCCTGCATGTGGCTCATAACTCCGTTTCTGCGGACCCTGATCCCAATGTCGTGTGTCGTGTCGTTGTCTAGGGGGTTGGTATGAGTTTCGTGAATTCTTCACTCTACAATCTCGTGCCATGTGTCCCTGTTTATGACAAGAATAACAAGTAACCACATTTGACTTACCCACAGGGTTTGGTGATATAAACAAAGGCTGCCTTGTGGTCAGGGCCTGTATACTTACTGCCATTAACTTATCACCTTGTTGTTCCCTGTGTCTGGTGATGTTCCTATCGTGATCAATAGCAGCCTCTCTCAAAGTAGCCACAGACAGACCTCGCCAACATGGTTGTGTGGTCTGTACCCTAGTCTTTAATGATTCTTTTAAACCATCCATCAGTACCGATACTGCTACTTCTCGATGGTTTATGTTTGTTTTAATGTCCTCTATGCCTGTGTATTTTGCCATTTCTGATAATGCTCTGTGAAAATACTCTGCAGCTGTTTCTGACTCCTTCTGTTTAATGGAGAATATTTTGTTCCATTTAACTACGGCTGGGAAATACTCCTTTAACTGTAAACTTATTCTTTTTACATTGTCTTTGTTGTACACTTCTGTAAGAGGTACATCCTGATCTAATCCACAGTCAGCTAAAAATTGAGCTGCGTCGACATTGGAGGGTAAACATGCTCTCAGCAATATCTGCCAGTCTTTATTGTTGGGCTCTACAGTGTTACCTAGGTCTCTGATGTATTTTTGGCTGGCAACTAAGTCTTTTCTAGGGTCAGGGAATTCCGACACTATGGTCCTTAATTCCATTCGGGAAAATGGGCTGTACATGGCAATGTTCCTAACAGGAGTGACTCCTGAAGTGTCTGTTTTCCCATTTGGAACTACTATTACCTTAACAGGATTAACTCTAACAACCTCATTCTGTGTAGATTCTATAGGCTGTGGTGAAATAGTTTCAGCATAGTGTATGGTGCCGTACTTACCCGTTGATACGACCTCACCTATCCCTCCGCTAGGGGCCTTTGTTACTAATCTCGGGGGTGGAGCTGTGCCTACTGTGGTCTCTGCTATGGTGGCTGCTAGAGAGAGCGCTGAAATTGTTGCCGATTCGTCCTCTTGCTCACACTCCTGAGGAAAGTTCAAAACAGGGTACAACTTGCACGGGTTAATACTTGCATTGGTTAATTGGTTAACATTATCTTTAACATTTACACAGTTGCTAAGTGTTTGTGTGTTACACCTTAGTGCGTCATTCTCCGCAACCAATTTCTCTCCTGATATGTATGGTGGCGGTGGGGCCGTGGCTATCAGTTTCCTGATCGAGCCAGATCCCGCCGCCTGAGCCAATCCTCTCTGTATGTCACCCTCCTGTTGCCACAACTGTAAATAATCATAATGCTTGATTCGTCTCTTTGCTGATTTAATGAGACATATCCTTCTCCTTAAATTCGTTAACACTTCTGTGCTGAAGCTACCTACTCTTGGGAATTTCTCCCCGTCATGTACTGTCATTCTCTCCCATTCATCACATAAAGCTTCTGTGTGACTTCCGTATTTCTCACACATTACGTACCTTGCCGACCCGACTGGTCGGTTCACTGAATCAACCCGAACCGAGGTTGATCGCCCCCTACCTGAACAAGTGGCCCCCATAGTTCGAAGGTGTTGCTTTATTCAGCCAAACCTTACGCAAACCAAAATGTTCAAAATAGGCTGACGGTGGCGGTTTACCGAGTACCCCACTCACTTCTCGCCCACGTTGGCCAGTAACACAATCACTGTATCCAGAGCTGTTGTACCCAACCTAGGGCCCCTGTGAACCTTTATTTACTGGGGCGCGTTCCCCAGCAAGTATCGGTTGTTGGATAGTTCCTGAGTGAGCAGCGAACTTCCCTTAAAATAAAAAAAATTACACAAATCACGTTAGAATGTACAAATAGCGTTTATGACCTTCGTACACAAATAGTACCGGTCAGGTTTACTAATGCACACAATTACGTGCGGTACAATCGTTCAGCACATAAGCAACTAATCTTATGTACGGAGCGACCAGTGGAATCGAAAATTACGGCTGCGAATTCCTTCAGCCAGAGCTTGTATGGCCTATATGGGTGTTGCACCAACCCTTTTAGGTGTTGTGCCTGTGGACTGTATAGCCGACTTCCTTGTCTGCTGTACCTGAACCTGCTGGTCTGCTATGACCTCCTGGTCTGTTACAGTATGACCTCCTGGTCTGCTACACTCTAATGCTCAAATTGTATGTTTTAACCAGGGATGCCTCCCTAGCCGCCATGTACGTCACTTACACGTATGTACCTCACGAGAACTCGACTTTTCTTGTGGTTCAACCTCAAAAATTGTAAAAACAAACACTCACTCACCACATATACACTTTTGTTTCTATTTCTATTTCTGCGCAGAAATTTCTCTTTAGACCAGATGTGTTACAAATTAGAAGGATCTATTAATTTAAATTTCGAATGTTAAAATAGATTTGCGCGATTTATCGCCTTGCGTTATTTACCGCGTTGCGCTATTTATCGCGTTGAAAAAAAAATTAACACTTGTGATTTGAGTTACGTGGGCGTACCCGTACGCTCCGTTGCGTAATATACGCTGCGTGCGTCGGCCCTTGGGTTGCGTACGCAAGTCTCAGTCCTTTGTTAGAGACACGTGTACGCAAAGCAAAGATCCACCGTAACACAATTTATACGTTTATCAATGTAGATGATCCTTTATCATCTACCGCGCACCACACTGACTTCGCCTTGTCTCCCAGGCAAACCTGTGTGTTTGTCTATACTTTAACTATGTTACCTTTACTCTTAAACTATGAAATAGCGGCAAATCTCTCTTAGCACGTTTATCAACTATAAAACTGGCAAACAGGAGAGTGATATACGAAAATACACAAATGAAAAAAGAAATGCAGATATGCGTGCGTGTGTACGCAAGGCAGAAAAATAAACAGTTTTAAAAGAGACTAGCGTGTTGTTCTTACCTCCGGTTCCCGGATTCCTTCAGCACCCTTTACTAAGAGAAGCAGACACTTATCCAAACAGCACTACGAGGAATATGATCTCCCGCCCTTTGCTGCTGGATAATGTCTGCTGAAATTACCTAGTGCAGATATGTGAAGGACAGGAAGAGCCCGCAATTGATAAAGCTAAATATTTATCTTATATAATACCCTTTATGAGGTCTAAGAACACTGTACGCTATCTACGTATGAAGTACCGTAAGGGTACGCACGTTGCGTAACAATCGCTTATCCGTAGTCGAGACGCTCAAGCGTCACGTTCGCTCACGGCCAAGAGATCACAGGCAGGCACGCTATTGGCTGCTGACTAACGTAATGATTCGCTATAGCGTAGCGAACGCTCGGGACCACGAGGAGATCACCAGCGGCGCTGACGCTAACAATGTTAAACCTTTGTATCTAAACCATAAACAGTGTATTGTGCAGTAAAACCTTAGTGTAATGATAGAGTGTAAATGCAGCACAGTATAACCTTATTACCTTTAAAGCTGTTCTAGCGTCACCGACGCTCTGAGAATACTTAACACTATAAGAAATACACAGATACCGTGCTCAGGGTCCAACGCCTAATATATATATATTATGAATGATATACTTGCAAAAGAATTAATACAAATACAAATCATACACTACAATATAACATAGACTACCTAACCAGATAACTACACGGGAAATACAATACAATTACTATTTAAGGGAAAATAAGAGAGAAAGAGGAGAAGAGAGAGAGAGAGAGAGAGATTGGCCCACAATAACAAGAAGATCAATATAGTTGCGGAGAAAAACTTACGCACAAAGGAAACGATCGCATGCGCCTCTGGACATCCAGCTCCCGATTTTCAGCAATGATAACCGTTGAAGAGTGAGAGCTGGATGTGATCGGCCTGTCTATTTATGCCCCACACACAATGCAATTCAATGGTCCCTACAATCTCATTGTTCATTGAACACAGGAATTCCTCCTCGCATTATAACAAAAGGTCATAGGTTGATTCATACAGGTGGGCCGTGACTATTTCCAACAGCTCAGGTGGGAGGGAAACTGGGTTTCCCGCCGCATGGATAAGTAAGTGCAAATACAGTAAATGTTCATAAACTTCTTATGTCCATAACTATTCGCACGAGCGATTAATCTGCTTCAAACCAACACCGGAATATTGCTAATTAAATACTCTTCCGATGGGTACTAAACACCACTGTATTACTCCTGTCTGACCCTTCGTATCAAACAAAGAGGGATTTCTCTGTTCATGAACATTCTATATTAACCAAACTTTCAGAATCTATCAAAGGGACCATGATTTACAAAATACATTATATAGTGAAAATATGTAACGATTGAGTCGCACGCTACGATCACATAAACTCTACCGTAAATACGCATACCGTGCGCCTGCGGGTGCCCGCGACTGTGAGTATGCGCACGTACGGGAGAGCGTACGCATGCGCAGCACGGACCTGTGTGAGGTGCAAATATGGTAGAGTAAATAGAGATATTTTTCTGACTTTGACACACTGTATTACTATATATACTGCTCACAAAAATGCAGCACAGATATGGAATGGATACTTGCAGTGACACGGAGCTGCAAGATACAGCAATGGCCTACTGTACTGTACAACTATATACTGTTGGTCACCAAAATGCTGCACTGTACTACTATATATACTGCTCACAAAAATGCAGCACAGATATGGAATGGATGCTTGCAGTGACACGGAGCTGCAAGATACAGCAATGGCCTACTGTACTGTACAACTATATACTGTTGGTCACCAAAATGCTGCACTGTACTACTACATATACTGCTCACAAAAATGCAGCACAGATATGGAATGTATACGTGCAGTGACACGGAGCTGCAAGATACAGCAATGGTCTACTGTACTGTACAACTATATACTGTTGGTCCCCAAAATGCAGCACTGTACCACTATATAAACTGCTCACAAAAATGCAGCACAGATATGGAATGGATACTTGCAGTGACACAGAGCTGCAAGATACAGCAATGGCCTACTGTACTGTACAACTATATACTGTTGGTCACCAAAATTCTACACTGTACTACTACATATACTGCTCACAAAAATGCAGCACAGATATGGAATGGATACTTGCAGTGACACGGAGCTGCAAGATACAGCAATGGCCTACTGTACTGTACAACTATATACTATTGGTCACCAAAATGCTGCACTGTACTACTATATATACTGCTCACAAAAATGCAGCACAGATATGGAATGGATACTTGCAGTGACACAGAGCTGCAAGATACAGCAATATACTACTGTACTGTACAACTATATACTGTTGGTCACCAAAATGCAGCACACTGAGCACAGATATTTGCAGCACACTGAGCACAGATATGGAGCTTTTCAGGCAGAGAACGTAGATATTTGCAGCACACTGAGCCCAGATATTTGCAGCACACTGAGCCTAGATAAGGAGCTTTTCAGGCAGAGAACGTAGCCACGTCCTCTCCGTTCAATCTCCAATGCACGAGTGAAAATGGCGACGACGCGCGGCTCTTTATATAGAATCGAATCTCGCGAGAATCCGACAGTGGGATGATGACGTTCGGCCGCGTTCGGGTTAACCGAGCAAGGCAGGAAGATCCAAGGCTGCCTCGGACCCGTGTAAAATAGGTGAAGTTCGAGGGGGTTCGGATCTCGATGAACCGAACCCGCTCATCTCTAATTTCAGCAAATAAAAGTTGTGTATTTTGAGATATATTAAGATGTCTTTATAGTGATTTTTAAGTGTATATATACACTGCTCAAAAAAATAAAGGGAACACTAAAATAACACATCCTAGATCTGTTTGTGAGCCAATCAGAGCTTGCGGATCGGCAGCTGCGGCTCCTGATTGGCTGCCGGTCCGTGAGCTCTGCTTGGCTCATGAAACAGAGCTTCATTTGACAGACATGCCGCCACTGGAGACACAGGAGAGGCGCGCGCTGGGCACTCCTTCCCGGCCTCACATGCAGCACTATTTGGCGGTGCCCACACAGCCCTGCGCCTCCAAGCCTCCGCAGTGGCTGCGGGGGTGGCAGTTACGCCAGTGGGAACAATTCTTCATTCCGTCCTTCATTACCTTGCACAATGCCACATGCGATATCGTCCAGTTGGCCTTGCAGTGAGGCCGATTGGATTATATTGCATGCTACCGCAGAAGCGTGCAGATAGGTCATAGACACTTAGCGATCCGGCCAATATGTTATTCTGATTCATCCAGAAATTACATATTGGCCCGATATCGCTCCAGTGTGTACCCAGCTTAAAGCTGACTTTAGGACGCAGACCGATTGACAGTCAGGGGCCATCTGAGGGTAGGAACAAGGGAGTGGTTAGGAAACGCAGGCATGCTGTGACTGTTTATAGGTGTGCCTGAGCCAGTGATTGTGTGTTTTTACTAAGTCAGGCAGGCCCTGTGAGGAAGGTAGATGGGCAAGCATTAGTGTGATTCTGCAATAAAGCCAATGTTACTCCATTTTGTTATATTCAATACATTATAAGCTTACTTTAGCATTAATATATGATATGCTTAAATATGCTGGGGAGAAGGAAAAAGTATAGAATGATGAAATGTTCAGAGAGCAAGAAAGAGGAACTTGTGGGTAAGCCATGTCTGAGAGATAGAGCAAAACAGAGGAACAAGACCGTTATCAGGAAGAGGACACAACCCTGAGGTTAAACTGTAACCTCCATTTATCCTTTTAAAACAAGTATAAATATATGTATGTAAGAAAGAATAAAGCAGAACTCAGACTGACTACACCAGGTTCCGTGTGTGATCATTTGATTTCTCCAGCTAGCTGCATGGCACTATATTTTGTCCACAGGTGATTCTGAATACAAAAGACAGGCTGTTGTTGGAGTCCTCTCAGAGAAGGCTGAGGCTAAAGGAGGTCTACCTCCAACATTTTCATGGTGCCGAAACATGGGAAGCCAAGAAGTTGAATAGAGGAGCAACAAGTCACCTGACTCTAGACGTTGGAACCGTTTAAACCGCGGTAAGTAAATTGATTGCGATTTTTTCGACAATTGTTACTTTACGTGTTTTAACGTCTGTGTCAGAAGTGTCAGTTTTCTCTGTTCAACTCAAGCGCTTCCTAGTAAAAGCCTTGCCTCTTTTCTATCAGAACAGTAATGTAAATATATGTCTGAAATTGAAGAATGTATTGATTTTGAAAGCTCATATAGTTGTGGGTGTTGTGCTGTTAGTTTAAAGTGGTTTGTGCAAGGTCCTCATGGGTCAGTAAATATTACATTTGTTGCACGCACTGAAAAAGATATATCAGGTTTTAGAAGGTGTAGGGGACATTAAGAAGGTGTTTATGGTAAAACTGTGGGTTATATGAAAGGTATATTAACAACAGGATGTCATGGTTTTGTTAATCTAAGGGAAGGCAAGGACTTGCGCCAGATACTGAAAGAACCAGAACCTGAAAGATTCTTTTGTCCCTATTCTGTCAGACCCACCAGATTGAGATATACCTTGATAACGGAAGATTGTGAGTCCACCCATAAGGAAACTGAATGATTACAGGTGTATGTAATCAGTAGGACAGAGGTAAACCTGTAGTGTTCAGGAAACCCATCTTTACAATAATCAACATAGAGTACTGAAGTTGTGTAACTCATATCAGAGAAAGAAGTGTTGATAAGTTGGCAGAAGGCAGGATGGGAACCTCTAATAGCAAGGGTGAATTAACCCCTGTGGAAATAGTTAAACAGGAGGTTGGAGCACATGCAGTTAAAGATATAGCCAAGGTATTTAAAAGGGGAGGATTTCCTCCAGATGGGGAATTTAACACTGACAAATGCAGAAAATTCAGAATCTGTAATAGGGAATGGATAGAAAAACGCAAGAAAGGGGATCAGGTTTATATTTGGCTAACAGCAAGTGAGAAATGGGAGCAGGAGGAGGAAAGGAAAAAGAAAGAGAGGGAAGATGACCAGCATACAGTATGACGGTCTGTTTAGCAACTACAGGAACGGACCAGGGCCATAATGTGCTAGTTATTCCCAATCTGCCCCCTCCTCCACCTGTAATACCAGTCCCAGTACCTAAACTAGTCACAGATCCACCCCCTTACCCCGCAAATCTGGGAACCCCAGGGCAACCTCCTATAGTATGGAACCAGTACCCTGATTTAACTAAATGTCCCCAATGTGCATCTTTGTTGGAACCAGAGAGGATGACATGTCCTAACTGTACACCCCAGATAGGAACAGGCCACAGAACTCCATTAATGATAAATAGACTGAAACCGTACAACCTACCCGGTCAAGGGGAAATGCATTCAGGATCCCCATTGTCTCATAAAGACAAAAGAAAACTGAGAAAGGGGAGACTGGGAACAAGAAATGTATTTTACACTGAAGCAGAAAATGGAACTCTACAGATGCATGAAATTGAGGAAGAAGATTAATCAGAAAACTTAGATGTTCCTGCTTGTTACCCAGTACGTACCTATGCCTATGTCAATCCAAGAGGAGGACAGCCTATATTAGCGGATGAGGAGGGATATGTTCAAAGACAAAATAATTTTAGACCACAATTTTTTACAAGAGAACTGCATACCCCTTTTTCAGTAATGGAAGTTACAGCCATAATAAAAGATAGCCCAGATCCCTACAAACAGCCTGGACGGTTTGGGTTATATATGGAGACTATGTGTAATTTACATTCCGCAGCATGGGTAGATGTGGAACAAATATGTAAAAATAAATTAGCAGAGGGTGATCTAAGACAGATTAAGGATATGGCAGCTCATCAAGCCACTGATTATCATGAACAGATAGAAGATGTACTAGAAGCACAAAGGAAAACTATAGCCAGTGGACCACAATTTGTGGCACGCCTAAGGAGATGGTGTTATTTAAGAAATCAAAGGTATCCAGAAGCCATTGGACCACAAGGAGAACAACCGTTTAGAAGTTACCTCTGTAAAATTAAGGATATGGTCCGAAATGAAGGTTTGGATCCAGAAGCAGAAGCAGGAGCAAGGATGGTCAGATACCGAGTATTGGAAGGTTTAAGACCAAATCTAAAACAGAAATTAATTACTAGTACTCCTGCATATAGGTCTACACCTATGGATCAAATTCTGGATACGGTAGAGGCCTTAGAAGATCTGGAAAAGGAAGAAAAGGAGAAAAAGGCAGCCAAACCCAAAACTGTCTACCTGGTCACAGGAGAAGGCTCGAAGGAAAAAAATTAGAAGGGGAAGGAAGAGCCATGATCAAGCCCGAATCTGGAAAATGCTTCTGGTGCAAGAAACCAGGACACTTCAAAAGAGACTGTCGCACATATAAGAGTTGGATAGAGAAAAGGGGCAATCAAGCCCCCAAGGATAAGTCAGACTGAAGTCCCGGCACCCCAGTACCAGTGATACTCCCGATGAACCCCCCCCCCCCGACAGAATGGAAGATGGGTTTATTAAAGTCAAACTGCCAACTGGGGAGAAAATGTTTCCTGCCTGCTTGATACTGGGGCAAGCCAATCAGTTATAAGACAGGAAGAAGTACCAACACACCTCATTACAGGAAAACCAGTGACAGCAAAGGGATTAAGTGGAGAAAAGATCCAGCTGAGGAAAACTAGGATCCTCAATGTACAAGTACAAGGACATCCACATGAAATCCCAGTAGAGTTCCTAGTATCTCCCACCTGCCCAGTCAACTTGCTGGGAGCAGATTTGCTGCAGAAACTACAAGCAAGTATTCTGTACAGAGGGAACAAGGTGATATTCAAGACAGCACTATCACCCACAGACTATAATCAAGTGCAAACCGCTATACAGATATTTCTAGCAACCACCGCAGAAGAGGATGAAGAAGAAACCCCAGAACAAATTAAAACCTGGCGAGGATGGGGAGTTCCAGACAAGGTATGGGTAAAAGGAAAAAAAGATGTGGGAACTATGAAGGTCCAACCTGTGAAGCTATCAATCAAACCAGGAACTGTACCAGTAACTATAAAACAGTACCCCTTAAACAAGGAACAGACAGCAGCCATAGGGGTACAAATTAAAGATATGCTGGAATTAGGTATCATAAAGAAGTGCAAGTCTCCCTATAGCACACCTCTGTTCCCTGTGAAAAAGAAGGCCACTCCGGAAGATAAAGGAATAGCAAACTACAGGATGGTACATGATTTAAGAGAGATTAACAAGAGACTGATCATTCCAACCCCAATGGTACCTAATCCACACACTTTATTGAACACAATAAGTCCAGAAGCCCAATGGTTCTCGGTACTGGACTTAGCAAACGCATTTTTCTTAGTTCCCATTACAGAAGACTCACAGCTGTTATTGGCCTTTTCACATGATGGTCAACAATACTGCTGGACAAGACTACCTCAAGGAGGGGCAACCAGCCCATCTGAATTTACTGAAGCCATGGCAACAGTTTTGAAGAAATGGGGACCCAGGTATCCAGACACTCAACTACTGCAATATGTAGATGACCTGCTGCTAGCAACTGCCACTAAACAGCAGTGTGAAGAAGAAACAATATCATTGTTAAAGTTTCTTGCAGATAAAGACTGCCGAGTGACACAAGCCAAGCTGCAATTTGCCCAGAAGAAGGTGATATTCCTAGGACACTGCATTTCTCAAGGAACATGCCACCTTACAACAGAAAGAATAAAAGTTATACTGGATGCTCCAAATCCACAGACCTTAACACAGAAAAGAGCCTTTCTAGGTTTGGTGTCCTATGTCAGAGACTGGATACCAGGAGCTTCAGCCCTTATGCAACCACTGTATAATGCCAAGAAGACTGCTACAAACTCCCAAGAAGAGCAAGAGACACAATGGGTGGCAGTTAAGCAGATGAAGGAAGCCATATGTTCAGCTCCAGCCCTGGGACTCCCAGACTACACAAAGACCTTTACCTTGTTCTGCCATGAACACAGAGGGCATGCTACAGGAGTCCTGACGCAGGAGCATGGACACAAGCAGCGTCCTGTGGCTTACTACTCAGCAGCGCTGGATGGAGTGATGCAAGGATTTCCAACCTGCATAAGGTCAGTAGCAGCTGCAGCCATCCTAAAGGACAAATGTGCAGATGTTGTGCTAGATCATCCACTTACCATACAAGTTCCACATGCAGTCACAGAAATACTGCAACAGGCATCTACAAGACATCTCAGCACAGCAAGGCTGACAAAATATGAAGTAGCCCTTCTATCAGCAAGCAACCTTACTATTAAGAGATGTACCACTCTCAACCCTGCAACTTTACTACCTCTTAAAGATTAACCTGACGGTTCAAAAGGAGGGAAAGATGAAGAAGTACAGCCAGAGGAAAGAACAGAACCATACCCGGAACAAGAACATGACTGTATAGCCCTCATGGAGGAAGAAATACAGCCAGATTGGAAGATTGATGACAAACCAATACATAATCCAAAATTTTTACTTTTCACTGATGGTTCTAGTTATTATGTTCAAGGATACAGAGTGCAATTGTTTCTCCCCATGAAGTCTGGAAGAACAGAAGTTTCCTTACAGCAGCAGGTAAACCTATAAAGAATGGGCATCTAATACAAAGACTAACAAGAGCATTGAAACTGCCCAAACAAATGGCAGTCATAAAGACCAAAGCACATACTAAGGAAGAAACAGAAGAAAGCAAGGGTAATGCATATGCAGATGCAGAAGCAAGGAAAGCAGCCCTAAAGAACAAACATGAACCAGCCATTTATGTTCAGGAAGAAGCAGAAGAAGTGAACATAAAGACTCTCATCAAGCTGCAAGAATAAGCTAAAATAGAACACAAGGCATGGGAAAAGATGGGAGCCAAGGAAACCTGTTTAGGTTTATGGAAGAAAGAAGATAAATGGTGCTTACCAAGAGCACTATACCCACTTATGCTACATGTATCCCATGGATCAGATCACAAGGGAAGAGAACAAATGACTAGACTGGTACAGGACCATTGGGTAGCACCAGGATTTTATGTGGCAGCAAAGAACTTTACAGACCAATGCTGGATATGTGCAGAGAACAATCCAGGAAGAAGAACAAGAATAAGCTTTGGGCAAACACCACAAGCTTATTTTCCTTTCCAGAGACTACAAATTGATTATATACACATGCCAAAGCATGGAACATATGAATATGCCCTAACATGTACTGACATTTTTAGCAGATGGCCTGAGGCGTGGTCAGTGGCCAAAGCAAATGCCATCTCTACTGCAAAGAAAATAACAGCAGAAATAGTATGCAGATTTGGGGTTCCAGAAGTAATAGAACGTCTGAATGGGAACCTAAAGCTTAAAATACAAAAGGCCATGCAAGAAACAGGGAAAGCGTGGGTAGAATGTTTACCTTTAGCATTGTTTGCAATTAGAACCACACCAGGCAAGGAGACAGGGTACTCACCTTATGAGATTTTGTTTGGGACAAAACCTAAGACAGGGTGTTATTTGCCCCAGGAACTGCAGCATAAACATGGAAATATGACAGAGTATATAAAGCAGTTGAATGAACACCTAACTGAAATACATTCTCAAGTTTTATCCTCAGGACCTGAAAGAGCTGATCTTGAACCACACAGCATCCTGATTGGCAATTGGGTCTACCTAAAAAGACATGTGAGAGGAGCACTTGAGCCCAGATGTGATGGTCCTTTCCAAGTGTTGCTAGTGACCCCCACCTCAGTGAAACTCGAGGGTCGAGACTCGTGGGTACACGCATCGCACTGCAAAAAGACCAAGATCACTATTAAACCCCCAGGAAAGTAATAACTATGAATTTACTTGGACCTAAGCCTGATAGGTCCCTGTGGGGGGTTATTTTGGGATCCGCAATGTTGGTTGTTGCAATTGTATTTACTGTACATTTGGTAAACAGGCCTGTAAGTCAAGGCCCCACTCCAGCCCCGGCCCCTGAGATAAATACGGAAAAATACCCTGTAACCATGAATAAATACCCCTGAAGTGTAAGAAAGGCATGCAGTGTGGCTTATACCACCGTGTGCAAAAATGGAAGGCAGGGATAAGTGTTTGTGCGAGTGTGGGCAGAAACCAATGAGAAAAATAATGGATTGTCAGAAACAATGTAAATTCGATTATAGTACATGGGGAAAATACTTTGCAAGGGTACAGACATGTTGGAAGTGTTGCCAAAAAAATAAATAAACAGTTTGAAATGGTCATGTATGACTGGATGTTGGACAAGGCCCTCCCTGCATAAGAGTAACGAATGGGCATGGCTGTTAGAAGCCAGGCAGAGAGGCAGGAGGGCAGTAAGGAAAATGCAGGAAATAGAACATATAAAACAGCAGTTTGTAAAAAAAGGTAGAGGAATCATCATGGACATGGGGAAAGTGGGATTTCGGTTGGTTAAACCCAGCAAACTGGTTTAAAGGTATAGGGGGATGGCTGATGGGAATTGTGGTACTAATAGCCAAAGTAGCTGGGATATGCTTATTATGCTATGTACTGATCAAGCTGCTTTTATGTTGTATTACATGTTCATTAAAAAAACTTAAGCACAAGCTGCAAAGAAAAACAAAAAAAACAAAAAGCCAAACCAGCTCCCACAGCAGAAAGTGACGCTCGAGAAATGGAGGAATATGATGATCTTGAATCACGTAATGACAGACCACCCGTCTACAAAAATGAAAGCAATCAAAATAGACTGTAAAAAGGACTCTTATGCATCTATGCCTTGTGACTATTTTGTCTGTACGGGATGGTTATTACCCTCCCTTGGCAATAGGCCCAGGGAGACAGACGTACTTGACCAGGTCATCGCCTGGCCTGCTCGGTGAAGTAGGGTAGCAAGGTATGGTGTGATGTCTTTTTGAGAATCAAAATGAGGGAAAAATGAGGAAGGTAGATGGGCAAGCATTAGTGTGATTCTGCAATAAAGCCAATGTTACTCCATTTTGTTATATTCAATACATTATAAGCTTACTTTAGCATTAATATATGATATGCTTAAATATGCTGGGGAGAAGGAAAAAGTATAGAATGATGAAATGTTCAGAGAGCAAGAAAGAGGAACTTGTGGGTAAGCCATGTCTGAGAGATAGAGCAAAACAGAGGAACAAGACCGTTATCAGGAAGAGGACACAACCCTGAGGTTAAACTGTAAACTCCATTTAACCTTTTAAAACAAGTATAAATATATGTATGTAAGAAAGAATAAAGCAGAACTCAGACTGACTACACCAGGTTCCGTGTGTGATCATTTGATTTCTCCAGCTAGCTGCATGGCACTATATTTTGTCCACAGGTGATTCTGAATACAAAAGACAGGCTGTTGTTGGAGTCCTCTCAGAGAAGGCTGAGGCTAAAGGAGGTCTACCTCCAACACCTGTGTCCCAACATTTTGCCTTGAAAAAATATATAGGACTTTTCCCTACTTTTCACCTAGCCTGGAGCAGCAAACTAAAATCTGTGTTAACTTCCATTGTTAACATCGATATCCAATTGAATAGAAAAAAGTCACAGCCGCAGGTTATTTACCCACTGTCAGGTTCTGTTTATTTTGTGTTCCCGGAGGGGGCGCTAGTGGGTCAGTGGAAGTAGGATGGAGGAAGTGAGGAGGCTGGATTGGATTCCTGCGCATGAGCGCAACATTGTTTATTAAACAGTAAGTTTAAACAATATGGCAGCAGGAATACTTGACAATAACAGTAACAAATGCAATTGTGAATGTGCAGCGTGGAAGCTGAGAGTCTATGGCAAAGTCTGTATAGTAAGTTAAATCGATCAGGGGATCGATGTGTCGGTATGGGAACCGAGGTTGTTAGGCCGTGGAGCCAGCAGAGATAATGATGGGAATAGCATGCCTGGTAGCAATTGCAGGAGACAAGTGTTAAAGTTCTCAGTGCAGTTTGAAATAACACTGGCAGCTTGCAGGATGATGAACAGGTGTAGATGATGAGATGCACCTGGAGGTGAGTCTCTACTGCAAAGGGCTGGAGCACACTGTAGCTGGTAAAGGTGTGAAGCTTGATCACAAGTGCAAGGATTGCTGGTGCTTGTGGTTCCACGGTAGTACAGGATCAAACTGGAAGGCAAAGCAGGTAAACAGAGGAACTGGAGAACGGAGCCAGAGACACAGGTCATAGGAGTGACACGAAGTCCAGGACAAGGACTGACTCACCCTGCTGCTCCTGATATACCCCCCGGTCTGTAGGTATTGGTGGAAAGTGAATGAGGAGGTGCGGCCAAGCTCCGGATTGGCTGATGCGGTAGTCCGATGGAAACTGTCATGGCGGCGCCCATGCCGCGGCCCGGCGGGAACGCGGCGTGCATGCACGCCCGCTGGCAACAGGAATGTCCTCAGGCCCAAGATGACGTCCGGCGACAAGGCGACCAGTGGCAGCGAGACGCAGGGACCCCGGATGGAGACCGCACCGACGGACAGATGCAGCTGTGGTAAGTCGATTCCTGACAGTACCCCCTCCTTTATTTGTGGGCACCGAACACCCACGTGGCTTGGAAGGATGAGTTCTGTGGAAAACATGGACCAACCTTGGAGCATGAACATCTGTAGCATTTACCCAACTCCTCTCCTCAGGACCATAACCGGACCAGTCAATGAGGTATTGCAGATGACCGTACCGGCAACGGGAATCCAGAATCTTCTCTATTTCGAACTCAATGCCCCGTTGGGTTCGTACTTTGGGGCCAACTGGAAGAGCTCTTTGGAAACGATTCAGGATCAAGGGTCTAAGGAGAGAGACATGAAAGGCATTAGGTATTCGCAAGTAAGGAGGCAATCTGAGCTTGTACGCTACAGGACTGATGACTTTGTCAATGGAAAAAGGACCAATGAAGCGTGGTGCAAACTTCATCGATGGCACTCTGAGACGAAGGTTCCGGATGAAAAGCCAAAACCTATCATTGGGTTTTAGGCTGGGAACTGCACGTCTTTTGCGGTCGGCAAAGAACTTGTATCGACTTGAGGCCTTTTTAAGGGAAACATGAATTTTCCTGCAAGTAGATGAAAACTGACTTAGAACAGAAGTGGCTGCAGGAACATCGATGTTTGGTAGATCTTGGAAATCTGGGACACGAGGATGTTGCCCATATACAGCAAAGAACGGGGTGGTCTCCGTGGCAGTATGATAGCGAAAGTTATGAGCAAATTCAGCCCACAGGAGCAGGTCTACCCAGTCATCTTGGGAAAAGGAAACATAAAGTCTCAAGAAGGTCTCTAGTTCTTGATTCACCCTTTCCGTCTGTCCATTCGTCTGAGGGTGGTAGGCTGACGAAAATTTAAGCTTAACTTGTAGGGCAGAACAGAGGGCTCTCCAAAACCTTGCTACAAACTGAACTCCACGGTCAGATATGATTTCAGTAGGCAGACCATGTAAGCGAAAAATCTCCCGTAGGAAGATTTGAGCAAGTTTTGGAGCAGAAGGAAGACCTTGGAGTGGAACAAAATGGGCCATTTTGGTAAACCTGTCGACAACTACCCAGATGATGTTGAATCCTTGAGAGGAGGGTAGATCGGAGATGAAGTCCATGGACAGGTGAGACCAGGGACGGCTGGGTACGGATAATGGTTGTAACTGACCTGCCGGAGACTGTCTGGGAGTCTTATGCTGGGCACACTTAGGGCAGGATGCCACGAAGTCCTTGATGTCGACCTTCATTTTCGGCCACCAGTAAGTTTCAGACAGGAACTTGAAAGTCTTTAGGACACCAGAATGCCCTATGAACTTAGACGGATGAGCCCAAGACAGCAACTTAGAACGAAGCTCAGGGGAAACAAAAATCTTGCCAGGAGATGGAACAGGAGTAACTTGAGACGAGGCAAACACAACTGGATTCAAAACAGGATGCGGAACTGGAACGGAAATCTCCTCTTCGGATTCCATAGAACGAGACAGAGCATCAGCTTTGGTATTCTGAGAATCTGGATGGAAATGAAGCTTAAAGTTGAAACGAGAGAAGAACATTGCCCACCGGGCCTGGCGAGGATTGAGACACTGGGCTGCCTTTAGGTAGAGCAGGTTCTTGTGATCCGTGTAGATGTTAAAGGGGAACTTTGCTCCTTCCAGGAGATACCTCCACTCCTCAAGAGCCAGCTTGATCGCCAGTAATTCTTGGTCACCGATGGAGTAATTAGCTTCCGCAGGAAGGAATTTGCGAGAGAAGAACCCACAAGGGTGAATCTTCCCATCAACCCCTACTTGGGAGAGAACAGCTCCGACTCCCACTGTAGAAGCATCTACCTCCAACTCGAATGGCTTGACAACATCTGGTTGTGACAGAACTGAGGCGGACATAAAAGCCTGCTTGATTTTCTGAAACGCAGCCAAAGCATCTTCTGACCAGTTGGAATGATCTGCCCCTTTTCGAGTTAAACTGGTAATAGGAGCAATGAGAGTTAAGAATCCTCTGATGAACTTCCTATAATAATTAGCGAACCCCAGGAATCGCTGAATGGACTTGAGAGTACTCGGAATAGACCAATTAGCAATAGCTTCCAATTTTGTCGGCTCCATCTGGAGATCCGATCCAGAAATTATATACCCTAGGAAGGGTATGGAGGAAACTTCGAAGGTACATTTAGACAACTTGCCATAGAGACGGTTCTCATGAAGACGTCGGAGGACCTCACGAACTTGTAGGAGATGCGAGGAGAGATCTTGAGAGAAGATGAGGATATCATCCAGATAGACTACAAGATATTTATACAGAACATCACGGAAAATTTCGTTAACAAAGTGCTGGAACACTGCTGGGGCATTACTCAACCCGAATGGCATTACTAGGTGCTCGTAATGGCCATCCCGAGTATTAAAGGCTGTTTTCCATTCATCACCACTTCGAATCCTGATGAGATTGTAGGCACCGCGGAGATCTAACTTAGTGAAAATGTGGGCTCCCTTGACTCTGTCAAATAATTCAGTGATGAGCGGTAGTGGATAGCTGTTTTTGACGGTAATATCGTTGAGCCCCCGGTAATCGATGCACGGACGTAATCCTCCATCTTTCTTTTTAACGAAGAAAAAACCCGCTCCGGCGGGCGAAGATGAAGGGTGAATAAATCCTTTCTGTAGATTCTCCCTGATGTACTCACTCATTGCCTCGGTTTCAGGTACAGATAACGGATAAGTACGCCCTCTAGGTGGCTTTTTGCCGGGGATGAGATCGATGGGACAATCCCACTCTCTATGGGGCGGCAGAACATCGGCGGCCTTTTCACTGAAGACGTCAGAGAAATCTTGGTAGGCCACAGGAAGACTTGACTGAACTTTAACCTCTGAAGACCTCACAGGACGAACTTGGGCTAGGCAGGACTGATGGCAGTGTGAGCCCCAAGAAGTCAGTTGTAACGTGGACCAGTCAATCTGCGGATTATGTATGTCAGGTTCTGTTTAGTTTGTGTCCCCGGAGGGGGCGCTAGTGGGTCAGTGGAGGTAGGATGGAAGAAGTGACGAGGCCGGATTGGATTCCTGCGCATGTGCGCAATGTTGTTTATTAAACAATAGGCTTTAAACAATATGGCAGCAGGAATACTTGATAACAACAGAAACAAATGCAATTGTGAATATGCAGCGTGGAAGCTGAGAGTCTATGGCAAAGTCTGTATGGTAAGTTCAATCGATCAGGGGATCGATGTGTCGGTATGGGAACCGATAGTTGTTGGACCGTGGAGCCAGCAGAGATGTTGGTGGGAATAGCAAACCTGGTAGCAATTGCAGGAGACAAGTGTTAAAGTTCTCAGTGCAGTTTGAATAACACTGGCAGCTTGCAGGCTGATGAACAGGTGTAGATGACGAGATGCACCTGGAGGAGAGTCTCTACTGCAGAGGGCTGGAGCACACTGTAGCTGGTAAAGGTGTGAAGCTAGAACTCAAGTGCAAGGGTTGCTGGTGCTTGTGGTTCCACGGTAGTACAGGAACAAACTGGAAGGCAAAGCAGGTAAACGGAGGAACTGGAGAACGGAGCCAGAGACACAGGTCATAGGAGTGACACCAAGTCCAGGACAAGGACTGACTCACCCTGCTGCTCCTGATATACCCCCCGGTCTGCAGGCATTGGCTGGAAGGGAAACGAGGAGGTGCGGCCAAGCTCCGGATTGGCTGATGCGGCAGTCTGAGGAAAGCTGTCATGGCGGCGCCCATGCCGCGGCCCGGCGGGAATGCGGCGTGCATGCACACCCGCCGACAACAGGAGCGTTCCTAGGCCCAGGATGGCATCCGGCGACAGGGAGACCAGCGACAGCGAGACGCAGGAACCCCGGACGGAGTCCGCACCGACGGACAGATGCAGCTGTGGTAAGTCGATTCCTGACAATGTAGCTGGAGCTAGGGCATACCCAAAACGATCTCCTGGGTTGCCTGAGGGATGACTAGGAACTCAATTAATTCAGAATGCAGGAATCCGACTCCTAGCACAACTGGCTTGGTTTGATGAGAGATGTAACCCTTGGAAATTCGGCTACCATCCACTGCAGTGATATAGGCTGGATATGAGAGTTCGCAGATAGGCAGACGGAACTTATCAACTGCAGCTTGAGTAATGAAGTTTCCAGCAGCTCCACAGTCCACTAATGCAGTTACAGACTGGAGTCCAGCCCTAGTCTCTAAAGTCACAGGAAGGATAAGGTCTTATTTTGAAGGAGCTTGTCTAGAAGATCCCAACTTGACTCCTCCTTTACAAGTCAGGATATGGCGTTTCCCGAACGCGCTGTACAAGAATTAATTTGGTGACCTGTAGCCGCACAATAAAGACACAGTCTCTCTCGAAGTCTTCTTGACGCTCCTCAGGGGTTAAGCGGGACCTATTAATTTGCATAGGCTCGTCAGAAGGTGGAGGCTGAAATTGTATCGGAGGTACCATTCTCGGCTTGCGAGGCTCACTACGAGTACGCTCACTGTTGCGTTCGCGAATGCGAGAGTCCAACTTGATACACAAAGAAATTAACTCTGATAATTGCTCAGGAATGTCACGGGTAGCTAGTTCATCTTTAATCCGATCAGAGAGTGCATGCCAGAAGGCTGCTACCAGCGCTTGGTTATTCCATTGAATCTCTGCGGCTAACGTCTGGAACTGGATGACGTATTGACCCATGCTACGGGTACCTTGACGGAGTTGGATAAGATCTGCAGAAGCTGATGTTGCGCGACCTGGTTCATCAAAGATGCGTCTGAAGGTTGACACAAATTCGGTATAGTTATACATAAGAGGGTCAGCACGTTCCCACAGAAGAGACACTCAACTCAAGGCTGATCCAGAGAGCAGAGATATAATGTAAGCAACCTTGGATCTTGGCGTGGGGAAGTTGTGTGGCAACAACTCAAACTGGATCTCACATTGATTAAGAAACCCGCGACATAACTTGGGGCTGCCATCATATTTGCTGGGCACGGGCAGGTGCAAGCGTGACAATGGAGTTGATGCAGCCGGTGAAGGAGAACCCGCTGCACTTGCAGGAGCAGGGGTGACTGGAACTGAAGAAACGAGAGCACTGGGCAGAGACTGTTGTAGTGTATCAAGACGGGAGGACATTCCTTGCAGGAACTGGAACATCTGCTGCTGTGCAGCCTCTTGACCATCCAAACGGGAGACCAGATTTTGTAAGGCCCCTGACCCCTCGTTCTGACCACCATCCGAGTCCATCGGTCCTGGACTTACTGTCAGGTTCTGTTTAGTTTGTGTTCCCGGAGGGGGCGCTAGTGGGTCAGTGGAAGTAGGATGGAGGAAGTGAGGAGGCTGGATTGGATTCCTGCGCATGAGCGCAACGTTGTTTATTAAACAGTAAGTTTAAACAATATGGCAGCAGGAATACTTGACAATAACAGTAACAAATGCAATTCTGAATGTGCAGCGTGGAAGCTGAGAGTCTATGGCAAAGTCTGTATAGTAAGTTCAATCGATCAGGGGATCGATGTGTCGGTATGGGAACCGAGGGTTGTTAGGCCGTGGAGCCAGCAGAGATGATGATGGGAATAGCATGCCTGGTAGCAATTGCAAGTGTTAAAGTTCTCAGTGCAGTTTGAAATAACACTGGCAGCTTGCAGGCTGATGAACAGGTGTAGATGATGAGATGCACCTGGAGGTGAGTCTCTACTGCAGAGGGCTGGAGCACACTGTAGCTGGTAAAGGTGTGAAGCTTGATCACAAGTGCAAGGATTGCTGGTGCTTGTGGTTCCACGGTAGTACAGGATCAAACTGGAAGGCAAAGCAGGTAAACGGAGGAACTGGAGAACGGAGCCAGAGACACAGGTTATAGGAGTGACACAAAGTCCAGGACAAGGACTGACTCACCCTGCTGCACCTGATATACCCCCCGGTCTGTAGGTATTGGTGGAAAGTGAATGAGGAGGTGCGGCCAAGCTCCGGATTGGCTGATGCGGTAGTCCGATGGAAACTGTCATGGCGGCGCCCGTGCCGCGGCCGCCCGCTGGCAACAGGAATGTCCTCAGGCCCAAGATGACGTCCGGCAACAAGGCGACCAGTGGCAGCGAGACGCAGGCACCCCGGACGGAGACCGCACCGACGGACAGATGCAGCTGTGGTAAGTCGATTCCTGACACCCACATTAAGTCATTTTCAACAAACCCATTGCTAATTGAATCGGCCCATATATGTATATGTGATTTGATAACGCTTTTTACCTACAATGCACCCAGGGGTGTATCTACCCATTGGCCAGGATGGCACTCGCGACGCCAGGGGTGCCAGCTGAGCAGGGGGCGCCGCCAGACGGTGCCACCCTCAGCCAATGGGTGGAATCCCTTAAGCCGTAGTGTCTGGCAAAACCTGCTGTGCCGAGCTGCCTGTGCATTGCCTGGGATGGAGGACAGTGGGGCATATCTAGCACCGTGGGGGTATATCTGGCACTATGAGGGCATATCTAGCACCGTGGGGACATGTGTATCTGGCAATGTGGATGCATATCTGGCAACGTGGGGGCATATCGGGCACTGTGGAGGCATATGTGTATATGTGGCATATGTGTATCTGGCACTGTGGGGGCATGTATGTATCTGGCACTGTGGGGGCATATGTGTATCTGGCACTATTAGGGGCATATGTTTATCTGGCACTGCACTATTGGGGTCATATGTGTATTACACCTCCATTTTTATTGGCCACGCCCCATGTGGCATGTGGCCACACCGATTTTTCAGCGGATTTGTTTCTACTCGCACCACTGAGTAGTGCGCTGCACTGCACTGCACTTATTTGCACTACTATTTGATTTTACTACCTGCCCTTGGGTGGCATTGCCTCCCCAGCCAGGCCAGGCACTGCTGATGTCTCCTCAGTGTTATAAGAATTACTGTGTGGGCATAATGTGTAAAGGGAACTGCTACTTTGTGGGCATGATGTGTATAAAGGTTACTACTGTGTAGTGTCATTTGAATTGGGGTAACTATTGTATGGTCATGCCTCTTTCCCCCAAGATCATGTCCCTTTTTTGCACATGCACCTTCCCTATTTCAAATATGGGTGGCGCTAGTCCCTTACTTTGCCAGGGGCGCCCAAACCCCTAGATACACTCCTGCATGCACCCACCATTACACTCTCTTTCTCATTCCACACCCATTGATCTCTCCTGGAAAAGTGTTGTTTATCGAGTTGGGGGTCACCATTCCGATGCTGATACCGGCTTTTAGATGGCCGGCGGGAGGGTCAAGCGCAACGAAGTCCCTTGCAGACTTGCTGCACTCACCACAGGTTCTATTCCCACTCTTTGGGTGTCGTGGACACCCATGAGTGGGAATTGTCCCTGTTAGTTGGTATGCCGACTGTCGGGATTGTCAGGGGGCAGGGTCCCGGCGTCGGTATTGTGACCAGCGCTGGCCACATAAGTACATCCCTGTTTATCTAGATACAGCATATGAAGGTGAATAGAGGTGTGCCGTCTGACCTAGTGTCTGAACAGACAGAGGTCTGTACTATTATTTTCTGACAGTACATAGTTCATTTTTATGTTTTTTTAATTTTATGGGCTCAGCATATTACATTGCTGCAGTTTAGTTGTCTGGAAATACTGTGTCTTAGCAAAGCAAGTAAGGTGTCTGACAGTTTTTAATAATAACTGCCAAATGTTATTCTTTAAGGAACAGAAAATGACTGTACCATTGCTGTTTCTTTTTAATGATGGAAGTCTGGGCCTCTGCCTGTGCAGTTTATATCTGTTCCCAAACATGAAACACCCCAGATTCAGATTTAATGAAGGATTATGCAGTTATCCAGCTGATCGCATGTTGTGGTTATCTCTACAAGATTCTCTTATCTTTAATAAAGCAAAATGTAAAACATCAGTAAAATGGCAGAAACATTTGTGAAGAAAGTCAAGGAACCTGTGCACAAGAATTTGCATTACTGTATGAATATATTCATAAAAGCAGATTGCTGCAACAGATTGCTGTAATAAAACCTTAAACATGTTCCTAATTATTCTGTTTTAAAATGGGATTCCATCTAAAATGGCTTAACAAAACTACAATAAAGGGAAGGAAAAGATATGAAAATAACAACATGGTTTAATGGGGTTTGTTTTATTACGTTTTATTTTTCCAAGTTGCCTTGAAATGCTCAATATTATGTTTATCATCACACTCTCATAGGAAAAGATTTGCAAAGTAATTTCTATATATTTTATTTATTGTATACTTAAAACAAAAACAACAACAACAATATCCACATTTAATTTTAATAGCTGTAAATTATGGTATATGTCACAATATGCAATTTACTGCATATATACCTAACCATACAACAGTAGGTTCCATACCTTGGACTCATCTCATTCTTATATAACACTGTCCGGACCTCTGACGCTCCTCAGAGATATACAGAGGAGTTGAAGTGGGAGGCAGATTTGGGAGTGACCCTAAACATGGATGATTGGTCTGACATATTCTAGCGCTTCTAGATCCTCTATTTGTGTTTCTATTCAGAATTTTTTTTATAAATTATTATGCAGATGGTCCCAACCAGACTCCACAAAATTTTCCCTCAGCTTCCTCTGCGAGTTACTCAGCCACTGGGTCCTTGGAATATACCTATTCTTCCCAAACATTTTTTGTTCTCCTGCTGTTACCTGATTTGTTACACCATCAAAACAAGCTTGCCAGACATGTCCTGATGGCTGCTACCTGTCTCATCAATCCTAACTGGAAATCCCTGAGCCCCCTCCATGGCTTCACTCAGTCAGAAAATATGGTTCACTTCATTTACGAAATGGAGAGGATAACGAGCTTCATGAAGGACTCTTTTGGTCCAGTGGTGTTCTGTAATTTTTAATGTGAGGAGTGTTGTAAATAAATTAGCAGTCATAAGCACTCATTCAAGATAAAAAAGAGAGGTCTTTATTCTAACATTTCAATCTCAAAAGCATATGTCCTTGATATAGGTCAAATCTGTTACCATAATTGCTAAGTTGTCTACGTGCAAATCACCACAGGTTTCTGGAGAGCTGCAGAAGTGTGTTTTTACTAGCTGCAGTACTGCTAAACAACGGTTGTAGAGGCAAAACAAACACTTCCTATATAACAAGTGGATGACAATGATGCAACTTCCGCCATCTACATACAAAGTACATCTATATACCCCTATTTTAATATAAAGAACAATAAATAGATGTGTGGGTGTAAGACAGAGTGCCAAATGTTGGATATGGGGACATTGTGCAACAAAGAACAAACATAAGCCGAAAAATGGGAAGTTAAGTACCACAGTCCTGACATTTTGGATTAGCCCTGGGAATTCTCCTAAACTCGGTGATGATGAAAGAGGCTAATGGTGTGTCTGGTCTCTGAATAGGCTTTCTTCTGGGCAAGGTCATGGGACTGTTCTGCACTCCAATAGGTGCTACTTCAGTGGATTTATTGTCCATGATGATGTCATCATTATTCATTCAGTGTCAAGTGAGGGGGAGGTGTTGGCTCGGTTCCGGTATGAATGGTCGACCATGTTATGGTCGACAGTCATTAGGTCGACCAGTATTGGTCGACATGGACACATGGGGGTAAATTTACTAAGAATCATATTTTCCTGTTTGAGGTCAAAGTTCAATCACGAATGACATCGAAAGTGTAATTATGCAACTTTTTGAATTGATTACAACTAATTTACTAAGCTGCCGTATTCTGCATTTTCGGGTTTTCCGATGTCGATGTCATTCGTTTTTTTTGGCAGTGTTTTACGTGAGTGACTTGTAAAACACTGCCGACTTTAATACAATGAATCTCGGCCGGATCTGAGAGATCCGTGCTGGGCTTCATTGTGCACCTTGTAAAAAAAAAAAAAAAAAAAAGTTTAAATGTAAAAAAAAAATTGCGTGGGGTCCCCCCTCCTAAGGCAAACCAGCCTCGGGCTCTTTGAGCCGATCCTGGTTGCAGAAATATGGGGAAAAAATGGACAGGGGTTCCCCCATATTTAAGCAACCAGCATCGGGCTCTGCGCCTGGTCCTGGTTCCAAAAATACGGGGGACAAAACGAGTAGGGGTCCCCCGTATTTTTGAAACCAGCACCGGGCTCCACTAGCTGGACAGATAATGCCACAGCCGGGGGTCACTTTTATACAGTGCCTTGCGGCCGTGGCATCAAATATCCAACTAGTCACCCCTGGCCGGGGTACCCTGGGGGAGTGGGGACCCCTTCAATCAAGGGGTCGTCCCCCCCAGCCACCCAAGGGCCAGGGGTGAAGCCCGAGGCTGTCCCCCCCATCCAATGGGCTGCGGATGGGGGGCTGATAGCCTTTGTTCAAAGTGAATGATATTGTTTTTAGTAGCAGTACTACAAGGCCCAGCAAGCCTCCCCTGCAAGCTGGTACTTGGAGAACCACAAGTACCAGCATGCGGCGGAAAAATGGGCCCGCTGGTACCTGTAGTACTACTACTAAAAAAATACCCCAATAAAGACAACACACACACACCTTGAAAGTATAACTTTAATACATCCATCCACACCTCCATATACACATACTTACCTTATGTTCCCACGCAGGTCGGTCGTCTTCTCCAGTAGAATCCATGGTGTACCTGTAGAAAAAATTATACTCACATAATCCATGGTTGAAGGCTCCTCTGCTTGTAATCCTTTTGTAATCCACGTACTTGAAAAAATAAAAAAACGGATACCCGACCACGAACTGAAAGGGGACCCATGTTTTCACATGGGACCCCTTTCCCCGAATGCCAGAAACCCACTCTGACTGATGTCTAAGTGGGTTTCTTCAGCCAATCAGGGAGCGCCACGTTGTGGCACCCTCCTGATCGGCTGTGTGCTCCTGTACTGTCTGACAGGCGGCACACGGCAGTGTTACAATGTAGCGCCTATGCGCTCCATTGTAACCAATGGTGGGAACTTTCAGGTCAGCGGTGAGGTCACTTTCGGTCAACCGCAGACCTGAAAGTTCCCACCATTGGTTACAATGGAGCGCATAGGCGCTACATTGTAACACTGCCGTGTGCCGCCTGTCAGACAGTACAGGAGCACACAGCTGATCAGGAGCGTGCCACAACGTGGCGCTCCCTGATTGGCTGAAGAAACCCACTTAGACATCAGTCAGAGTGGGTTTCTGGCATTCGGGGAAAGGGGTCCCATGTGAAAACATGGGTCCCCTTTCAGTTCGTGGTCGGGTATCCGTTTTTTTATTTTTTCAAGTACGTGGATTACAAAAGGATTACAAGCAGAGGAGCCTTCAACCATGGATTATGTGTGTATAATTTTTTTCTACAGGTACACCATGGATTCTACTGGAGAAGAGGACCGACCTGCGTGGGAACATAAGGTAAGTATGTGTATATGGAGGTGTGGATGGATGTATTAAAGTTATACTTTCAAGGTGTGTGTGTGTGTTGTCTTTATTGGGGTATTTTTTTAGTAGTAGTACTACAGGTACCAGCGGGCCCATTTTTCCGCCGCATGCTGGTACTTGTGGTTCTCCAAGTACCAGCTTGCGGGGGAGGCTTGCTGGGCCTTGTAGTACTGCTACTAAAAACAATATCATTCACTTTGAACAAAGGCTATCAGCCCCCCATCCGCAGCCCATTGGATGGGGGGACAGCCTCGGGCTTCACCCCTGGCCCTTGGGTGGCTGGGGGGGATGACCCCTTGATTGAAGGGGTCCCCACTCCCCCAGGGTACCCCGGCCAGGGGTGACTAGTTGGATATTTGATGCCACGGCCGCAAGGCACTGTATAAAAGTGACCCCCGGCTGTGGCATTATCTGTCCAGCTAGTGGAGCCCGGTGCTGGTTTCAAAAATACGGGGGACCCCTACTCTTTTTGTCCCCCGTATTTTTGGAACCAGGACCAGGCGCAGAGCCCGATGCTGGTTGCTTAAATATGGGGGAACCCCTGTCCATTTTTTCCCCATATTTCTGCAACCAGGATCGGCTCAAAGAGCCCGAGGCTGGTTTGCCTTAGGAGGGGGGACCCCACGCAATTTTTTTTTTTTAAATTTATAACATTCCCCCCCCCTTCCCACTGAAAAACATGCACGGATCTCATGGATCCGTGCATGCCTATACAAACACGGGATAAAAAAGCAGGTCTGTTTTTTTTTAGCACTTTTTCACGATTTGTATTTTAGCACGGCAGTGTTTGGCTATTGTCGGCAGTGTTTGTGTTTTGCACTTTTTAGTAAATGACCGATTTCTACCAAATTGCAGGCGTATTTGACCGATGGTGTATTGATTCGTGATTTTTTCCTAGGACTTCCAAAATATTACGAATGCCCTCATCACTGCCGTGATTTTTGCTTAGTAAATTCCCGAGATGACACTTTGAAGAAAAAACGGCATCTCGGTCAAAATCGGGACCTTAGTAAATATACCCCATGGTCGACATGGACACACGGTCGACACGTGAAAATGGTCGACACATGAAAGGTCGACACATGAAAAGGTCGACATGCGTTTTTTTTAAAACTTTTTTGGGTGTCGTTTTTTGCGTAAAGTGACTGGGAACCCCAATTAGTGCACCGCGCCCCCTCGCATGGCTCGCTTCGCTCGCCATGCTTCGGGCATGGTGCCTTCGCTTCGCTCGGCACAGATTACCGTTTCAATCGTAGTCCACGTGGATCGTAAAGTATGGAAAAGTTCCCCAAAAGAAAAAAAAAGTTAAAAAAACTCATGTCGACCTTTTCATGTGTCGACCATTTTCATGTGTCGACCATGTGTCCATGTCGACCATGTCAACGTCGACCAATAGTGGTGGACCTAATGACTGTCGACCATAACATGGTCGACCATGTGAACGGATACCGTTGGCTCACACACCCCTAGGAGGTGGCTCCTGCTGCACTTATACAAAACACCATCAAATTGCACCACAAAGCTGTTAGGCCTGTTGCTAAATCCCTGCACAGTCCTGACTTTGACAAAGCCTACAGGGGTCTTGATGCAGATATTATGCCCAGGAAACAGTGGTCTTAAGTGATGAGATCTTGTATAAAAGTGGCTTGGAGACACAACCTGGAATTCTGCAGCGCATCTTGCATGTTGTTCACAACTTAATGTCTAAGTTTGAACTTGGTGGTCGGAATGATGGTGTGGGTGTGTCTGGACAGAAGGTGTTGAGCAGGAGAGGGAAGTCCATCAGTTTTAGAGGAGCGCCAGAAACACATATGACATCTGTAACATATGTCTAACAGGTGTCTTTTCATTTTGTTGGTGACTATGGCACATGTCAGTTTGGGAAGATAATCTATCTTGAACCAACCAGAATATGAATCCACTAACATAATGTACTTTTTTATTTTCCATTCAAAGAGATCTGCAGCAACGGTTGACCAGTTTCTTGGCATCATGCCAGCTCTTTTGCATGGTGGGCCCAAAAAGTATCAACCTGCTCAATGTGAGCAGCCATAGAGGACCAATACAGAGCAGTGTATGATGAATTGATGCCCTGGTGGGCCTGCTGTGCACAGAAAAATTGAAGGGCATAATATATCACAAAATGTGACCATACAGGAGGATGTCATCTGAGAGGGTCAATTCATCATAAAAGGAGAAGTAAGACTTGAGGTCACCATAAAGTTCCCTAAAAGGAGAAGGCCAGCCATGCATGACAACATGAGACAGCTGTTGGCAGAGGTCATCCCTGGGTGTTTCATCACTAAACTCCTCCATGCGTCTGGAGGAGAAGACATCATACTCCACGATATCCAGGTCATCATCTGTATCAGGGACACCTGAGCCCGATGGTGACCATGTGATAAGGCATAAGCGACATGAAGGTACTTTTCATGTTTGTACACCACTTCCGAACGCCTTTTGAGCTTGAGCATGAAACATTGAATTCATGCTGATGGAATATGCAGAGGTTGTGGAGAATAGTTATCAGGGGTTGGGGATCTGTCTTGACCAGCACTGGATGCTTATAGATGAACTTGTGAAACTTTTGACAAGCAAAGACTACAGCCAACAGTTTCTTTGCAATCTGAGCATAAGGCGATCCACAATGATTCATCTCACAAAAGTATCCTGTCTCATCAATCCTAACTTTTCCATACTTTTTTATTCCCATGATTCTGGAACAGTCTTAGTTTCATCTATGCAAAGAATGCTGTTACAGAACTTGTCTGGGATTTTTAACAGTGTTTTTGTCAGTCTAATCTGGCCTTTCTATTCTTGAATGGTTTGCACCTTGTGGCGAACCCTCTGTATTTGCTCTCATGAAGTCTACTCTTTAAGGTAGAGATATGCTTACTTCCTGAAGAGGGTTCTTACTTTGGCTGGGTGCTGTAAAGGGGGTTTTCTTTACCATTAACCACTGTTGTCTTCTATGGATTACCATGTCTTTGTGTTGCCATGCTCACCAGTGTGTTCTGTTGTTTTTTGTTCTGAGACTGTACCTGAATTGCTGATTTGGCCACTCCTAAATTTCCACTCTCACAGCCTAAGGATGGCCCTTTGCACTTGCATTGAGAGCTCGTTTGACCACATGAAGTTGGTTCACAGCAACAGCTTCCAAACGCAAATGTCTTCTTAATTAACAAAGATAAATAGCTAAAATAGTCTAGACCTGTTCATGAAACAGCTTTTGAGTCAACTGTCCAATTACTTTTGGCCCCTTGAAAAAGAGGGGGTTCCACATTAAACAGTTGTAATTCCTAAACATTTCCTCCAGTTTTGGATGTGAATACCCTCAAATTAAAGGTGATAGTCTTCATTTCAAAACCATATTCATTATATAACTGTAACTTGAATATGTTTTGGCAAGCAGCTAATAAAATATTTTGTCAGTGTCAAAATATATATGGACCTAACGTTATATAAAAGTGCAAACATATAACCAATATAACAACAAAATAACACTATTAACTCTTTTTAGGCTGGTTCTCCCCATCTGACCCTTTACCTATTCCCCTGCTTACTCCTCCATGTGACCACACACTTCGTCTATGTGGAGTTATAGGGGTGGATGTTGTTGGTTCTGTTGGCCATAGTGTTGGGCTTTTGTTTGCTCACGAGTAGCTTCATTCAGTTCTACCAACTGTCTATCAATATTTGACGGCATTCTGTTGCAGTTGAATTGGGTCCCTGTTGTTGCCATGTTTAATTTCCACAGTTGGAAGCATGTTGTCTGGATTGGTCCTGCATAAAGTCCAAATGCAGCTGTTGGAACTCCTCAAATAGGTCAGAAACTTGAGGCATACTTAGCTGTGTTTATTTGGGAGGGCAAGTCCTGCTGGAAGTCTTGTGTGGACTAAAAGGTGCCTGGTGTTGTCTCCTCTGTAGGCTCAGTTGGATCCACTACAGTGAGGATGATTTGCGCCTCCTCCAGCTCTACTTACACAACTACTGGAACAGGACAGGATGGAAATATGTGATGTTCTTGGCACATATTTGGGTAAAAATGAATGCTCATCCACCCTATCAACGTCCCCTGCATTAGTCAGTATCTGCCAACAAACAGTATAAGTGCTGATACTTTAAAGGGTGGCCATGCTATTTACAAAACAAAGTTTTATTGCCTATTTTATATAGGATGATGACTGGTGTATATAGAATATGACCACATCATGATACTAAATATAACACATTGGGGGGAATTTGTTGTTAGCCCCAGCAGCTGTCTCTCCTGCACACCCGACGGAGCTATCCAATTGTTGTTCCTGTTGGGCATGACCAGCTGCCAGCGCGGTGTTTTCAGTTTACACTCCCCGGGGATGGCGAGCTGTAATTTGTGAAAAGTGATAGCAACATAATTTTTTATATTTTCTATTTGCAAGTACTCTAGCAGATTGTACAACTTATTATTTCATATTTGTACTTCAATAATAACGTTAATTGGAATCCTGTGCAGCAGAATATC
This sequence comes from Pseudophryne corroboree, assembly GCF_028390025.1. Classification (NCBI taxonomy): domain Eukaryota; kingdom Metazoa; phylum Chordata; class Amphibia; order Anura; family Myobatrachidae; genus Pseudophryne; species Pseudophryne corroboree. Next base: position 560,474,196 of record NC_086444.1, read on the forward strand.
TGTTAACTCTCTGTGTAACATGGAAATGTTTGTCAAATAATTTCTGTGAGAGGTCATCCACACATTATTATACTGTTAGGGGCAGTAGCGGTTCTTGCCACGGGCAAGCAGGCTATTTGCCCAGGGCGCCGCTACCCCGAGGGTGCCGCCACTGCCGTGGCAAGATCAGCTACTCCTAATCCCCCCTCACCCCGGCTGCAGCAGGCACCGTGGGCTGTGTGGGTGCCCGCTTCAGCATGTATCGCTGACTGACGCTAGAGGTCATAATTGACCCCTAGTGTCAGTGCGGCGCTGCTATGGGAGAGACGTTATGACGTCTCTCCCATAGAGAGGAGCCGGCGGCTGGAGACAGCAGCAGCTGTGGCAGCGGTCCGGGAGCAGGAGCGGGGCTGGTAAGTATTGTTTTTTTGTTTGTTTTTCTTGTTTGCAAGTGGCACTACTACAGGGGGCACAACTACTAGGGGCACATACTGGGGGCACTACTACAGTGGGCACTGCTACGGGGGGAACAGCTACTTGGGGCAAATCAACTGGGGACACAGCTACTGTGGGCACTACTACTGGGGGCACAGCTACTGGTGGTAAATCTACAGGGGGCACAACTACAGGAGGCATATACAGGGGGCACTACTACAGGGGGCACTGCTACAGGGGGAACAGCTACTGGGGGCACAACTACAGGGGGCACAGCTACTGGGGGCAAATCTACAGGGGGCACAACTACAGGAGGCACAACTACTGGGGGCTAATCTACAGGGGGCACATACTGGGGGCACTACTACAGGGGGCACTGCTACAGGGGGAACAGCTACTGAGGGCAAATCAACCGGGGGCACAGCTACTGGGGGCACAGCTGCTGGGGGCACAACTTCTGGGGGCACAGCTACAGGGGGGCACACGTACAGGGGGATATCTGTGGCCATGCCCCTTCCCTATGAAGAAGCCACGCCCCTATATTTGACCGCGCGCCTTCGGCGCGCACCAACTCTATTTTGCCCAGGGGGAGCGCCACAGGAAAATTTCGCCCTGGTTGCCACAAGGTCTAGAACCGGCCCTGGTTAGGGGCATATAATTCTACTTTATGTGGATGGCACTGAGGTTTTTTTTTTTTTTAATTAAATTAGCCGCATTAGTTTGCAATAGGATTTAACACTGTTTTTTTTTCACAGCTGATGAGCAAGTGAAAAGTTTCTGAAAATCCCTATTTTAAGGTAAAAATGCCAGGACATTGGTCAGAACCCCTGACACACACCCCATATGATTAATTAGTCACTTATTAGTTTTAATTATCTTAATGTGGTCAATGATTACATGCCATTTTTGTTGTGATATTGTGTAAAGTGCAGAATAATGGGCTAAATGATGTGGAACAGGTATATGAGGGTGTTATATGGATGGGACAAGTTTTCTAACCATGCAGTTGTTGTTTTTAACACAGTTTTAAAAGAGGCTTTAAATTACACAAAAATCAGTTTACATGCATATGTATGCACCCCAAATTAAACTAGAGCAGGTATTTACATGAAAAACATGTTTCTATAATTGTTTTAGCTTTTATAACAAGAATGCAAAAGTCAGTCATTTCAAACATTTTAAGAGCCCCAAATATTTTATTTTGTCCACTAACAGACATTTATACTATTATCCGATAATATATATATATATATATATATATATACAGAATCTGTTCCGGCACTCGGCTCTGTCCCTATTATGGGACTGACTTGCTCAGGTGCCTTCCTCACGGGGTGCAACCCCTGGTATACAATCAGCAGGAAATAACGAGGCGGCACTCGGAGTCTTGAAAAACAACAAACCTTGTAATAGTGCAAATCAACGTTTCGGGGTTACCCCCTTCATCAGGATTAGTGCAATGTAACAAACAATGTGTTTAAATACCACTTACCCCCTCTTTAGAACATCCCCTCTGGCCAATGCCGCTGGTCGCGCCGTCCCGGTCTTCAGACTGACGTCACCCGCGTCTCACAGGAAGTGACACGCCGGCGCCGGGAGGCGCGTCCATGGCAACCAGCCTGACAACCAAACATCAATACATAAATCTCATTGTGAAACAATGCCGTGAGAAACATGAAATAAGACACGGCTTTTTGACAAAACCACCTTTGTAAGCTGCCATATATTAGCTATTGCATCGACACAATTGCAAATATCTCCATCGTATAGACAACACTTAATCCGTGTACCCAATATTATACATTCATTCAAGATAAAATACCCATATTAAAAGCTATACCCCTCTAAAACACCAAGGTGACCCCACTCTTAAATCTCACTGTGACAGCCTGAATTATCATAATAAAATAGCACTACTCATCCCTTCCCTAATCTTTATATTACATCTTTGGTTCCAGAAAAACTCACCCCCTAAACACACTGGGGGAATATACTACCAGTCTCACCCATCCTATCGCACCTATGCTATTTGCTATATCGCATATTAGTGAGAACTGGTCATGTCAAATTTAATCACCGTTTGAATCATTGACTGTCTATGCAGTTAAATAAAATTAATCAAGCCTGGATTATCATTCAGGCCTGCCGGTCTAAGGGTGTTTAACCTGTGGATCCACATTGATTCTAATTGTAGGAGTTTTCTACCCCTGTCACCTCCCCTCAAAGATTCTGGCACATGGTCAATAATTCTGTGTTTAAAGGTTGCCATGGTGTGCCTGTATTCAAGAAAATGTTTAGCAACAGGTTGATCCCCTTTGCCTGACACAAGGGCATTTCTTATGGCTAACCTGTGCTGTGCCATCCTTATTTTAAACTGGCACTCGGTTTTTCCGATATAATACCTGCCACAGGGGCAAATGATCGCATAAACCACAAATCTGGTGGTACAAGTCAAGGGCCATCTAATGGAAAACTTCTTGCCTGAACACGGGTGCACGATGTGATCTCCCACAGACATGTGAGAGCACGTCGTGCATCCCGTGCACTTGAAACAACCATTTTTGCGTTTCAAAAAATGCTCCGGTGTCACTTTGTACTTAGCCATATCAGTTTTCACTACCATGTCTTTAATGCTCCGGCCCCTGACATAACTAGGCTTGATCCGTTGATGGCGAAACATCGACAGTTCCGGATCAGTGGCTACCAGGGGCCATAGTTTTTTTACTTCCTTACGGACCTGATTACTGTGCACATCGAATTCACAGACCCAGGGAATAACGCCCACCAGTTCTTTATCTTTTTTGGGTTTCAGGCACTCGTCTCTATTCATTTTTACTGCTTTCCCTCTAGCTTGAACCAATAATTGTTGTGGGTAGCCTCTAGCTCTCAGTCTAAGCTCCATCTCGTCAAGTTGTTTATCCCTCTGTTGTGTGCAACTATTACTTTTGCACACTCTCAAAAATTGAGAGTAAGGCACACTTCTTACCGTGGATGCTGGATGACAACTGTCATACCTAAGGATGGTATTCCGGTCAGTTGGTTTTTTAAACAAACACGTCACCAACTGGCCTTCTCCAATTTTGATCTTAAGGTCTAGGAAGCAGATTTCACTACAGCTACTACTCATGGTTAACTTTACTGGGCTGTCTGTGTTGTTATGCTCCAAGACAATGTTCTCCAAGTCTCCCACCTCTCCATGCCACATCAAGAGCAGGTCATCTATATATCTATAATATAAAAATAGTCGGCTAGAAATCCTGCTGTCAACGAAAAAAAGGTTACGCTCTACTTCCCACATAAACGCATTCGCGAACGAGGGTGCCACGGAAGATCCCATGGCACACCCCGTTAGCTGCCTGTAAAATTGCCCATCAAAACTGAAAAAATTGTGGGTTAAAGTGAAATTCAATAATTCCATAAAAAAATCTATATCTGGGCCCACATATTCAGTGTTACCTGTGATCAATTGTCTGACCGCCTGCAGCCCCTGTCCATGGGGAATACAAGTATACAAACTCGTTACGTCAATGGTAGCTAGTGTGATATCTGCCGGTATTTGCTCAAATGTTGAAAACTTCTGTAGTAACGTAGTTGAATCTTTGAGGTGCGTAAATGTACCCTGTATACAGGGTTGCAGATAACTATCTAAAAAGATCGCAATAGGCTCGCACAGAGACCCCCGGGCAGATATAATCGGTCTACCCGGTGGTCTCTGCGCGTCCTTATGGACCTTAGGGATGGTATAAAACAAAGGTGACACCGGATGTTCGGTCACCAATTTCTGGAACACCTCGCCTGAAATAATTTCCTCATCCCTTGCTCGCTGCAAGATACATTTTAATTCAGTTAAATACTTAGATGAAGGGTCATGAGATAGTTTTTCATACGTCTGTTGATCGCTGAGAAGCCTCTGACATTCAGCTTTATAGTCCGCCAACTCCTGGATCACTATGGCTCCCCCCTTATCCGCATTGCGGATCACAATGTCCTTCCTCTTGCTCAACTCTTGAAGTGCTTTTCTTTCTTCTTGCTGTAAATTATGATGTCTTGGAGGTTGCTCCCTACTGCCAGTGGCCTCCAACATCCTATGGAATGTCCTGAGTGAGGCATTGTGGGAGATCGGATCAAACCGAGACTTGGGGCCCAATTTCTGGACTCTGGGGGGTAAAGGTGCTTTCTGTTTAAGCGGGGGTTGTTTGCTGAAGTGTTCTTTCAGTTTTAAAGTGCGGTGCAGCCTGAAGGTATTCACCTTCTATTTAAACTCATCCCCATAATTCGTCGGTACAAAGGAAAGCCCTCTGCTGAGGACTTTTGTTTCTGTAGGAGAGAGTGGAGTTTTTGACAGATTGAAGATTAAAGTTTCTTTGCCCTGGGCAACTTGGGCCGGGTTCTGTCTTTTGTTCTGTCCACCCCGTCTCGTGCATTTCTGTTTCTTCCCCGTGCTGGCTCCCCTGCACGGGTAGTTGCCCCTAAAGGGATCTCACGTTGTGAAAAAGACGGTGAGGAGTTGCGAGCATCATCAGATTCACTCGCCGATGTATTTTCGAAGCGGACTGACTGTCTTTCCCTCCGATGACGTTGAAACTTCCCTCCTGGGTTACCACTGATTGTGGTTCCCAACCATGGGTATACCCGATGGTAGGCATAGTCATGCTGCACTTTACCCAGTTTTTCCTTCTTAAACTTCAGCAAATTGTTTTTATACTGTTCCACTTGCTCTTTAAGTTTAGAAAGCCAGCCCACAGACTGTTCAGCTGCCAGTAACTGAGCATGTTCCTTCTCAAATGCATCAATCAAATCTCTGGTCTTAGTATGTTCCTTTGTAGGTTCGTCTATGACCAGCAGGATCAAATCCATTGAACACTTATTCAGTATGGAAATCCATTTTTTACAGAATTCCATACTGTATCTGCCTATCGTAGGCACATTATGCACTCGGAACCCCCTCGGCAGCTGCTTAGCTCTATAATAGTCTGATAAAGTGCGACAGTGGTATAAATAGTCAAGTTCCCTTTTCTTCAGGCGAAAAAGATCTTTGAAGGCATCCTCATTTGTCGTAATTTGTGCTTCTGAAAAAATAGGATCTTTGTGCAGAATATTCTCTGCCTCCAGGTCAGAGAAGCTCAACGTGTCATAGGTATCACAGTGTAGTAAAAAAGAGGTAAAATCACCTTGCTCAATAACAGGGGTCGCCATCCTTAAACGCAAATAAAGTGCTAGTGCAGCAAAGATAAAGTGCTTTCTGTGTCCAATGTGCAAAAAAGACAAAAAACAAAGTGCCAAGTGCAGAAGAAATATTCCTGAGAACTGGAAAGTGTATCCCAATTAAAAATCGTCCTGTGCCATGAACTGAGGGCCTCTGTGCCTGCACGGCACCCTGGGACCTCATACACACAGAATCTGTTCCGGCACTCGGCTCTGTCCCTATTATGGGACTGACTTGCTCAGGTGCCTTCCTCACGGGGTGCAACCCCTGGTATACAATCAGCAGGAAATAACGAGGCGGCACTCGGAGTCTTGATAAACAACAAACCTTGTAATAGTGCAAATCAACGTTTCGGGGTTACCCCCTTCATCAGGATTAGTGCAATGTAACAAACAATGTGTTTTTTTCACAGCTGATGAGCAAGTGAAAAGTTTCTGAAAATCCCTATTTTAAGGTAAAAATGCCAGGACATTGATCAGAACCCCTGACACACACCCCATATGATTAATTAGTCACTTATTAGTTTTAATTATCTTAATGTGGTCAATGATTACATGCCATTTTTGTTGTGATATTGTGTAAAGTGCAGAATAATGGGCTAAATGATGTGGAACAGGTATATGAGGGTGTTATATGGATGGGACAAGTTTTCTAACCATGCAGTTGTTGTTTTTAACACAGTTTTAAAAGAGGCTTTAAATTACACAAAAATCAGTTTACATGCATATGTATGCACCCCAAATTAAACTAGAGCAGGTATTTACATGAAAAACATGTTTCTATAATTGTTTTAGCTTTTATAACAAGAATGCAAAAGTCAGTCATTTCAAACATTTTAAGAGCCCCAAATATTTTATTTTGTCCACTAACAGACATTTATACTATTATCCGATAATATATATATATATATATATATATATATACAGAATCTGTTCCGGCACTCGGCTCTGTCCCTATTATGGGACTGACTTGCTCAGGTGCCTTCCTCACGGGGTGCAACCCCTGGTATACAATCAGCAGGAAATAACGAGGCGGCACTCGGAGTCTTGAAAAACAACAAACCTTGTAATAGTGCAAATCAACGTTTCGGGGTTACCCCCTTCATCAGGATTAGTGCAATGTAACAAACAATGTGTTTAAATACCACTTACCCCCTCTTTAGAACATCCCCTCTGGCCAATGCCGCTGGTCGCGCCGTCCCGGTCTTCAGACTGACGTCACCCGCGTCTCACAGGAAGTGACACGCCGGCGCCGGGAGGCGCGTCCATGGCAACCAGCCTGACAACCAAACATCAATACATAAATCTCATTGTGAAACAATGCCGTGAGAAACATGAAATAAGACACGGCTTTTTGACAAAACCACCTTTGTAAGCTGCCATATATTAGCTATTGCATCGACACAATTGCAAATATCTCCATCGTATAGACAACACTTAATCCGTGTACCCAATATTATACATTCATTCAAGATAAAATACCCATATTAAAAGCTATACCCCTCTAAAACACCAAGGTGACCCCACTCTTAAATCTCACTGTGACAGCCTGAATTATCATAATAAAATAGCACTACTCATCCCTTCCCTAATCTTTATATTACATCTTTGGTTCCAGAAAAACTCACCCCCTAAACACACTGGGGGAATATACTACCAGTCTCACCCATCCTATCGCACCTATGCTATTTGCTATATCGCATATTAGTGAGAACTGGTCATGTCAAATTTAATCACCGTTTGAATCATTGACTGTCTATGCAGTTAAATAAAATTAATCAAGCCTGGATTATCATTCAGGCCTGCCGGTCTAAGGGTGTTTAACCTGTGGATCCACATTGATTCTAATTGTAGGAGTTTTCTACCCCTGTCACCTCCCCTCAAAGATTCTGGCACATGGTCAATAATTCTGTGTTTAAAGGTTGCCATGGTGTGCCTGTATTCAAGAAAATGTTTAGCAACAGGTTGATCCCCTTTGCCTGACGCAAGGGCATTTCTTATGGCTAACCTGTGCTGTGCCATCCTTATTTTAAACTGGCACTCGGTTTTTCCGATATAATACCTGCCACAGGGGCAAATGATCGCATAAACCACAAATCTGGTGGTACAAGTCAAGGGCCATCTAATGGAAAACTTCTTGCCTGAACACGGGTGCACGATGTGATCTCCCACAGACATGTGAGAGCACGTCGTGCATCCCGTGCACTTGAAACAACCATTTTTGCGTTTCAAAAAATGCTCCGGTGTCACTTTGTACTTAGCCATATCAGTTTTCACTACCATGTCTTTAATGCTCCGGCCCCTGACATAACTAGGCTTGATCCGTTGATGGCGAAACATCGACAGTTCCGGATCAGTGGCTACCAGGGGCCATAGTTTTTTTACTTCCTTACGGACCTGATTACTGTGCACATCGAATTCACAGACCCAGGGAATAACGCCCACCAGTTCTTTATCTTTTTTGGGTTTCAGGCACTCGTCTCTATTCATTTTTACTGCTTTCCCTCTAGCTTGAACCAATAATTGTTGTGGGTAGCCTCTAGCTCTCAGTCTAAGCTCCATCTCGTCAAGTTGTTTATCCCTCTGTTGTGTGCAACTATTACTTTTGCACACTCTCAAAAATTAAGAGTAAGGCACACTTCTTACCGTGGATGCTGGATGACAACTGTCATACCTAAGGATGGTATTCCGGTCAGTTGGTTTTTTAAACAAACACGTCACCAACTGGCCTTCTCCAATTTTGATCTTAAGGTCTAGGAAGCAGATTTCACTACAGCTACTACTCATGGTTAACTTTACTGGGCTGTCTGTGTTGTTATGCTCCAAGACAATGTTCTCCAAGTCTCCCACCTCTCCATGCCACATCAAGAGCAGGTCATCTATATATCTATAATATAAAAATAGTCGGCTAGAAATCCTGCTGTCAACGAAAAAAAGGTTACGCTCTACTTCCCACATAAACGCATTCGCGAACGAGGGTGCCACGGAAGATCCCATGGCACACCCCGTTAGCTGCCTGTAAAATTGCCCATCAAAACTGAAAAAATTGTGGGTTAAAGTGAAATTCAATAATTCCATAAAAAAATCTATATCTGGGCCCACATATTCAGTGTTACCTGTGATCAATTGTCTGACCGCCTGCAGCCCCTGTCCATGGGGAATACAAGTATACAAACTCGTTACGTCAATGGTAGCTAGTGTGATATCTGCCGGTATTTGCTCAAATGTTGAAAACTTCTGTAGTAACGTAGTTGAATCTTTGAGGTGCGTAAATGTACCCTGTATACAGGGTTGCAGATAACAATCTAAAAAGATCGCAATAGGCTCGCACAGAGACCCCCGGGCAGATATAATCGGTCTACCCGGTGGTCTCTGCGCGTCCTTATGGACCTTAGGGATGGTATAAAACAAAGGTGACACCGGATGTTCGGTCACCAATTTCTGGAACACCTCGCCTGAAATAATTTCCTCATCCCTTGCTCGCTGCAAGATACATTTTAATTCAGTTAAATACTTAGATGAAGGGTCATGAGATAGTTTTTCATACGTCTGTTGATCGCTGAGAAGCCTCTGACATTCAGCTTTATAGTCCGCCAACTCCTGGATCACTATGGCTCCCCCCTTATCCGCATTGCGGATCACAATGTCCTTCCTCTTGCTCAACTCTTGAAGTGCTTTTCTTTCTTCTTGCTGTAAATTATGATGTCTTGGAGGTTGCTCCCTACTGCCAGTGGCCTCCAACATCCTATGGAATGTCCTGAGTGAGGCATTGTGGGAGATCGGATCAAACCGAGACTTGGGGCCCAATTTCTGGACTCTGGGGGGTAAAGGTGCTTTCTGTTTAAGCGGGGGTTGTTTGCTGAAGTGTTCTTTCAGTTTTAAAGTGCGGTGCAGCCTGAAGGTATTCACCTTCCATTTAAACTCATCCCCATAATTCGTCGGTACAAAGGAAAGCCCTCTGCTGAGGACTTTTGTTTCTGTAGGAGAGAGTGGAGTTTTTGACAGATTGAAGATTAAAGTTTCTTTGCCCTGGGCAACTTGGGCCGGGTTCTGTCTTTTGTTCTGTCCACCCCGTCTCGTGCATTTCTGTTTCTTCCCCGTGCTGGCTCCCCTGCACGGGTAGTTGCCCCTAAAGGGATCTCACGTTGTGAAAAAGACGGTGAGGAGTTGCGAGCATCATCAGATTCACTCGCCGATGTATTTTCGAAGCGGACTGACTGTCTTTCCCTCCGATGACGTTGAAACTTCCCTCCTGGGTTACCACTGATTGTGGTTCCCAACCATGGGTATACCCGATGGTAGGCATAGTCATGCTGCACTTTACCCAGTTTTTCCTTCTTAAACTTCAGCAAATTGTTTTTATACTGTTCCACTTGCTCTTTAAGTTTAGAAAGCCAGCCCACAGACTGTTCAGCTGCCAGTAACTGAGCATGTTCCTTCTCAAATGCATCAATCAAATCTCTGGTCTTAGTATGTTCCTTTGTAGGTTCGTCTATGACCAGCAGGATCAAATCCATGGAACACTTATTCAGTATGGAAATCCATTTTTTACAGAATTCCATACTGTATCTGCCTATCGTAGGCACATTATGCACTCGGAACCCCCTCGGCAGCTGCTTAGCTCTATAATAGTCTGATAAAGTGCGACAGTGGTATAAATAGTCAAGTTCCCTTTTCTTCAGGCGAAAAAGATCTTTGAAGGCATCCTCATTTGTCGTAATTTGTGCTTCTGAAAAAATAGGATCTTTGTGCAGAATATTCTCTGCCTCCAGGTCAGAGAAGCTCAACGTGTCATAGGTATCACAGTGTAGTAAAAAAGAGGTAAAATCACCTTGCTCAATAACAGGGGTCGCCATCCTTAAACGCAAATAAAGTGCTAGTGCAGCAAAGATAAAGTGCTTTCTGTGTCCAATGTGCAAAAAAGACAAAAAACAAAGTGCCAAGTGCAGAAGAAATATTCCTGAGAACTGGAAAGTGTATCCCAATTAAAAATCGTCCTGTACCATGAACTGAGGGCCTCTGTGCCTGCACGGCACCCTGGGACCTCATACACACAGAATCTGTTCCGGCACTCGGCTCTGTCCCTATTATGGGACTGACTTGCTCAGGTGCCTTCCTCACGGGGTGCAACCCCTGGTATACAATCAGCAGGAAATAACGAGGCGGCACTCGGAGTCTTGATAAACAACAAACCTTGTAATAGTGCAAATCAACGTTTCGGGGTTACCCCCTTCATCAGGATTAGTGCAATGTAACAAACAATGTGTTTTTTTCACAGCTGATGAGCAAGTGAAAAGTTTCTGAAAATCCCTATTTTAAGGTAAAAATGCCAGGACATTGATCAGAACCCCTGACACACACCCCATATGATTAATTAGTCACTTATTAGTTTTAATTATCTTAATGTGGTCAATGATTACATGCCATTTTTGTTGTGATATTGTGTAAAGTGCAGAATAATGGGCTAAATGATGTGGAACAGGTATATGAGGGTGTTATATGGATGGGACAAGTTTTCTAACCATGCAGTTGTTGTTTTTAACACAGTTTTAAAAGAGGCTTTAAATTACACAAAAATCAGTTTACATGCATATGTATGCACCCCAAATTAAACTAGAGCAGGTATTTACATGAAAAACATGTTTCTATAATTGTTTTAGCTTTTATAACAAGAATGCAAAAGTCAGTCATTTCAAACATTTTAAGAGCCCCAAATATTTTATTTTGTCCACTAACAGACATTTATACTATTATCCGATAATATATATATATATATATATATACAGAATCTGTTCCGGCACTCGGCTCTGTCCCTATTATGGGACTGACTTGCTCAGGTGCCTTCCTCACGGGGTGCAACCCCTGGTATACAATCAGCAGGAAATAACGAGGCGGCACTCGGAGTCTTGAAAAACAACAAACCTTGTAATAGTGCAAATCAACGTTTCGGGGTTACCCCCTTCATCAGGATTAGTGCAATGTAACAAACAATGTGTTTAAATACCACTTACCCCCTCTTTAGAACATCCCCTCTGGCCAATGCCGCTGGTCGCGCCGTCCCGGTCTTCAGACTGACGTCACCCGCGTCTCACAGGAAGTGACACGCCGGCGCCGGGAGGCGCGTCCATGGCAACCAGCCTGACAACCAAACATCAATACATAAATCTCATTGTGAAACAATGCCGTGAGAAACATGAAATAAGACACGGCTTTTTGACAAAACCACCTTTGTAAGCTGCCATATATTAGCTATTGCATCGACACAATTGCAAATATCTCCATCGTATAGACAACACTTAATCCGTGTACCCAATATTATACATTCATTCAAGATAAAATACCCATATTAAAAGCTATACCCCTCTAAAACACCAAGGTGACCCCACTCTTAAATCTCACTGTGACAGCCTGAATTATCATAATAAAATAGCACTACTCATCCCTTCCCTAATCTTTATATTACATCTTTGGTTCCAGAAAAACTCACCCCCTAAACACACTGGGGGAATATACTACCAGTCTCATCCATCCTATCGCACCTATGCTATTTGCTATATCGCATATATTAGTGAGAACTGGTCATGTCAAATTTAATCACTGTTTGAATCAGTGACTGTCTATGCAGTTAAATAAAATTTGACATGACCAGTTCTCACTAATATGCGATATAGCAAATAGCATAGGTGCGATAGGATGGGTGAGACTGGTAGTATATTCCCCCAGTGTGTTTAGGGGGTGAGTTTTTCTGGAACCAAAGATGTAATATAAAGATTAGGGAAGGGATGAGTAGTGCTATTTTATTATGATAATTCAGGCTGTCACAGTGAGATTTAAGAGTGGGGTCACCTTGGTGTTTTAGAGGGGTATAGCTTTTAATATGGGTATTTTATCTTGAATGAATGTATAATATTGGGTACACGGATTAAGTGTTGTCTATACGATGGAGATATTTGCAATTGTGTCGATGCAATAGCTAATATATGGCAGCTTACAAAGGTGGTTTTGTCAAAAAGCCGTGTCTTATTTCATGTTTCTCACGGCATTGTTTCACAATGAGATTTATGTATTGATGTTTGGTTGTCAGGCTGGTTGCCATGGACGCGCCTCCCGGCGCCGGCGTGTCACTTCCTGTGAGACGCGGGTGACGTCAGTCTGAAGACCGGGACGGCGCGACCAGCGGCATTGGCCAGAGGGGATGTTCTAAAGAGGGGGTAAGTGGTATTTAAACACATTGTTTGTTACATTGCACTAATCCTGATGAAGGGGGTAACCCCGAAACGTTGATTTGCACTATTACAAGGTTTGTTGTTTTTCAAGACTCCGAGTGCCGCCTCGTTATTTCCTGCTGATTATATATATATATATATATATATATATATATATATATATATATATATAAAATGATTTGCGGTCCTTTAGGGTAAATGGTTCTGATTTGGAAGTACAGCAACAACAAAAAAGTGTGGCAGATGTAACATGTGCAGAGAGACAGGGGCGTAGGAAGGGTGGTTCCAGCGGAGCGCAAGCTCCAGGCGCCAAAATTGCCAGAGGGTGCCACTGGGTCCTGGAGCTGCAGGAAGGTTGAGTAGCAGAGTGGCAGATCCCGTGAATCAGGACCGCCCTCCTGCCTCTCACGAATTAGCGCTTGATCTCAAGTGCGCGGGGGGACGGAGCGTGGGAAGGGAGAGAGACAGTACAGCGGCAGCACCATGGTGATCAGCGTGCGCTGTGCAGGCAGGATGTGGTAGCGTGGTGTGGGCGGAGCGGGAGCTGACAGGCCAAGCTCCAACAGATGTCGTCCCTCCTCCTCTTTCTCCTGCAACAGAAAAGTAGAAACGCCACGATAGAAGCGCCGACCACCGGTACTTGGCAGTGGCCGCAACTACTGTATATCAAAGGTGTGTCCCCTTTACTGAGCTCCTTTCATTATGAACAATACTGCTCTGCCCAGCTTCTCACTATAACTGTCTCTGCCCTCCCCGATGCTCCAGTATGTGTCCGCATGTACACCTCCCCCCCCAAGCTACAATGTGTGTGTGCCCTCTTACACTGTCGCAGGACCCAGTGTTACCCCCATCCCCCATGTCCCTGAAGCTACAGTGTGTGTGTGCCCACTTGTACTGTCCCAGGCCTCAGTGTCAATCTCCCCCCCTTGAAGCTACAGTGTATGTGTGCCCTCTTATACTGTCGCAGGCCCCAGTGTCAGCAACCCCTCCCCTTCCCCGAAGCTACAGTGTGTGTGTGTGTGTGTGTGTGTGTGTGTTGTGTGTGTGCAACCCTTGTACTGTCCCAGGCCCCAGTGTTACCTCCGCCCCTCCCCCCCTCCAAAGCTACAGTGTGTGTGTGTGCCCTCTTATACTGTCCCAGGCCCCAGTGTGTACATGGGGCTACCCGGAAAAATTTGTTTATAGGGTTACCTGGCGTAACGTGTATATGGGGCTACCTGTCATAATGTGTATATGGCGCTACCTGGCATAATGTGTATATAGGGCTACCTGTCGTGATGTGTATAATCGGCTACCTGGCTGTATTATGGGCTATCTGGCCTATTGTGTTTAAGGGGCTCTACTGAGGTGTAATGTGTGTAAGGGGCTCCATCATGGCATAATTCAGGTTGTCGCTGCAGGGTGATGGAGCTGGGCTTTGAGGAAGGTGAGGGCTGAGGATTTTGATGGGGCTGGGAATGGTGAAGGGGCTGTGGCTGAGGAAGGTTAGGGGGCTGTGGCTGAGGAAGGTGAAGGGACTGGGAGCTGAGGGTGGTGATGGGCTGGGAGCTGAGGAAGGTGATGGAGCTAGGTGCTGAGGAAGGTGATGGAGCTAGGTGCTGAGGAAGGTGATGGAGCTAGGTGCTGAGGAAGGTGATGGAGCTAGGTGCTGAGGAAGGTGATGGAGCTGGAGGCTGAGGAAGGTGATGGAGGCTGAAGATTGGGCTGTGGCTAAGGATGGTGATGGGTCAGGGGCTGAGGATGGTGAAGGGGGCTGTGGCTGAAGAAAGTGATGGGGATGTGTTTATGTATATATGGGGGGTGCCGTGGCATGGCTTGCTCCGGGTGCTATGGCTACACGCTACACCTCTGCAGAGAGATTTAAATTTGTGTGGGGTGTGTCCAAACTGAAATCTAAATAGCAGTGTGTAAAGCTGTCTGTGGGCTACATGCAAAAGAAGCCAGTACTTACCATGCACAGAAAAAAACATTGTTTGTTCTAAACACAAAGTTGTTATTTTTTATTTTTTACTTTGCTTCCAAACAATCAGGCCCTATTCACAGGCAAAATTACAGTGCAACTGCCTTTTCCAGTTGAATTGGTCGAGAATCAGAAGCTTTTATTGATGCAGTAATTGGAATTACTGCCAATAGGTGCATTAATTCATGGTTAATTGAATATGCTCCTTAACATGTATTTCATGTCACATATTTGCCAGTATAGTATACTTCACTGGGACAAATATGGTATAGTTAAGCATAGCTAGGATCCGTGTTATGTTGCCAATAAATCCTTTCAGCAATTCTGCCCTATTGTATCCCATTATTAGTTGCATTACTAATCAGAGGCAGAACTCTGGGAGGCAACAGAGTCATCTGCCGCCGGGCTCCTACTCTGAAGGGGGCACCTCTCCTCCCATTCTGTGACACCACTGAATTAAGTTAATTGATAGCTGTCGCTGTCTTTTCAGTGGCTGACTTCCTCACTGGTCCCTGCACCTTACAAATCACACCCTCTTTATTATACTGAATATACACATTTCCATCCAGAATTAGAAACCACAACCTAATACACTTGAAGCAGACACCTTACTGATGAAGCTGTTTGCTCCTGTATAGGAAATATGAGAACTTTAACTATATGAAGATATTTTTCTGACAATTACACGTAACTTCATATAGTTAGAATTCTCATGCTTCCTCTACAGTAGCAAATAACTCCATCAGTAAAGTGTCTGCTGTTAGTGTAACAGGTCATGGGTTCTAATCCTGGGTATGACTGCTAAGAAATGTGTGATTTAAAATAAAAGACAATTTAAATGTATGAATACAGTATATACATTTTTTTCAGAACACTCCATAAACACACACACACACACACACACACACACACACACACACACACACACACACACACACACACACACACACACACACACATACATATATTTATCTTAATATAGGAAATAGGGGCGCACCAATATTTATCTTGCCTCCGGGCAACAGTGACGAACTTACGCCACTAATTATATATTATTTAAAATGTTTTAATATTGAAGCAGCTACAGTTTTATCTGCTGACACTATACTTGTATGCTCTGTACATGAGGTCACTTTTTTACACAATATAGGACATTGGAGGTGACTTAACACTATTGTAATTACAGTAAATACAGAAAAGAGACTAAAAAAAAAGAAGCTTATTGTTTGTCTTAAAGAGCTACAGACAAAACTGTATCTGCTGTTGTACTGCCATCTGGTGGTAGGCAACATGCACAGGCATAAATCTCTGCTTTTGAGGTTCTATTTTCAAAAGACCTCAGTTATATGCAAATTTAAACACTGCAAGAGTTAACATTATTCAAATGTCTCCTTCATATATTTATAAAATAAATATAAAACTGTCTTTATAGCAGACGTACGTAGAATGCCTCTGAATAACTAATGATTCACATTTCAATACATTAATACAGTGGTTTCCAAACTTTTTTGAATCACGGCGCCCTAGAATATCAGAATTTTTTTCACGGCACCCTTAGGCCAAAAATTTCTTATTGAGAAATTTAGAAAGAAATATTACATTAAGTAGATCGCGTTTATATGTCATCCTTAGGGTCAGTTGTGTGGTGAGGGACAAGATTTGCTTCTATTTGGCCACATATTTTATGACTGGCAGCCACCAGCACTGGTTTTGCCTATTATATTGACCATGAATAATTTGAATTGGTCCTGGACCACCAACCCAGGGCACCCCTGCAGGTGACCCGAGGCACCCCAGGGAGCCACGGCACACAGTTTGGGAACCTCTGCATTACTATTTACTATTAGCAAAAGTCTCTATAATGTTCAACATTCTCTGCAAACTAACTTTTTAGAAGTAGCAAAAATTGTATGTATGCAACATATTATTTTGTTATTACATAAGCAAAGGATGCAATTACTTATTAATTAACAGGAAAATATTTAACTGGACAACAATTTCTGAGAGGGATTAGTGGCCAGCTGTAAATAACATGTAAGCATAGTTCTAAATACAGTTGTAATATAACATTTCTTTTGGTTAGCCATTAACCAGACCAAATCAATTCCAATGCTCAGTGCTATACTCAACATCTTAAAATCATTTTCTGTGAAACATTGCATGTTCCACTCTACAAGACTGACCTTGGAGTACAATGCTTCTATCCCAAGCAGAATATGCTTATTGCTCTTGTTTACAATGTCATGTTTTCCACTCTTAAAGCTGCATTACCACCTACTGAATCAGTCATACTGTGGGGCTGATGTATTAAGCCTGGAGAAGTGATAAAGCAGTGATAAGTACAAGGTGATAATGCACCAGCCAATGAGCTCCAATATGTAAATTGGCAGTTAGGAGCTGATTGGCTGGTGCATTATCACCTTGTACTTATCACTGATTTATCACTTCTCCAGGCTTAATACATCTGCTCCACAGTGCTACGTTTTGCCTGATCTAGCTGGTGCCCTGGGGGCTACTGCATGCAGCTATTCTTCCTGGTATAATGTTTCTGTTTGACACTTTTAAATAGGTGCAGGAAGAAGAGGGGTAGGAGGCATGAGTAATCTTGAGGAGCAATCCCGTGTTGCAATATCTTGCCTGTGACTTGTAATTCTATTTTAAAAAATAAATAGAGTGAATAACAATAAATTATGAGAATTGCCTCCTAAACGCAAAATAAATTAAACTGTACTGTGTATTCATTCAATATTGAAATAAAGGGACATAAATTCCATGGGACCATCTTTAAAACTATATAGTATTAAGAAAAGGAAGTGACAAAGTGATTGACGTTGTGATGTCTTCATCACTCATCTCTCATTATTCATCACTCATTCTTTATTAGTCATCAGTCATTGATTCTAACTGGATGGCTTATCACTATTCACGTACAACACACCATTTCTCAAATTCACGCTTCACACAAACTGAAACATCATTGTTTGATCTGACAAATGAACCCTCCTTGAACACCCCTTGTGGGACATCTGTACACCAACAAATGTGGCATACTAATGTGATTGCCTGTATGAGCTGGAGTTTAAAATATAAAGCATATTAAGAATACATAATAACTTTTATATTTTCATTATATTCAATTAATACATTGTAATTTAGTTTTATAACATACCTTCTGTTATTTATGTTTTTCTTAGATGATATACATGAAAGAACAAATGGTTCCTGAGGCCTGATGTAAGTAATATATTATTAAATCTCCCCCAACGCCTACCAAGCTGTTGTTAATGTCTGAAGACAGTTACTGGTATGGGTGCAGGTATGTCTAGGCATTACATGATTATTATTTAGAAATAAATCTTCAGCTTATTTGCAAAGAGTTTTACATTAAGTGGACGGCAGAATGTCTAAATCCACTGTATATTATTAGTATTCTATAGAGGATTAAGGGAGAAAATAACAATGGAAGAAAATGATCAGAATGAGCACAAAGAAAAATAAAGGAATTGGAATAGGTAATGTATCAGGGTTCAGGCTTCGGGACTCCTGTAGCTGCCACGGATACCATCCGCTACTGCACTGCATCGCACCGCACCGAGATTTTGGATTTCAAGCCACCTGCAGTGGCCTCCTTTGCTAAACGGGGGCCGTGGCCGACATCCACCCACCACGAGTGAGCAGCGTAACCAGTCAGCGCACGGGGACGCCCAGCGCAGCCGGTCTCAGACTCACTTGGAAGCGGTAAGCATTTATCATTACCGCAACACTAATCTATGGAGAGCGGTTGACGGAGCCGCTGCAGTGCTGAGTGTTCTTTCTGCCCCACTGAGCGGAGTATTTGTTGCCAAATTAATTTGGAAATCAACTGTGCAGCCAATGATATAAGAACAAGTACATACTTATGTGCTTAATGGTTATCTGGAATTCCTTAATGAACTTTTGAGCAACATTAGTTCTAAAGAAGCTACATTATTGAATGATTTCCAACTATGGGACATATTGCAATGCATTGCTAAAAGACAAAGAAATACCAACTTGAGTATACAATTTTTTATGTGCCCAGCTTCTTAGGATAATACCGTGGAATCAGTAGGGAGTGTCCTGTTTTTAATTATCCATGTGAAATAATTTGTGGTATACATGTGTGTATTTACTTAACATTTATTGGACCTTTGAGTCCTGGTTTTATCATTAAACATTTTAATCCATTTAGTCTGTTTGCGCTCTCCGTGTGTCCTTTTTTTCTTTAATGTATCAAACACCCCTTCCCTTTATAAAATTGTAATTGAATTGTGTGAATGCATGTAGTCTCCATATGCAGTTTTGGCTGCATCTTACTATTATAATTTCTTACGTTTAGAGAGGTAGAAATGGAGAAGCAGATGGGCAAGCTAAGACCAAGTACTGTAAGCATGGTCATGTGATCGTGACTAAGCCACAGGTGGTCACATTCTTAAGGCCCATACACACTGGCCGATATATCGGCCGTTCTCGTGAGCAGCCGATATATCGCGGGTCCGTCGGACAGTGTGTACGGCCGATACGTCTGTGAACTCCGTCGTTCACAGACGTATTGCGACGGCCCCGCAGCACAGCCGACGGCCAATATATCTACCGATATATTGGTACGTCGCTGTGTGTACAGCGGTCGGCCGACCGCCCGTACACATGCTGCGGCGGCCGGCGGTGATTGACAGCTGAACTGGGCGGGTATGTGTACACGCCCGCCCAGTTCATGACGTCAGTCCCCAACGGATTGGGCAGTGTGTATGCTCAACACACTGCCCGATCCGTCCATAGATATATCTGCAGATCAATTGATCTGCAGATATATCTTCCAGTGTGTACCCACCTTTAGATACACCTGCCAGCAAGTATACAAGACATGTTATCTATTATTGACTAACTTTATTATAATTACTGTGCCACAATCTTTGTAAAAAGAACAAAAAAGTAAACTGAGACACCTTTGTTGTTACCGGAGAAAGCTTTGTGTAGTGCTTTGACTTCAAGATGAATTAGTGGTAGAGCTGGAGCTAGAAGTCTGTATTATTGTTATAGGAGATAACTTTGAAGATTAAGGACTCTTCCATAGACTGTACCGTAGGTACACCTCTGATAGGGTAGTACTAACCAGAGGTGAAACTAGGGTGGGGCGAGCAGGGCACTTGCCCTGGGCACCGTGGCAGGCCCAGCAGAGAGGGGGTGCTGCTGGGCAAAGCATGGTACCCACACCGCTCACCCGCCAGATTGCCACTATTGCACCCACTGGTTCTCTCGCTCTCCATCATTGCACTGCCGAGTAAGTACCCTGATGCCAGCGTTATGCTCCCTGAGCCTCAGCCTGCTGCCTGCCTCACAGTCTCAGCTGGCAGCTGGCTCCCAGTTTCTGGCAGGTAAGGGGGGGCGGGGTGTCACACAGAGAGAGGATTAGAGAAATGGTGGGGCCGGGGACGACACAGAGAGGTTTAGAAGTGTGTGGGGGAAAGACACTGAGACAGGGACGTGCGGTGAGCTAAATGGCTCAGGAGGCACTGGCTAGCACCAGAGCCAGATTTACATGCAATATATGAGCCAAAGGCTACATCTGGGCATTATACACAGGTGCAGCAGTATAAACTCCTGGAAATTTGGTGAGTTTTGATCAGAGATTTGCAGAAAAGATAAGGTGGAAGACACACAGAGAGACATAGGGGTCGATCCAATTAGCCATGATGGTATTGTGGGAGCGGTCGCACTTTTTGAGCAAGTTCAGATAGAATCCAGGCCGCAAAGGGTGCGATATCAGGTGCCGTTGCCGGCATTTAAACGTCACGCCAACAGCATTTCACACCCTTCGCGGCCAATTGGATTGACCCTATAGAATAAGGAAGGGGGGTAGGCACAGGATGTAGTGGGGTAGGCTGTTTGACACATAGTGAAGGGAATGGTTAGAAACACAGGTGGACCATGAGAAGACACAGGGAGAGGTGATGGTGTGCTGAAAGAAGACACAGGGGGAGGTGATGGTGCACTGAGAGCCAACACAGGGGGAGATGATGGTGTGTTAATAAAAGATGCAGGGGGAGGTGATGGTGTGCTGAGAGAAAACCTAGGGGGGAGATGATGGTGCGCTGAGAGAAGAAGCAGGGGGAGGGGATAGTGTGGTGAGAGATGACATAGGGGGAGGTGATGGTGTGCTGAGAGAAGATGCAGGGGGATGGGATAGTGTGCTGAGAGACAGCGACCACAATATGGTCACATTCAATATCAGTTTCTATAAACAGCCCTATACTGGCTCAACTAGGACTTTAAACTTTAGCAAAGCAAATTTTGAAAAGATGAGAGTATTTTTCAGGGATATTGAATAGGAAGGTTTGTTTTTAGGAAAAAATACTACGGAGAAATGGGAGGTACTAAAATTCCTGCTAGCTAAAAATACACTCAAATGTATTCCTATGAGTAGCAAAAAAAGGAATAAAAATCATAAACCGATGTGGCTTAACAAAAAGATTAAGGAACTTATGGGCAAGAAAAGGCGAGCATTTAAAAAATACAAATCTGACGGGGAAGCAGAGTCATTTCAGCACTATAAGGAATGTAACAAAATTTGCAAAAAGGAAATAAGAGCGGCTAAAGTAGAAACTGAAAAACTAGTAGCAAAGGAAAGCAAAGCGAATCCCAAAAAATTCTTTAAATACATTAATAGCAAGAGATTAAAGAAGGAGAGTATAGGCCCTTTAAAAGACAAGTTGGGAGTCTTAAGCAAAAATGATAATGACATAGCGGACACACTAAATGAGTTTTTATCAACAGTATTCACTAGAGAGGACCCAAATCAGGGACTGACACACAATCTCAATAATGAGAATATGACACTGATAGGTACTTATTTAAGCGAGGAAGTAGTCTGTGACCGATTAAAACATTTAAAGATTAATAAATCACCAGGGCCCGATGGCATTCATCCAAGGGTTCTAATGGAGCTTCACTCTGAACTGGCAAAACCGCTATCTTTGATCTTTAAGGATTCAGTTATATCAGGTATGGTTCCCAAAGACTGGCGTATAGCGGAAGTAGTGCCTATATTCAAAAAGGGAAGTAAAGCTGAACCAGGTAATTATAGACCAGTTAGTCTTACATCTATAGTGGGGAAAGTATTGGAAGGTATTCTAAGAGATAGTATTCAGAAGTTCCTTGTAACCAATAAGGTCATTAAAAGGAATCAACATGGGTTTATGAAGGACAGATTCTGTCAAACCAACTTACTTCGCTTTTATGAAACAGTAAGCGCAAACCTAGATCAGGGTAAAGACGTGGATGTAATCTTTTTAGACTTTGCCAAAGCGTTCGATACTGTACCACACATGAGACTTATCTACAAGCTACAAGAATCAGGGCTAGGAAGCACAATATGCACTTGGGTCAAAAACTGGTTAGATAATAGGGAGCAGCGCGTTGTGGTTAATGGATCTTTTTCAACTTGGACTGAAGTGCTAAGTGGTGTGCTGCAAGGCTCAGTATTAGGACTGCTATTGTTCAATATTTTCATTAACGACCTAACAGAAGGTCTAGAGAGCATGGTGTCAATTTTTGCAGATGATACCAAATTGTGTAAGGCTATAAATACAGAGGAGGATGCCGAGTCTCTTCAGAACGACTTAGTTATATTAGAAGCATGGGCAGCCAAATGGAGAATGCGCTTCAACACAGACAAGTGTAAGGTAATGCACTGTGGTACCAAGAACAAAAATTACACCTACCTACTAAATGGGGTAAAATTAGGGGATTCTGTACTGGAAAAGGACTTAGGTGTCCTCATAGATAGCAAGCTAAGCAGTAGTACCCAAAGTAGGACTGCAGCAAAGAAGGCTAATAAGATATTAGCATGCATAAAACGGAGTTTCTCTGACGTCCTAAGTGGATGCTGGGGACTCCGTCAGGACCATGGGGATTAGCGGCTCCGCAGGAGACAGGGCACAAAACTAAAGCTTTAGGATCAGGTGGTGTGTACTGGCTCCTCCCCCTATGACCCTCCTCCAAGCCTCAGTTAGGTTTTTGTGCCCGTCCGAGCAGGGTGCAATCTAGGTGGCTCTCTTAAGGAGCTGCTTAGAAAAAGTTTTTAGGTTTCTTATTTTCAGTGAGTCCTGCTGGCAACAGGCTCACTGCATCGAGGGACTTAGGGGAGAGAAGTTCAACTCACCTGCGTGCAGGATGGATTGGCTTCTTAGGCTACTGGACACCATTAGCTCCAGAGGGAGTCGGAACACAGGTCTCACCCTGGGGTTCGTCCCGGAGCCGCGCCGCCGACCCCCCTTGCAGATGCTGAAGATTGAAGGTCCAGAAACCGGCGGCAGAAGGCTTTTCAGTCTTCATGAAGGTAGCGCACAGCACTGCAGCTGTGCGCCATTGTTGTCACACACTTCACACCAACGGTCACGGAGGGTGCAGGGCGTTGCTGGGGGCGCCCTGGGCAGCAATGTATAATACCTTATTCTGGCTAAAAATACATCACATATAGCCCCTGGAGGCTATATGGATGTATTTAACCCCTGCCAGGTCTCAGAAAAACGGGAGAAGAAGCCAGCCGAAAAGGGGGCGGGGCCTATTCTCCTCAGCACACAGCGCCATTTTCCCTCACAGAAAGGCTGGTGGGAAGGCTCCCAGGCTCTCCCCTGCACTGCACTACAGAAACAGGGTTAAAACAGAGAGGGGGGGCACTTATTTGGCGATATGTATATATATATTAAAATGCTATAAGGGAAAAACACTTATATAAAGGTTGTCCCTGTATAATATAGCGTTTTTGGTGTGTGCTGGCAAACTCTCCCTCTGTCTCCCCAAAGGGCTAGTGGGGTCCTGTCCTCTATCAGAGCATTCCCTGTGTGTGTGCTGTGTGTCGGTACTTGTGTGTCGACATGTATGAGGACGATGTTGGTGAGGAGGCGGAGCAATTGCCGGTAATGGTGATGTCACTCTCTAGGGAGTCGACACCGGAATGGATGGCTTATTTAAGGAATTACGTGATAATGTCAACACGCTGCAAGGTCGGTTGACGACATGAGACGGCCGGCAAACCAATTAGTACCTGTCCAGGCGTCTAAAACACCGTCAGGGGCGTTAAAACGTCCTTTTACCTCAGTCGGTCGACACAGACACAGACACGGACACTGACTCCAGTGTCGACGGTGAAGAAACAAACGTATTTTCCTTTAGGGCCACACGTTACTTGTTAAGGGCAATGAAGGAGATGTTACATATTTCTGATACTACAAGTACCACAAAAAAGGGTATTATGTGGAGTGTGAAAAAAACTACATGTGGTTTTTCCTGAATCAGATAAATTAAATGAAGTGTGTGATGATGCGTGGGTTTCCCCCGATAGAAAATTATTGGCGGTATACCCTTTCCCGCCAGAAGTTATGGCGCGTTGGGAAACACACCTTAGGGTGGATAAGGCGCTCACACGCTTATAAAAACAAGTGGCGTTACCGTCTCCAGATACGGACGCCCTCAAGGAGCCAACTGATAGGAGGTTGGAAAATATCCTAAAAAGTATATACACACATACTGGTGTTATACTGCGACCAGCGATCGCCTCAGCCTGGATGGGCAGCGCTGGGGTGGCTTGGTCGGATTCCCTGACTGGAAATATTGATACCCTTGACAGGGACAGTATTTTATTGACTATAGAGCATTTAAAAGATGCATTTCTATATATGCGAAACTCTGGCATCAAGAGTAAGTGCGATGTCCATATCTGCCAGACGATGTTTATGGACACGACAGTGGTCAGGTGATGCAGATTCCAAACGGCACATGGAAGTATTGCCGTATAAAGGGGAGGAGTTATTTGGGGTCGGTCCATCGGACCTGGTGGCCACGGCAACAGCTAGAAAATCCACCTTTTTTACCCCAAGTCACATCTCAGCAGAAAAAGACATAGTCTTTTCAGCCTCAGTCCTTTCGTCCCCATAATATCTGCCCAGGGATAGAGGTAAGGGAAGAAGACTGCAGCAGGCAGCCCATTCCCAGGAACAGAAGCCTTCCACCGCTTCTGCCAAGTCCTCAGCATGACGCTGGGGCCGTACAAACAGGTGCGGTGGGGGGTCGTCTCAAGAGTTTTCAGCACGCAGTGGGCTCACTCGCAAGTGGACCCCTGGATCCTACAAGTAGTATCCCAGGGGTACAGATTGGAGATTCGAGACGTCTCCCCCTTGCAGGTTCCTGAAGTTTGCTTTACCAACGTCTACCTCCGACAGGGAGGCAGTATTGGAAACAATTCACAAGCTGTATTCCCAGCAGGTGATAATCAAAGTACCCCTCCTACAACAAGTAAAGGGGTATTATTCCACACTATATTGTGGTACTGAAGCCAGACGGCTCGGTGAGACCTATTCTAAATGGAGTCACTCTGAGCAGTGATAGCGAACCAGGAAGAAGGGGACTATATGGTGTCCCTGGACATCAAGGATGCTTACCTCCATGTCCAAATTTGCCCTTCTCACAAAGGGTACCTCAGGTTCGTGGTACAAAACTGTCACTATCAGTTTCAGACGCTGCCGTTTGGATTGTCCACGGCACCCCGGGTCTTTACCAAGGTAATGGCCGAAATGATGATTCTTCTTCAAAGAAAAGGCGTCTTAATTATCCCTTACTTGGACGATCTCCTGATAAGGGCAAGGTCCAGAGAACAGTTGGAGGTCTGAGTAGCACTATCTCAAGTAGTTCTACGACAGCACGGGTGGATTCTAAATATTCCAAAATCGCAGCTGTCTCCGACGACACGTCTGCTGTCCCTAGGGATGATTCTGGACACAGTCCAGAAAAAGGTGTTTCTCCCGGAGGAGAAAGCCAGGGAGTTATCCGAGCTAGTCAGGAACCTCCAAAAACCAGGAAAAGTGTCAGTGCATCATTGCACAAGGGTCCTGGGAAAAATGGTGGCTTCTTACGAAGCGATTCCATTCGGCAGATTTCACGCAAGAACTTTTCAGTGGGATCTGCTGGACAAATGGTCCGGATCGCATCTTCAGATGCATCAGCGGATAACCATGTCTCCAAGGACAAGGGTGTCTCTTCTGTGGTGGTGGCTGCAGAGTGCTCATCTACTAAAGTGCCACAGTTATGCATTCAGGACTGGGTCCTGGTGACCACGGATTCCAGCTTGAAAGGCTGGGGAGCAGTCACACAAGGAAAAAATTTCCAGGGAGTGTAATCAAGTCTGGGGACTTCTCTCCGCATAAATATACTGGAGCTAAGAGCAATTTACAATGCTCTAAGCTTAGCAAGACCTCTGCTTCAAGGTCAGCCGGTATTGATCCAGTGGGACAACATCACGGCAGTCGCCCACGTAAACAGACAGGGCGGCACAAGAAGCAGGAGGACAATGGCAGAAACTGCAAGGATTCTTCGCTGGGCGGAAAATCATGTGATAGCACTGTCAGCAGTTTTCATTCCGGGAGTGGACAACTGGGAAGCAGACTTCCTCAGCACGACCTCCACCCGGGAGAGTGGGGACTTCATCGAGAAGTTGTTTCCACATGATTGTGCACCGTTGGGAAAGACCAAAGGTGGACATGATGGCGTCCCGCCTGAACAAAAAACTGGACAGGTATTGCGCCAGGTCAAGAGACCCTCAGGAAATAGCTGTGGACGTTCTGGTAACACCATGGGTGTACCAGTCGGTGTATGTGTTCCCTCCTCTGCTTCTCATACCAAAGGTACTGAGAATTATAAGACGTAGAGGAGTAAGAACTATACTCGTGGCTCCGGATGGGCCAAGAAGGACTTGGTACCCGGAACTTCATGAGATGCTCACAGAGGACTCAGGGCCTCTGCCGATAAGAAGGGACTTGCTTCAGCAAGTACCATGTCTGTTCCAAGACTTACCGCGGGTGCGTTTGACGGCATGGCGGTTGAACGCCGGATCCTAAGGGAAAAAAGGCATTCCGGAAGAGGTCATTCCTACCCTGGTCAAAGCCAGGAAGGAGGTGACCGCACAACATTATCACCACATGTGGCGAAAATATGTTGCGTGGTGTGAGGCCAGGAAGGCCCCACGAAGAAATTTCAACTCGGTCGATTCCTGCATATCCTGCAAACAGGAGTGTCTATGGGCCTCAAATTGGGGTCCATTAAGGTTCAAATTTCGGCCCTGTCGATTTTCTTCCAGAAAGAATTGGCTTCAGTTCCTGAAGTCCAGAAATTTGACAAGGGAGTACTGCATATACAACCCCCTTTTGTGCCTCCAGTGGCACTGTGGGATCTCAACGTAGTCCTGGGATTCCTCAAATCACGTTGGTTTAAACCGCTCAAATCTGTGGATTTGAAATATCTCACATGGAAAGTGACCATGATGTTGGCCCTGGCCTCGGCCAGGCGAGTGTCAGAATTGGCGGCTTTGTCTCACAAAAGCCCATATCTGATTGTCCATTCGGACAGGGCAGAGCTGCGGACTCGTCCCCAGTTTCTCCCTAAGGTGGTGTCAGCGTTTCATCTGAACCAGCTTATTGTGGTACCTGCGGCTACTAGAGACTTGGAGGACTCCAAGTTGCTAGATGTTGTCAGGGCCCTGAAAATATAGATTTCCAGGACGGCTGGAGTCAGGAAAATTGACTTGCTGTTATCCTGTATGCACCCAAAAAACTGGGTGCTCTTGCTTCTAAGCAGACGATTGCTAGTTGAATGTGTAGTACAATTCAGCTTGCACATTCTGTGGCAGGACTGCCACAGCCAAAATATATAAATGCCCATTCCACAAGGAAGGTGGGCTCATCTTGGGCGACTGCCCGAGGGGTCTCGGCTTTACAACTTTGCCGAGCTGCTACTTGGTCAGGGGCACACCCTGGCTGAGGAGGACCTGGAGTTCTCTCACTCGGTGCTGCAGAGTCATCCGCACTCTCCCGCCCGTTTGGGAGCTTTGGTATAATCCCCATGGTCCTGACGGAGTCCCCAGCATCC
The DNA here is from genome assembly GCF_028390025.1 of Pseudophryne corroboree. Lineage (NCBI taxonomy): Eukaryota > Metazoa > Chordata > Amphibia > Anura > Myobatrachidae > Pseudophryne > Pseudophryne corroboree. The sequence continues at coordinate 560,501,937 of NC_086444.1, forward strand.
ACTTAGGACGTCAGAGAAAATAAGATTTTACTTACCGATAAATCTATTTCTCGTAGTCCGTAGTGGATGCTGGGCGCCCATCCCAAGTGCGGATTGTCTGCAATACTTGTACATAGTTATTGTTACAAAAAAATCGGGTTGTTATTGTTGTGAGCCGACTGTTCAGAGGCTCCTACGTTTGTCATACTGTTAACTGGGTTTAGATCACAAGTTATACGGTGTGATTGGTGTGGCTGGTATGAGTCTTACCCGGGATTCAATATCCTTCCTTATTGTGTACGCTCGTCCGGGCACAGTATCCTAACTGAGGCTTGGAGGAGGGTCATAGGGGGAGGAGCCAGTACACACCACCTGATCCTAAAGCTTTAGTTTTGTGCCCTGTCTCCTGCGGAGCCGCTAATCCCCATGGTCCTGACGGAGTCCCCAGCATCCACTACGGACTACGAGAAATAGATTTATCGGTAAGTAAAATCTTATTATTGATGCTAGGGACGAGAGTATTATACTCCCGTTATATAAATCACTAGTGAGGCCACACCTTGAATACTGTGTACAATTCTGGGCACCGTACTACAAAAAGGATATCCTGGAGCTTGAAAAGGTACAGAGGAGGGCGACCAAACTAATTAAGGGCATGGAGACGATGGAATACAAGGAAAGGCTTGAAAGACTAGGCATGTTTACATTGGAAAAGCGGAGACTAAGAGGGGATATGATCAACATCTACAAATATATAAGGGGACAATACACAGAGCTTGCGCGGGACCTGTTTTTGGTTAGATCAACACAGAGGACTCGTGGACACTCGCTCAGGTTAGAGGAGAGGAGATTCCGCACAATACGGCGTAAAGGCTTTTTCACGGTAAGGACAATACGTGTTTGGAATTCCCTGCCCGAGGGAGTTGTAATGGCGGAATCTGTCAACACCTTTAAGAATGGGTTAGATAAATTCCTAATGGATAAGGATATCCAGGGGTATGGTGCATAGTCATGCATTATAGTTACTATAAATAGGGATAAAATGCAACGGCTGACAGCAGCATCAGTCAGAAATTTTAGTCAAATCATCATGCATAGGAGACCACAAATAGGTTGAACTCGATGGACAATTGTCTTTTCTCTGACGTCCTAAGTGGATGCTGGGGACTCCGTCAGGACCATGGGGATTAGCGGCTCCGCAGGAGACAGGGCACAAAACTAAAGCTTTAGGATCAGGTGGTGTGTACTGGCTCCTCCCCCTATGACCCTCCTCCAAGCCTTAGTTAGGTTTTTGTGCCCGTCCGAGCAGGGTGCAATCTAGGTGGCTCTCTTAAGGAGCTGCTTAGAAAAAGTTTTTAGGTTTCTTATTTTCAGTGAGTCCTGCTGGCAACAGGCTCACTGCATCGAGGGACTTAGGGGAGAGAAGTTCAACTCACCTGCGTGCAGGATGGATTGGCTTCTTAGGCTACTGGACACCATTAGCTCCAGAGGGAGTCGGAACACAGGTCTCACCCTGGGGTTCGTCCCGGAGCCGCGCCGCCGACCCCCCTTGCAGATGCTGAAGATTGAAGGTCCAGAAACCGGCGGCAGAAGGCTTTTCAGTCTTCATGAAGGTAGCGCACAGCACTGCAGCTGTGCGCCATTGTTGTCACACACTTCACACCAACGGTCACGGAGGGTGCAGGGCGTTGCTGGGGGCGCCCTGGGCAGCAATGTATAATACCTTATTCTGGCTAAAAATACATCACATGTAGCCCCTGGAGGCTATATGGATGTATTTAACCCCTGCCAGGTCTCAGAAAAACGGGAGAAGAAGCCCGCCGAAAAGGGGGCGGGGCCTATTCTCCTCAGCACACAGCGCCATTTTCCCTCACAGAAATGCTGGTGGGAAGGCTCCCAGGCTCTCCCCTGCACTGCACTACAGAAACAGGGTTAAAACAGAGAGGGGGGGCACTTATTTGGCGATATGTATATATATATTAAAATGCTATAAGGGAAAAACACTTACAGTATTTGCTGGCGTATAAGACTACTTTTTTGCCCTGAAAAAAATGCCTCCAAGTGGGGGGGTCGTCTTATACGCCGGGTGCACTTCAGTTGGGATAGACATAGCTGCCATAGTGGCCTTCCGATACTCGCCTGGTGCCTATAGTGGCCTCCCGATGCCCGCCCACCTCATTCTACATACCATCCAGTATTGCGCGGTACCCAGTGCGGCCGCGGCGGGTCACTAGTGCCAATTACAGGGAGATGCAGGGACTGGCCGGAGGCGCTGCAGTCGCGTTGTGGCCGTACAATGGTGACAATGACAGGTACTGTAATGGCACTAATACTAATACTAATGGCACTCATGTGAAACCGGTAACAATAAATGCACACAGGGGTATACACTTTTATACATTTTACAACTTTCTCCTCGCCCCCTCCCCCCTTCTTATGCATACCTTGATAAATACTCCCTATCCAAATCTCTTATCAGGTCAAAATATACAGTATGTCACAAATCTGATGCTCTTTCACGTTTTAATTGGTGTGTGGAAGGGGGTAGTCTTATACGGCGAGTATATAACAAACTCTATATTTTGAGTGGAAATGTTGGGGGTAGTCTTATACGCCCAGTCGTCTTATACGCCGGCAAATACGGTATATAAAGGTTGTCCCTGTATAATATAGCGTTTTTGGTGTGTGCTGGCAAACTCTCCCTCTGTCTCCCCAAAGGGCTAGTGGGGTCCTGTCCTCTATCAGAGCATTCCCTGTGTGTGTGCTGTGTGTCGGTACTTGTGTGTCGACATGTATGAGGACGATGTTGGTGAGGAGGCGGAGCAATTGCCGGTAATGGTGATGTCACTCTCTAGGGAGTCGACACCGGAATGGATGGCTTATTTAAGGAATTACGTGATAATGTCAACACGCTGCAAGGTCGGTTGACGACATGAGACGGCCGGCAAACCAATTTGTACCTGTCCAGGCGTCTAAAACACCGTCAGGGGCTTTAAAACGTCCTTTTTACCTCAGTCGGTCGACACAGACACGGACACTGACTCCAGTGTCGACGGTGAAGAAACAAACGTATTTTCCTTTAGGGCCACACGTTACTTGTTAAGGGCAACGAAGGAGATGTTACATATTTCTGATACTACAAGTACCACAAAAAAGGGTATTATGTGGAGTGTGAAAAAACTACATGTGGTTTTTCCTGAATCAGATAAATTAAATGAAGTGTGTGATGATGCGTGGGTTTCCCCCGATAGAAAATTATTGGCGGTATACCCTTTCCCGCCAGAAGTTATGGCGCGTTGGGAAACACACCTTAGGGTGGATAAGGCGCTCACACGCTTATAAAAACAAGTGGCGTTACCATCTCCAGATACGGACGCCCTCAAGGAGCCAACTGATAGGAGGTTGGAAAATATCCTAAAAAGTATATACACACATACTGGTGTTATACTGCGACCAGCGATCGCCTCAGCCTGGATGGGCAGCGCTGGGGTGGCTTGGTCGGATTCCCTGACTGGAAATATTGATACCCTTGACAGGGACAGTATTTTATTGACTATAGAGCATTTAAAAGATGCATTTCTATATATGCGAAACTCTGGCATCAAGAGTAAGTGCGATGTCCATATCTGCCAGACGATGTTTATGGACACGACAGTGGTCAGGTGATGCAGATTCCAAACGGCACATGGAAGTATTGCCGTATAAAGGGGAGGAGTTATTTGGGGTCGGTCCATCGGACCTGGTGGCCACGGCAACAGCTAGAAAATCCACCTTTTTTACCCCAAGTCACATCTCAGCAGAAAAAGACTTAGTCTTTTCAGCCTCAGTCCTTTCGTCCCCATAATATCTGCCCAGGGATAGAGGTAAGGGAAGAAGACTGCAGCAGGCAGCCCATTCCCAGGAACAGAAGCCTTCCACCGCTTCTGCCAAGTCCTCAGCATGACGCTGGGGCCGTACAAACAGGTGCGGTGGGGGGTCGTCTCAAGAGTTTCAGCACGCAGTGGGCTCACGCGCAAGTGGACCCCTGGATCCTACAAGTAGTATCCCAGGGGTACAGATTGGAAATTCGAGACGTCTCCCCCTTGCAAGTTCCTGAAGTTTGCTTTACCAACGTCTACCTCCGACAGGGAGGCAGTATTGGAAACAATTCACAAGCTGTATTCCCAGCAGGTGATAATCAAAGTACCCCTCCTACAACAAGTAAAGGGGTATTATTCCACACTATATTGTGGTACTGAAGCCAGACGGCTCGGTGAGACCTATTCTAAATGGAGTCACTCAGAGCAGTGATAGCGAACCAGGAAGAAGGGGACTATATGGTGTCCCTGGACATCAAGGATGCTTACCTCCATGTCCAAATTTGCCCTTCTCACAAAGGGTACCTCAGGTTCGTGGTACAAAACTGTCACTATCAGTTTCAGACGCTGCCGTTTGGATTGTCCACGGCACCCCGGGTCTTTACCAAGGTAATGGCCGAAATGATGATTCTTCTTCAAAGAAAAGGCGTCTTAATTATCCCTTACTTGGACGATCTCCTGATAAGGGCAAGGTCCAGAGAACAGTTGGAGGTCTGAGTAGCACTATCTCAAGTAGTTCTACGACAGCACGGGTGGATTCTAAATATTCCAAAATCGCAGCTGTCTCCGACGACACGTCTGCTGTCCCTAGGGATGATTCTGGACACAGTCCAGAAAAAGGTGTTTCTCCCGGAGGAGAAAGCCAGGGAGTTATCCGAGCTAGTCAGGAACCTCCAAAAACCAGGAAAAGTGTCAGTGCATCATTGCACAAGGGTCCTGGGAAAAATGGTGGCTTCTTACGAAGCGATTCCATTCGGCAGATTTCACGCATGAACTTTTCAGTGGGATCTGCTGGACAAATGGTCCGGATCGCATCTTCAGATGCATCAGCGGATAACCCTGTCTCCAAGGACAAGGGTGTCTCTTCTGTGGTGGCTGCAGAGTGCTCATCTACTAAAGGGCCACAGTTATGCATTCAGGACTGGGTCCTGGTGACCATGGATTCCAGCTTGAAAGGCTGGGGAGCAGTCACACAGGGAAAAAATTTCCAGGGAGTGTGATCAAGTCTGGGGACTTCTCTCCGCATAAATATACTGGAGCTAAGAGCAATTTACAATGCTCTAAGCTTAGCAAGACCTCTGCTTCAAGGTCAGCCGGTATTGATCCAGTGGGACAACATCACGGCAGTCGCCCACGTAAACAGACAGGGCGGCACAAGAAGCAGGAGGACAATGGCAGAAACTGCAAGGATTCTTCGCTGGGCGGAAAATCATGTGATAGCACTGTCAGCAGTTTTCATTCCGGGAGTGGACAACTGGGAAGCAGACTTCCTCAGCACGACCTCCACCCGGGAAAGTGGGGACTTCATCGAGAAGTTTTTTCCACATGATTGTGCACCGTTGGGAAAGACCAAAGGTGGACATGATGGCGTCCCGCCTGAACAAAAAACTGGACAGGTATTGCGCCAGGTCAAGAGACCCTCAGGCAATAGCTGTGGACGTTCTGGTAACACCAGGGGTGTACCAGTTGGTGTATGTGTTCCCTCCTCTGCTTCTCATACCAAAGGTACTGAGAATTATAAGACGTAGAGGAGTAAGAACTATACTCGTGGCTCCGGATGGGCCAAGAAGGACTTGGTACCCGGAACTTCAAGAGATGCTCACAGAGGACTCAGGGCCTCTGCCGATAAGAAGGGACTTGTTTCAGCAAGTACCATGTCTGTTCCAAGACTTACCGCGGGTGCGTTTGACGGCATGGCGGTTGAACGCCGGATCCTAAGGGAAAAAGGCATTCCGGAAGAGGTCATTCCTACCCTGGTCAAAGCCAGGAAGGAGGTGACCGCACAACATTATCACCACATGTGGCGAAAATATGTTGCGTGGTGTGAGGCCAGGAAGGCCCCACGAAGAAATTTCAACTCGGTCGATTCCTGCATTTCCTGCAAACAGGAGTGTCTATGGGCCTCAAATTGGGGTCCATTAAGGTTCAAATTTCGGCCCTGTCGATTTTCTTCCAGAAAGAATTGGCTTCAGTTCCTGAAGTCCAGAAATTTGACAAGGGAGTACTGCATATACAACCCCCTTTTGTGCCTCCAGTGGCACTGTGGGATCTCAACGTAGTCCTGGGATTCCTCAAATCACGTTGGTTTAAACCGCTCAAATCTGTGGATTTGAAATATCTCACATGGAAAGTGACCATGATGTTGGCCCTGGCCTCGGCCAGGCGAGTGTCAGAATTGGCGGCTTTGTCTCACAAAAGCCCATATCTGATTGTCCATTCGGACAGGGCAGAGCTGCGGACTCGTCCCCAGTTTCTCCCTAAGTTGGTGTCAGCGTTTCATCTGAACCAGCTTATTGTGGTACCTGCGGCTACTAGAGACTTGGAGGACTCCAAGTTGCTAGATGTTGTCAGGGCCCTGAAAATATAGATTTCCAGGACGGCTGGAGTCAGGAAAACTGACTTGCTGTTATCCTGTATGCACCCAAAAAACTGGGTGCTCTTGCTTCTAAGCAGACGATTGCTAGTTGAATGTGTAGTACAATTCAGCTTGCACATTCTGTCGCAGGACTGCCACAGCCAAAATATATAAATGCCCATTCCACAAGGAAGGTGGGCTCATCTTGGGCGACTGCCCGAGGGGTCTCGGCTTTACAACTTTGCCGAGCTGCTACTTGGTCAGGGGCACACCCTGGCTGAGGAGGACCTGGAGTTCTCTCACTCGGTGCTGCAGAGTCATCCGCACTCTCCCGCCCGTTTGGGAGCTTTGGTATAATCCCCATGGTCCTGACGGAGTCCCCAGCATCCACTTAGGACGTCAGAGAAAATAAGATTTTACTTACCGATAAATCTATTTCTCGTAGTCCGTAGTGGATGCTGGGCGCCCATCCCAAGTGCGGATTGTCTGCAATACTTGTACATAGTTATTGTTACAAAAAAATCGGGTTGTTATTGTTGTGAGCCGTCTGTTCAGAGGCTCCTACGTTTGTCATACTGTTAACTGGGTTTAGATCACAAGTTATACGGTGTGATTGGTGTGGCTGGTATGAGTCTTACCCGGGATTCAATATCCTTCCTTATTGTGTACGCTCGTCCGGGCACAGTATCCTAACTGAGGCTTGGAGGAGGGTCATAGGGGGAGGAGCCAGTACACACCACCTGATCCTAAAGCTTTAGTTTTGTGCCCTGTCTCCTGCGGAGCCGCTAATCCCCATGGTCCTGACGGAGTCCCCAGCATCCACTACGGACTACGAGAAATAGATTTATCGGTAAGTAAAATCTTATTTTTTCAACCTCAGATACTATGTTACTATGTTAGATGACACAGGGGGAAGTGATGTCATAGCTGCTCTTCATCTTGCCCTGGGTGCCGAAGGCCCTAGTTACGTCTTTATTGCTAACACATTTTACCAACAACTTGTGGCTTCCTCAGTGGGTTTCTACAGGGTGATTAAAAAATCGCAGTACACCCTTTTGTTTTAAAAACTGTGCAGGAAATGGGAAAACTGAATACTCCAGTAAGGTATGTGTGAGGTGGACTATCTTTTAGGGTATGCACCAAACATGGTCGCCATCTTGAAATTGACCATCTTGAATCTAAGTCAGTTTTTTCAAATGGAAAGGGAGTCGTATAACATGTCAAACAACATCGGAATTTGCTGAAAAGTTTATTGCTGCAAACAGAAGATTTGAAATAGCAGTTACGGTTCAAAAGTTAAAAAATTTTGTTGCAGGTAACTGAAGATGGCTTTGACAAAAGAGGAGAGAATGAAGGTCATTTTGATGTCTGGAGAACAAATTTTCCATGTCATAGCTGCGGAATATAATAACCGGCACCTAGAAAGACCTCCAATTTCACATAACACTGTCAGGTGCTTAATTTAAAAATTCCGAGAAACTGGGACTGTGGCTGACAAGTCACAGAGTGGTCATCCAAAAATGCTACTGACGAGACAACCTCAACAATGGTTTTGGCATCCTTCGTGAAGAGCCAAAACCATTGTTGAGGTTGTCTCGTCAGTAGCACTTTTTGAACGACCACTCTGTGACTTGTCAGCCACAGTCCCAATTTCTCTGAATTTCTAGGTGCCGGTTGTTATAATCTGCAGCTATGACATGGAAACTTCATTCTGCAGACATCAAAATGACCTTAATTCTCTCCTCTTTTGTCAAAGCCATCTTCAGTTACCTGCAACAAAAAAAGTGTTTTTACTTTTGAACCATAACTGTTATTTCAAATCTGTTTGCAGCAACAAACTTTTCAGCAAATTCTGTTTGCTGATGTTGTTTGACATGTTATACGACCCCCTCTCCATTTGAAAAAACTGACTTAGATTCAAGATGGCCGATTTCAAGATGGCGCTCATGTTCGGTACATACCCTAAAAGTTAGCCCACCTCACCTATACCTTTACTGGAGTATTCAGTTTTCCCATTTACTGCACAGTTTTTGAAACAAAAGGGTGGGGGCGTGGCTTGGACGCAGTGCCGGCCTTAGGCATAGGCAAACTAGGCAAATACCTAGGGCATTTGGTATGCTATGGGGCACCAGCAGCTTCTGCTGATTAAAATGATATGCAGCATGCCTATATTCTGTGTGACTGCGGCTGTATCTGCATATGAAATGCTACGTTGTGTGTATTCCTGGAAATCACCGTAATGTAGCATTTCGTATGCAGAGACAGCCGCACACATAATATAGGCATGCTGCATATCATTTTAATCAGCAGAAGCTGCTTGTGCATCCTAGCCACATAGTACTGCAAATAATATGATTCATTTTCATAACCAAAAGGCGCCCGAAGTTAGCAGAGCTGCCAGCTGACTCATGCCAGGCATCTCCTGCAGAACTAGCGGTGGTGCTAGGGGGCACCAGCCAAAATCTTGCCTAGGGCATCATACTGGTTAGGGCCGGCTCTGCTTGGACGCCAAACTGAGCAGAGGCGCCCTAGGTGAGCTCCATGCACTGGGAGCTAGTTAAACCCTTTCCTGGCACCTTAACCTCCCCTCCTCCCTCTATACACCTGTCTGAGTGGGAGCTGACAGCCTCCAGATTCCCGGGATCGAGCTACGGAGTCGGAAGGCACTGGTCTCTGTGCCCTTGCGGTTTGTGGCCTTCCCGTGGACGCCGGACCGGGAGCTAGATTTTGGAACGGACGGCCCACGATCTCGACAACTGATGAGGTGAAGTGGCTGGGGATCTTGGTGGCGGAGGAGGAGGCTGGCGGTCTCGTGCAGCAGCAGCATCACCAGACGACCTGATTTTCTCAGGCTCCGTGGCACAGTGTTGTTCCCGCGATAGCGTACCCAGGACCGGGCGCCTCCATTACCTGCTCTGCACCTGTCTGGCATCGATTCTGCAGCTGCCAGGATACTCACCACTCCCACCAATGCATCTGATCTCGCCCGCTGGGGCTTCAGGTACCTGCACCGCTGCAGTCCCGTGCTAGCGGCTGGCGATGCCATTTTGTTTATTAAAGGAGCGCCCATAATTATACACCTCGACCTGTGAGGTGGTGCAGCCTTATCTCCACTTCTGCCTCCGGCTGTGGATCTTATTAGGATCCTTCTCCCCACTGAATTATACCCTGGCTGTCAGCACCAGTTGCTGTCAGGGGGATAGACATAACCTGGAGGGGTCCGCAGCTGTCCTTTACCCTCTGCCCCTTGGCAACTTCCAGACAGGGAATATTGAGGCCTCTTCTTGTTTACGGTGCGGCCTCGCTTAGTGCGCTAGATCTGCTGCCATCTGTTGCCTACCTCCTGGTGCCTCACACCCATGATGAGGATGCTCCCCTCAGATGGGTGCTCCCGCTTGAGTGAATGAAGGTTTACTAACCCCATGTCGCTCTTTTGTTTTGTGTAATGTTATAACAAGTATACCTATAGTGGAGCTGTCCTTTTGTTTATACTTGAACCACCGGAGACGCTTATCAAGCCTCACGTCTTCTTTACATTATGCCTCCTAAAAAAGTAAAAGACGCTAAAACTGCTTCCCAGGTTGCCTTTTTTAAACCGTCACCTAAACCCTCTAAACTGCAAGAAGCTAGCGCTTCCTCCTCCAGAGGAATTTCTCCTGCTTCGATTTCTGGTAGTAGTGTTTCCTCCCCGGGTCCAGTCCCTGTTAAGCCTAGAGATATGGACGACAATGATGCACTCACAGTTGGATCTATGAAGGCTCTGCTGTCGTCCTTTAAAGATGAAGTAGCTGCAGAGTTTAGAGTTTAGAGCCTCCCTCCACATGTGCCAGCAGACTATAGACGAATTAGGTGGCCGGACTGACCACCTCGAGACGAAGATGGAGGAAGTAGTTGGCTCTCACAATGCTCTTATTACTTCTCACGACCAATTGGAAATGGAGGTCTCTTTTCTGCGGGATAAGGTGACGGAAATGGAGGATAGATCCAGAAGGAACAACTTGAAATTGAGAGGTGTCCTGGAGACTGTCTCTAATAGTTCTTTACATGATTACACTATTACGCTATTCTGGAAAATGGCCCCATCATTTACTTCAAGTGATCTCCTGATAGATCGTATACATCGTCTTCCCAAGGCCAGAAATGCGCCTGTTGATGTCCCTAGGGATGTTTTGATGCTGATCCATTTCTTCCACGTGAAGGAGGCATTATTGAAGGCGGCTCGGCCGTCCTCGGATACAGCAGAGGCGCTGGGCTCCCTTCAACTGTTTGGTGACTTTTCCAGGGACATGACTTTATTTTCAACCTGTCACCAGTGTTCTCAGGGCCAACATCCCCTACCGGTGGGGATTCCCCACTAAATTGCTGATATCAAAGAACAGCTCCACGATTGTTCTCACTAATGTGCTGGACGGCATGAAAATGTTGGAGAGATGGAACCTAGTTGGCGCTTCGGACCGTGGCTATCCGGCTCGTGGTCTTCAACAGGACTGGTCCAAGGCTGGATCGGGCTGATTACTGTGCTGTGGTTTTTCTTTGTCTCTCTTAGTTCCTCTGCTATAGACCTTCATTTACTGCTTGCTTAGCTCATTCTCAACAGGAGCGATGAGGGAGATTCTTCCATTTGCGTGATGTTCCTTCTCCTATTACAACTTTATACATTGTTATGACTATTGTTTACTATGTTTAGGTATTCTGAATTGGGGACCCTCCGTGCTTTCACATGAAGCCTATTGGTCTGTTGTTGCCTTTCTGAGATGGACGATGGATTTTGTCTCTGCTTCGGATGGCGCAGAGGGCCACCAACAGATGCCTTCTGTTTTTTATTTTAGGGCGATGGGGCTCTAGCCGCTAACACCCAAGTCTATTCTTCAGGCGGCCATGGTATGGTGCCTGTTTTGGCCCCTGGTGGGGTTAGTTCAGTTGTATTTCCTTTCCTTATATGTTTGTCTGTATTTTCTTTTCTTTATATTGTTGACCTATTGCCAGCCCCTGTATCCTCCTTTATTACCTAGTATGTTTGTCATGTATAGCACCCTTACCCCTCTTAACAATGCTCAATGTAGTTTCTCTTAATGTTAGGGGCCTGAAGAAGAGTAATCTTGCCCTGAACTACTATCACAGACTCAAAGCACATGTTGTCGCGGTCCAAGAGACCCACTTCAAGGGGACAGCACCTCCTCTGTTTCGGAACTCCAAATTTCCTCATTGTTACATGGCTAATGGTCCAGAGAAGAAAGTGGCTGTCGCTATCTTGATTTCCCAACATTGCTCATTTAGTGTCTTAGCTCAATATCCTGATCTCGAGGGGAGATACCTGATTTTGGTAGGGAAGTTAGATAATGTAGATGTCACCCTGGTGTCCTGCTATGCCCCTAACTCTAGGCAGCTTTTTTTTGTAAAAAGTTTTTTTCAGTTTTACAGACTTTAATATGGTTCTTGATCCGAATTTGGATAGGTCCAGGACGACCGTGTTACGTAGTCCCAAACCTCAAGATTTTGCTAAGGGTTTTAGTAGATTGATGGCGGAATATGACCTTTATGACATTTGGAGATCTCAACACCCTACGGTGAGAGGTTATTCGTTCTACTCCCATGTCCATCGATCATATTCTCGGATAGATTTGTCCTTTTCCGTCAGATGGACATTGACCTCTATCAGCAAAATTGACATCTTACCTATGACATGATCGGACCACTCCCCCTTGTTGTTAGCGTGGGAAATAGGTGGTAGGAGGGTAGTCCCTGGGCCATGGAGACTGGGATTTGGGGCCCTCTCCCATCCAGAGGCTCGACAAGCTATTCAGCAGTCTGTGTCCCACTATCTTAGAGAAAATGACCACAACGACACATCGATATTTAATCATTGGTGTTCTCTTAAGGCTGTCGTTAGAGGGTCGGCAATACAAATTGCTGCAAAATTGAAGAGGGACTATAAACGGACTTATGAACAAGCTGAACTGGAGGCTCTTGATTTGGAGAGGGCTCACAAAATGAATCCGACTGACAAAACTCTTTATAGGCGACTTCTCCTAGCTCGGGAAAAAGTTTTTTCATTGCGTGAAGTGCAGCGTAACATAGCGTGACTTAACCAGAAATTCTATGTCTTTGGCAACAAGGCTGGTCAATTATTAGCCAGTAAATTGAGGGGACAAAAAGCGAGAGATAGAGTGCACCATGTTTTTAATTCCCGAGGCGCTAGGATATCTGACCCGCACCAAATTTCCAACGCGTTTGCGGAATATTATTCTAACCTCTATAACCTCCGGGAAGATCTGGACACCCCCCAACCCTCTCAAGTAGATATTGATGCTTTCCTGCAATCCTTATCCCTTCCTTCCTTAGACTCTGCAGCCTGCCTGTCCCTGAGCTCCCCCTGGACTACGGAAAAAATAATTGCGACTATCGACTCATCTCCATCTGATAAAGCTCCTGGCCCAGATGGATTCCCTGCTAACTTTTATAAATCTTAAAAAGCAGAGCTGGCCCCAGTTCTAGCATCCGCGTTTGGCGAAGCCACGTCAGTTGGGCGTTTCCCAAAGGAAATACTCGAAGCACGAATAGTGACCATTCCTAAACCTGGGAAATCCCCTTCATTGATGCAAAACTACAGACCTATAGCCTTGTTAAACACGGATGTCAAGATATATGCAAAAATGATCGCTAATCGTGTTCGCCCCTTTTTGTCTCATCTTATTAAACCGGATCAGGTGGGGTTCATTCCGGGCAGGCAGGCTCCTGACAACACTCATCGGGTTCTAGACGTAATGGATTACTGTGATTCCCTTGGGTCCCCTTTTCTAATTCTTTCTTTAGATGCCAAAAAAGCATTTGATAGACTTGACTAGGGGTTTGTGCAGACTGCGTTGCGTTGATTTGGATTTAGGGGAGGTATATTGGACTCTATCCTCGCCTTGTATTCTTCCCCTTCGGCTATGGTTTCTGTTAATGGATGCATTTCTATTAGGTTTAATATCGCCAATGGTACGAGACAGGGCTGTCTGTTGTCTCCTCTCATATTTGCCTTAGCAGTTGAGCCCTTGGCAGAGAAAATCAGGTTGGCAGCGGACATTCATGGACCTATTATTGATGATGTCTCTCACAAAATCAGTCTCTTTGCGGATGATATCCTCTTATGTTTATCGAGACCTGATATTTCTCTCCCTACCCTACACCAAGTCTTGAAACAGTTCTCCGAAGTGTCTTATTATAAATTGAATACCTTTAAAACTGAGGCCCTTTCTCTTCATATTCCCGCAGACTTATTACAGGAGCTACAAGGTAACTTCAAGTATGCTTGGCAGTCTCAATCTCTCAGGTATTTAGGTATTAACCTAGCTAGAGACCGTGATTTGATTGACTGCAATTATAAACCGTTATTGCAGGCTTTCAAGACTCTGACCAAAGATTGGATGCTACATGAAGTACCCTGGATGGGCCGTATAGCAGCAGCTAAAATGGCGCTACTGCCAAAGTTAATGTCCCTTTACCGAGCTATTCCTAGACTTATCCCACGGCCATTACTCTACAAGTTTAATCAAAATCTAATTAACTATATATGGAAGGGTTCTAAACCTAAAATAGCTAGACATACCCTTTCCCGTCCGAAACTTAGGGGAGCTGCTGCCTTCCCAGATCTCGAGGCTTATCAATCCGTCTGTATACTGAGCCAAGTTAAAGACTGGGTCCTATCAGGTTCCCCTAAACAGTGGGCTATTATTGAGGGCTACATGGTGTCTCCCTTTGGTCTCCCCGAGATCCTATGGTTACCTATGACAGTAACTCTCCGCCAGACCCACACCTGTAAGGCGATAGCCACAACCCTTCAGATTTGGCGTAAATTTGTATCTTCCCAAGCAGAGATTACTCTACCTTCTTTAGAATTGTCCTTATCTGCCATAGCTGCCCTGATATCTTCTCTGAATCTGGACACGTGGGCTGGAATGGGGGTGACCTCACTGAACGATGTGCTTCGAGTGGAGGGTCTGGTTTCCTTTTCTCACCTCCAGAGTACGGTCAGTGTTTCACCTCGGGATTTTTATAAGTACAGATTGAGTATCCCATATCCAAATATTCCGAAATACGGAATATTCCGAAATACTGACTTTTTTGAGTGAGAGTGAGATATTGAAATCTTTGTTTTCTGTGGCTCAATGTACACAAACTTTGTTTAATACACAAAGTTATTAAAAATATTGTATTAAATGACCTTCAGGCTGTGTGTATAAGGTGTATATAAAACATAAATGAATTGTGTGAATGTACACACACTTTGGGGGCCATTCCGAGTTGTTCGTTCATTATATTTTTCTCGCAACGGAGCGATTAGTCGCTAATGCGCATGCGCAATGTCCGCAGTGCGACTGCGCCAAGTAAATTTGCTATGCAGTTAGGTATTTTACTCACGGCATAACAAGGTTTTTTCTTCGTTCTGGTGATCGTAATGTGATTGACAGGAAGTGGGTGTTTCTGGGTGGAAACTGGCCGTTTTATGGGTGTGTGCGAAAAAACGCTACAGTTTCTGGGAAAACCGTGGGAGTGGCTGGAGAAACGGAGGAGTGTCTGGCCGAACGCTGGGTGTGTTTGTGACGTCAAACCAGGAACGAAACTGACTGAACTGATCGCAGTTGCCAAGTAAGTGTGGAGCTACTCAGAAACTGCTAAGAAGTGTCTATTCGCAATTTTGCTAATCTTTCGTTCGCAATTTTGATAAGCTAAGATTCACTCCCAGTAGGCGGCGGCTTAGCATGTGCAAAGCTGCTAAAAGCAGCTTGCGAGCGAACAACTCGGAATGAGGGCCTTTGTTTAATGCACAAAGTTATTAAAAATATTGGCTAAAATTACCTTCAGGCTGTGTGTATAAGGCGTAAATGATACATAAATGCATTCTGTGCTTAGACTTAGGTCCCATCGCCATGATATCTCATTATGGTATGCAATTATTCCAAAATACGGAAAAATCCGATATCCAAAATACCTCTGGTCCCAAGCATTTTGGATAAGGGATACTCAACCTGTATTTCCAGCTGAGACATTGGATTCAGAGTCATGTCTCACTCCCCTCGGCCAATTTAGCCTTCCCTCCCCTATTGCTTAAACTTAAATCATCAGCTCAGAGAGGTAATATCTCCTGGTGGTATCAGTTTTTATTGACGGGCATCTGGGAAACTGCTCTCTTTGGTTAAATGGGAGAGGGACCTCTCCCAAGCTTTGACCAATGAGGACTGGGATGTCATTTTTCGTACTTGCTTTAAGGTTTCCAAATGTGTTCACCACTCGGAGATGTTTTTCAAACTACTTCATAGAGCTTATTTAACCCCGGAGCGGCTACATAAAATCTGGCCTACAATTTCCCAGTTCTGCTGGAGGAATTGCTCCTCGATTGGAGATATCTTTCATGTTTTTTGGGCTTGCCCTGTTGTACAGCCGCTCTGGAAGGAAATATTTTGTATGGTCAGTGAAGTGCTAGGTTCTGATGTCCCTGCAGACCCCTTAACAGCTCTGTTTCACTTTTATCCAGGGCCACTATCCCAGGGAGACAGGTACCTAATGGGACATATTTTAATCACCACCAAGGCTTCCATTGCCCAAATGTGGAAATCTCCTTTAATTCCTACGTCTACTGCTATTTTAGATAAAGGAGTACATTTACTAAGCAGTGATAAGAGCGGAGAAGTGAGCCAGTGGAGATATTTCCCCATCAACCAATCAGCAGCTCTGTATCATTTTATAGTATGCAAATTATAGATGTTACTTCAGTGCTGATTGGTTGCCATGGGCAACTTCTCCACTGGCTCACTTCTCTGCTCTTATCACTGCTTAGTAAATGTACCCCAAAGTCCACAGGCACTATTTATTTGAAACGGCAGAGACGATATATTCCTCATCTGCCTCTTCCAGTCATATGAAGTGGTTTAAGTGGGGTGAGTTCCGTGAGCGCATGGGACATGCGCCTATAGATTTTCATGTTCTGGATTCTCCTGTAGAAAATCCCTGTGGTAATGTCAATGTTATTGAATAGGTATATGACAACTTATTTCCGTATTCTCTGACTTTGTGAATGTGAGGCAGCACTACCCGTCTTTTCTCTTAATGTTATTGACTTGGTCTGGCAATTCCCCCCCCCCCCCCCCCCCCCTTTGATCCTCTCTCCTCCCTTTTCTTTTAATTTTACCCCCTATAAATTAATGTTTGATTGTATTTTGTTTGTTGTATGCTACTGAGAAAATAATGACAAAGTTCAATAAAAATTATTGAAAAAAACAAAAAACAAAAACAAAAGGATATACTGCGACTTTTGACTCACCCTGTATTTCAAAACCGAGGCATCTGCAGCAAATTGTAATTGAAATAAAATAAATAAAACTCCAGTGCTGCAAATGCTTACAAGAGAAGACCCTGTCTTGCTGCTAGAACCTATAATGATTGATGGTAGTATGCTTGTCTGTTATAAAGTTTAAGTACAATATGAGACGGGTGTCAGTTTGTACAAATTTAAGCTCATAATTTTCCCATTTGGACTCCTCATTTACTGTACAGTATCTCACTTATATTTTAATGCACATTTATAATTATATTATTACTATATAGAGAAAAATACATTGGCTGTTATAAAATACACCACACAACAAATTTGAAGGAGATGTATCAAAGTTTGGAGAGTGATAAAGTGGGAGGAGATAAAGGGGTCTATGTACCAAGCCTTGGACGGAGATAAAATGAAAGAAGATAAATTATCAACCAATCAGCTCCTGCCATTTTTCAAACACAGACTGTATATGGCAACTAGGAGCTGATTGGCTGGTACTTTATGTCTGCCCACTTTATCTCCATCCAAGGCTTAGTAAATAGACACCTTTGAATCCAACCAATCAGCTCCTAACTGCCCTTTTTGCAAGAACAGACTGCTGATTGATTGCTACCTAATCTATCTCCGCTTTATCTCTCTCCAAGCTTTGATACACTTCCCCCTCAGTCTTATATTTTAAACAGTACAGTGTGTATTTTTATTTTGGTGCTTGGTTATTGACAGCTGTAATTCCCCATGGTTCTGTGTCAATGTGTGTCTCATAGTGGCTCAAGGAATGTTTGTAATAGCCTTGAATTTGTTCTCGCTCTGCTGTGCTGTAACAAAAGTGACACAAAAAAAGCTGTTTTCATGGCTACTTTGTGGCCTTGAGCTAGCATTAACTGTCTCCTCATCACAATATGTAAGACATCTCTATGGATCAACTCGAGTAAGAAACGGGAAAAGCAAGCACTTTATTTGACAGCGTAGTCAGAGTGAGTTGGCTCATTGTAGTCTGGTGCTATGCAACTACCAATTGTATCATTGTGCTCCATTGATTTTGTCAATTCCTAGGGTGCTACTGCTAAGATACACTAGTGGGAGCACAAAGGAATGCTTTAACTGACTGGCCTTCAGAATCCTTTATTGCTGTCTAACAACCATAAGCATTGCTCAGTTTTCATATACAGTATAGTATCATTTTTGTCTCTGGTTACTACTAATGAGATGTAGTTAATATCCCGTTGTTCAGGATCCCGACGCTGAAATCCCCACAGCTGATAATGCCGACAGCCTCACAAGGGCTATTCCCACTCAAGGGTGTCTATGACACCCATAGAGTGGGAACAGAACCTGTGGCGAGCACAGCAAGCCACCATGCCCGCAAGGGGCCTCCATGTGCTTGCCCTGCTGCCGGCATTCTGGCGGGCAGGATGCCGCTGTCAGGATAATGACAGCCGGCATCCTGTGTAAAGATTTTATTTTGTTAAAAGTAACTAAAAAGTAAGAACTAGTAACATTAAGAACTCATATAAAGAAGCTAGATAAATCAGTATGCTAGACCTCAGGAGTGTATAACTAATTTACTTCAAAATGAGTAACTGCCAGCGCCGAAACTGGGTGCGTGACATCATGCGGAGGGGGTGGGGCCACCAGTGATGCAATGCATGAAGCATCAGGATGCACCAGAGGGCTGTAAGGGCAGCATTGTGCACATCTGAAGCATCTTAAGAATTCTCCGGGCAGCACTGCAGCAGTAATCAATGCAGGGACCATGAAGCAGCAGCGGATACCATCCACAGGGCTCTGCCCTTTGATCAGTGGCACCGCTCGCACACCCCAAGTTATGGGCATGAGTAACTGTTGCACCAGCACTGAATAAAGTATTATTATATTAGAGGTATAGGTAATTTGAGCCAAATGAATCTGGAATATGAAACACAGACTCAAACTAAAAACATGGTGTCCACGGGCATAGCTATAGTGAGAGCAGCGGGTGCCTTTGCTATGGGGACAAGAGGTATATACTGTATTGTGTACTATATTGTCTACCAAGTCTTCGTAGTTGCCTATTAAGCAATTGGGTCTGACTCTATGGCTCGCCATGGAAAGGGGTACTCATCAGCACTTATATAGTAAAGCTCCACACTGATATGATCCATCTCCCAGGCTCCTGCTTCACTCTCACAGGCACGCAGAGCTAATCAGGCACAGGACAGACTCCTACCTCACCTGCCTACCTTGTCCGCACATCTCTAATCAAAGGTACTGCTGCACCTTTGTATAATGACCACATGAACCCTTGGGCTCATATTTTGTGTAATCCGGCTCTGATACTAAGCAATGCCTCCATAGCCATTTACCTCACCACACGTCGCTGTCACAGTTACTATCAAGGCGCCTGTATCTTAATGCATTGTGAGGTTACAGACGTACTATATAGATTGTAAGCTTGCAAGCAGAGCCTTCCTACCTGTCAGTCTGTTTGTACCCAGTTTTGTTCTATTATAATATTGTTCTAATTGTAAAACGCAACGGAATATGCTGCGCTATAAGAACTGTTAATAAATAATAAATAACATTTAGGTGCCTGTATATTAATGCATTGTGAGGTCCCAGAGGTACTATTTAGGTGCCTGTGTAATAATGCATTGTTAGGTCACAGAAGTATTATCTAGTGGTCTGTATCGTAATGTATTGTGAGGTCACAGAAGTACTATCTAGGTGCCTGTATTTTAATGCATTGTGAGGTCACAGAGGTACTTACTAGGTAGGGCTGGGTTGGGTAGGGAATCATGGTGGTCGGAATCCCGACGGTCAAAATACCGATGCCGAAATCCCGACCGTCAGAATGCTGGCAGAGGAGCGAGCGGAACGGAGTGGAAATAGTTGTGGCAGCGCTGCCGGTATTCTGGCGGTCGGGATTCCTGCATCGTATTTTGACCATCGGGATTCCGACCACCGGGATTCCAACTACATCCCATTATAATAATGCACTGATGAGGTACTATCTAGCTGCTTGTATAGTAATACATTGTGAGGTCACAGAGGTACTATCTATATGCCTGTGGGATCGGTATGGGATCCTGGCGTATGGGATGTTGAATCGTTGCTCCATGTGCTATGCGTGAGTGCCGTGTAACCTGGTAGTCCTGAGCGTCTTTTTTGTGTTTTTCCATGAAAATGTGTCTTAGACACACAGTAAGATATAATAGGAAGCATAAGCAGCTTCTACTGATTAAAATGATATGCAGCATACCTATATTCTGTGTGTAGCTGCGACTGTATTTGCATACAAAATGCTACAGATTGAGCCACGCTCATTGAGCGTAGCTGCATCACAGGTGGGGCCGCGCGGCGTGCCTAAGCGCGCCTGTTGGCACGCCGCTGAGTGTATAGAGACATGTCCCATTCATTCCCGGCGGTGCGCTTCACCGGGCACACCTAGTCGCAGACGGAGCCACGATTAGAGTGATAATATCTATGTGCATGTATCTTAATGGATTGTGAGGTCACAAAGGTACAGAATGAGACGCGCTCATCTGAGGCGGCTCCATCGCAACGTGCACTCCCGTGACTAGCCGATCTGTCCGCCTAGTCACGCCGGGAGTGCACAGAGACGCTCCCATTCTGAGCGTCTCTGTCTGGGCGCACGGACGGACAGGCTCTCCCAGATGGACGGGGATGCTCTCGGCAATAGCCACGCCTGGGCAGGCGTGCCTAGTCACTGACGGAGCCACAGCTAGCGTGGCTCCATCTGTACTATCTAGGTGTCTGTATATGAATGCATTGTGAGGTCACTGATGTAATATCTAGGTGCCTGTATATTAATGCATTGTGATGTCACAGAGGTACTATCTAGGTTCCTGTGTATTAATGCATTATGAGGTCAAGAGGTACTATCTAGGTGCCTGTATCTTAATTCATTGTGAGGTAACGGATGTACTATCTAGGTGCTTGTAGATTATTGAATTGTGAGGTCACAGAGGTACTATCTAGGTGCCTGTATATTATTGAATTGTGAGGTCACAGAGGTACTATCTAGGTGCCTGTATATGAATGCATTGTGAGGTGAAGAGTTACTTTCTAGATGCCTGTATCTCAATGCATTGTAAGGTCATACAGGTACTTTCTAGGTGCCTGTATAATAATGCATTGTGAGGTCACTGAGGTACTATCTAGGTGCCTGTATATTCATGCATTGTGAGGTCAAAGAGGTACTCTCTAGGTGCCTGTATCTAAATGCATTGTGAGGTCTTAGAGGCACTTTCTAGGTATAAGTATGTTAATGCATTGTGAGGTCATAGATATAAAATCTAATGTAAGTGCATGTATCTTAATGCATTGTGAGGTCATTGAGGTATTATCTAGGTGCCTGTACAGTATATGAATGCATTGTGAGGTCACTGAGGTACTATCTGGGTGCATGTATATGAATGCATTGTGAGGTCACAGATGTACTATCTAGTTACCTGTATATTCATGCAATGTGAGGTCACAGAATGTTTTGAGGTTGGGGGGGGGGGTTGCCAAAAAAAAACACATATTGGCGCTCCCCCAATTCTTTCCCCTCTCACCAGTGCGGGGTAGCACTTACCCCCGGATCCCCACGGTAACTTCTCCTTTAAAAAGTGCGCTTCTGCAGCGTGTTATGCCATGCTCTACTGTCCTTGCCGGCTCTTTACAGATGCATTAATGGAAGAAGGTGTGGCCATGCTGAGCCTGCTGGGACATCTCCGCCTTCTCCCAGTAATGAATCTGCAATGAACCGGCATGGACAGCAGAGTATGGCATAGCACGCTGCGGCATAACACTTTGTAAAGGAGAAGTCACCGCGGGGATCCGGGGGTAAGCGCTCCCCCTCCCCAGCTGTCATATTTTGCCCCCCCCATTCCGATACCACTGGTCGCAGAGATACTCTATAGGTATATACACAAAACCAAAAAAGAAGTGCTGTCCTTGAAAGTAACAAGCAATATATTTAATTATTGTTTATTACTATATATAAAAATTTCCTGATCACAATAATAAAAAACATACAAAATAAAATACACTTGTAAACCAATATAAAATCTGCAGACCTGACACTGAAAGTCAGTTAATATGTATCAATTAAGTGCAAAGAAAAAACAAATGCTACTAACTAATAATGGGGGTCATTCCGAGTTGATCGCACGCTGCCGATTTTCACAGCGCTGCGATCAGGTTACTACTGCGCATTCGTATGCACCGCAATGCGCACGCGCGTCGTACGGGTACAAACAGCATCGCTGCTGGGCAAAGCTTCTAGTGACGAATCAATTCGCACGGGTGTTCGCAAGGAGATTGACAGAAAGAGGGCGTTTATGGGTGTCAACTGACCGTTTTCTGGGAGTGGTAGGGAAAACGCAGGTGTGTCCAGGCGTTTGCAGGGAGGGTGTCTGACGTCAGTTCCGGGACCGGACAGGCTGAAGTGATCGCAAGGGCTGAGTAAGTTCAGACCTACTCTGAAACTGTATACAGAAAATATTCAGAGTTATTCCGCGCAAGAATAATCAATGGTGCAGCTATGTTCTATACCAGAGGTTCTCAAACTCGGTCCTCGGGGGCACACACTGTGCATGTTTTGCAGGTAACCCAGCAGGTGCACAGGTGTATTAATTACTCACTGACACATTTTAAAAGGTCCACAGGTGGAGCTAATTATTTCACTTGCGATTCTGTGAGGAGACCTGCAAAACATGCACTGTGTGTGCCCCCGAGGACCGAGTTTGAGAACCTCTGTTCTATACAGAGGCAGAACTCTGGGAGGCAACGGAGTCAGCTGCCGCCGGGCTCCCTCTTAGAAGGGGGGTACCTCACCTCCTGTTCCGTGTGTTCAGCTACATTAATCAATTAAGTTAATTGACAGCAGCCGGTATCTCTTCCGTAGCTGACTTCCCCACTAGTCACTGCACCTTACAAATCACACCCTCTTTATTATAGATATACTGGAAGCAGACACCTTACTGATGAAGCTATTTGCTCCTATAAAGGAAACATGAGAATTCTAACTATATGAAGTTATTTCTCTGACAATTACAAGTAACAAGTAACTTCATATAGTTAGAATTCTCATACTTCCTATGCAATAGCACATATCTCCATCAGTAAGGTGCCTGCTTCCAGTGTAATAGGTTGTGGGTTCTAATCCTGGGTATGACACTTGCAAATGAATTGTCAGAGAAATGATGTGCATTGTGAGTGACTGAGCAGATGTATGTAGTGTGTGGCTGGACCCCCACATAGATCTGCCTAGTTGCAACGGGTTTGTAGTAGCTTCACGCAGTTAGAATCTGCAGGCCTGCTATGTAGGAGCAAATATATACATATATTTATAGGGGGGGGCACCAATATTTTTCTTGCCTCCGGGCAACTGGGACAAACTTACGCCACTGGCTCTATAACAAATTAGTGCTTCCCCACTGCACTAACAAATGGATACAGTTTTTAAAAAATATGAAATAGAGCACCAGCGCTCCAAAGATAAAACCAGTTCACCCGTGTGCACCACAATATAATAAAAGGATAATACCGTTTAGCTTAGATATATCCACTTCACATTCATCAGATGATTTTTTTTCCCCAAATGGATCACTGATGTACCCTCTGAAATAAAATGTGCCCCTTTTGTATGCACAAGAGCTGATTGTTGCTCATAAAGGGAAACACAAATAAAAAGATAATAGTGCAAATTATCGTTTTTTTTTAAATGAAAAGATTTAATAACAAGACAAACTTACAAACATGACAGAGAAAAGCGCATGTCAGAAATCCCACTCAGGCTCCCTATTTATACCCTGCACTATTAGTGCAGGGTATAAATAGGGAGCCTGGAGAGCAAGCATATACGCTTCTGACGAAGGACAAAGGTGTCTGAAACGCGTTAAGCGTGCTGCTCTCCCGTTTACTACCATTCCGTCTCAAGGCTACTTCTGTGGACATCCTGCTGCTATCTGGTTCCGGAGCTCGGTACAGCCTTCCCTAATTAACATCATGCCTGAGTGGGATTTCTGACATGCGCTTTTCTCTGTCATGTTTGTAAGTTTGTCTTTTGTCTACCAACCGTGCACCCATTTTACCATCCACATCAAGATCCCAATTCCATGCTTTATGGATACAAAAACTGTGATTAGCTGCTTTGAGCGGACGGTCCCGTACGAAAGCCCTCACCGCTTTCGCGTCCCATCCCCAGTACACAGAAATTGATGTTTAGGTCACATGAGAGCTGGCCACATAGGAAATTCCCGCTTTCCATCAGTAACCGCCTGTTTCTGAATCCCGTGGCGTCTGGAACCATGGTTCTGCTCTGTATGCGTCGACACGCCGCCTTACCACACCTGTGTGGTGTTGACAAATCCCCACTAGTCGCTTGACTAGGCCTCCTCCGGTAGCTGGCTGAAGGCGGAACTTGGAGGCGCTGGTTGCACCCTGGACGGCCGGAAAATGGAGCTAGGTTTCGCCTAGCCCTGCAGGTCACAAGATGAAGCAGTTTTCTTGAGGCAAATTATGTTTATTTGCAATAGTTCTGTCACGATCCGGGTATCTGGACGCCATTACCTGCCGTTTAGGTGTCTTCTGAGACTGGCCCAGCGTTCCAAGTCCGGATCTCATCTGTGTCAACACTCTGCACATCCCTCCTGTCATTCCGAGACACTACCACAGCGGCGCCATGTTTGAATCCAACATGGCGTCTCCTGTCCTCCGCGGCCGGCGCCGCCATTATCATTATGTTTGCACATTTCATTTCAAACCAGTTTTCCCTCCAGGTTCCAGCATGGGCGCAGCCATGTTGGATTTGATCACATGCTCCAATTCCTCCAATCCACCGTCTCTGGAATCTGCATAATTGCCCAGCCAATGCCTGCATAGCAGCAGGTATAAGTATCCTGTGTCTGGGCCAGATAGATGTCAGTGCTTTGAATGTCATACCTTGTTCCAGTCTCTCTCTCCTGTGGTTTGTTTCTCCAGGTTCCAGTTCCTGTCTCCAGCATCCACAAAGAGACCCGCACCTGCTTTCCATCCTGCGGTGCAGCCTGACTCTACAGCCTTCCGTGGCTGTCCAGTTTCCAGCTATTTACAATCTGCTTCCAGCAGCCAGCTTTCAAACAGATTCCAGCTTCTACAAAACGGTCCAGCGGATCCTATCTTACCAGCAGCATCCACTACCACCGGTAATCATCTATCAGCTATTCTGTTTCTACGCTCACTAGCATCTCACATCATCCACTCTGTGTTTCATCACCTGGCTGGTTCCATCCAGCACCCACTCCGTGACTTTAGTACCTGGCTGATTCCATTCAGCACCCACTCTGTGTTTCATTACCTGGCTGATTCCATTCAGCATCCACTCCGTGTTTTACCACCTGGCTGGTTCCATCCAGCTGATACAGCAGCTTACTCAAGTTACCAGATTCACCTGCTACAACTACTGGCATGTTCCTCGGCTATTTCTACTACTACAACCAGGCCTGGTAAGGTGATTCCATCAAAGGACTTTTACATCTGTTCTAAACCTACCAGTGCTCTGAGAAACCTTCTATGGTTATGTGTTCCAGGAACTGTGTTATTTGCCACTGTCTTTGCTAAACCTTGAATACTGCTTGTTATCACACGGAGTCTGTTAATAAACTTTTATTTTGAATTTTAAACTGGTTGTCATGGTCACACCTTCGGGTAATCATTCTGCACTTACATGTCCAGGGGTCTGATTAAACCTCCCAGGTTTAATTTCATCTCAGCCCCTACAACTGAGGCTTCCTCCCGTCAGCCTAAACCCTCAGTTGTGACAGTAAGCACTGACCATATGAATCCAGCCGGAGATCAGGATCAAGCGGCTAGACCTATGCAAGAACTGGCAGCCAGACTCGAACATCAGGAGGCTGCACAAGGTCACATCATCCGCTGTCTCCAGGATCTCTCTACTCGGCTGGATGGGATTCAGACGACCCTCCGTGGACCTGTCACGTCTGATGCGTCCATCACAGTGACTCCAGCTGTAACCCCACCCACCTTGCCCATTTCCATACCACGTCTTCATCTTCCAACGCCAGCAAAATTTGACGGATCTCCAAGGTTCTGCAGGGGTTTTCTCAACCAATGCGAAATCCATTTTGAGCTTCAACCTGGCAACTTCCCCAGTGACCGTACCAAAGTTGCTTATATTATTTCTCTCCTCGGTGGCTCAGCCCTTGATTGGGCATCACCGTTATGGGAGAAGTCTGATCCCCTGCTGTCCTCCTATACTGACTTTGTAGCATCATTCAGGCGCATCTTCGACGAGCCGGGCCGGGTTTCCTCTGCTTCATCTGAGATTCTCCGTCTACGCCAGGGAACACGTACTGTGGGACAGTATCTTATACAGTTCAAAATCCTGGCATCTAAACTGGCCTGGAACGACGAGGCCCTGTATGCTGCATTCTGGCATGGCTTGTCAGAACACATTAAAGATGAGTTAGCTACCAGAGATTTGCCTTCTAAGTTGGATGAGCTAATTTCACTATGCACGAAGGTTGATCTACGGTTCAGAGAGAGAGCAACCGAGCGAGGAAGATCATCCGCTCCTAAATCTTCTGCTCCTCCTCCTCGTCAACCATCTCCATCCAAGGATGAGCCTATGCAAATTGGTCGTTCCCGTCTATCTCCCGCTGAGCGCCGAAGACGCCTCTCTGAGTCTCTATGTCTCTACTGTGCAGCTCCGTCGCACACTATCAATGCCTGTCCCAAATGTTCGGGAAACTCCAGATCCTAGCTCGCCAAGGAGAGGGCCGGCTAGGAGTAATGATCTCCTCTCCATCTCCTCATGATTGTAACCTCCCAGTGTCGCTCCAAATTGCTCAACGTTACAGGAACGTCATTGCCCTCCTTGATTCCGGAGCAGCTGGGAATTTCATAACCGAAGTGGTCCCTACCCACCGAGAGACTGTCCTCGTCCATCTCTTTGACTGCCGTGGATGGCAGCAAGATTTTTGACGCAGTCATTTCCTTAAGGACTCTTCCAGTTCGTCTGAGAGTGGGAGTTCTTCATTCTGAGTATATTTCTTTTCTAGTGATTCCAAGAGCCACACATCCAGTGGTTTTAGGCCTTCCATGGCTCCGTCTCCACAACCCATCGATTGACTGGATGACTACGCAAATACTGGCATGGGGTCCCTCCTGTGCTGAGACTTGTTTAGCCAAAGTTCTTCCTGTTTGTTCTTCCTTCCCAAGGTCATCTGATGTTCCACCTCCTCCATATCAAGACTTCACGGACGTGTTCAGTAAAGCCTCTGCTGATATCCTTCCTCCTCATAGAGAATGGGACTGCCCAATCGACCTCATTCCAGGGAAGGTTCCACCGCGAGGCCGAACTTATCCGTTGTCTCTGCCTGAGACACACTCCATGGAAGAGTACATCAAAGAGAACCTGGCGAAGGGTTTCATCCGACCATCTTCTTCTCCAGCCGGCGCAGGCTTCTTCTTCGTTAATGTTGGGTTATCTGCGCACTGAGATCCTAATATGTGGACGAGCTGCTAACACTTGTAGGCGACCGGACTACAGATTGTAGAAATAGTTATATTGTAGTGTAGCGCTCAGTCCTTGCTCCTAGTTTGGTTGTCTAAGTGAAAGTAGTACTGTCTGTGAGTGCCCTTAGGTTAAATATATTCAATAGGTGTTTATATCTCTTAAATGGTGTACAATATCACAGAACAATTATGTTTCCCAAATGAAATGTCCACATATAGCTCATTTATGATAACGGTGGTTTATTGTTTGCTAAAATTAGTTAAGGAAGAGTTATGGGTAAACTCTTAGTCTAGGAGTCTATTGAGTGTGTGCTGCAGCCTGCGGCGTCCCGCACAGCTGCTGACAGTCGTTTTGTCCTTGGTAAGTTCAATTCCGTGTTGAAAAAAATATAAAGATAAAAATATAAACAAAAAATATATATATAAACAAAAACACAGTCTTGGGTTTCTTCACGGTGGGAGTGTATAGGGTTAAGCAGGGAAAAGTAGGTTGCTCCGGACTGGTCTTTCTCTCTAGGCTCCGCTTCTCATGGTGTGTCCTGGTACAGACACGCCTGGAAGCCGGAGGGTTCGAGAGGCTGACCTGCCTAGGGTGAGGGGGAGACTCTGTCAGCGCTCTACGGAGCAGCTTCAAGAGTGACACCCGCCGCATACGGAGACTCACCTTCTGTTTTCTCCTGTTTCCCCGCCGCACCTCGTCACCGACTTCTTCTCTTTCCTTCTGTTGCTAGGCAGCGTAGTTGATTTCCGGGTTTCCCCGATCACGTGACCGGGACTCCGCTTCGTAGTAAGCGCTTGCTGTGGTCTTTGTCAGTTTCGGTTTTAGGTTGTAGTGTTAGCTCCAACGCGTTTCAGCCTCTAGGGCCTTCCTCTGGGAGAAGTGGATGTTTGGAATAGTATTTTCCAAGTTTTTAAAGGCACATATTGTGACATCATAGGTCATGTGATTAGAGTTCCTGCTCGTCATTGGTCTCCTTGTTCCTGACCAATGTGTTGATGTCACAGTTGCAAGATATGCTTTCTGCTAATTTTAAATGCAAGTGAGATTTGTCTGGCTATGGCATTTGTGCAAAGGAAAATTGCTAATTAGATTAAACATATGGACAGTGTTTTATTCTAAAACAGTGATAAGTGAAGTTTCTATTTCATAGATGGTTAATTGGTGTGTGTGTGTCGTGGGGATAAGGTTCTATGTTTAGAATCCTGATCTGGGTTGTTTTAATACGTGTACAGTTAAAGGTATAATCGATGTAGTCGATATGCATCTTATATATATAAAACCAGGTATTTATTTTGCACTGGACTGCAATGGGGTGTGTATGCCTAACTGGTCTATATAAAATACATTTGTGTGCCTTATTGATACATGGATGTGTTCCTTCCCAGTCTTAAATTGTTGAGGTCTTTTTACTTTTTACTTTTTGCATATCAGTGATTTCACTTCATTATCACGATTAAGTCCCATACTAGCTAGTGTCTTTAGCTCATACATCCATCTTAATTCTATGGTATTAATTTTTGTGCTATAGCAGTTGGGATGGTGTCCGCTAGTGGATAGAATGTAGCAATTTACGTCCACATTCTTCCTAAAAGTTTTTGTGACACCATCCCAACTGGTTAAAATCCATCCCAAAAGGACAATTCACAAGACTAAGGAGAAACTGCTCAAAGAAAACAGACTATGTGACTCAAGGCAGAGAAATGATGACAGATTTTAAAGAGAAACAATACAAAGAGGAACTTCTAGAAGAGGCATACGACTTAGTGGGGGAAACAGACAGAAGCCATTTACTTCAGTATAAAAACAAGAAAGACAGGGAATACTCAGATGAGGTTCTATTTATCACAAACTACACACAACAAGCCAGAACCCTACAACACATCTAGAGATGAGCGCCTGAAATTTTTCGGGTTTTGTGTTTTGGTTTTGGGTTCGGTTCCGCGGCCGTGTTTTGGGTTCGACCGCGTTTTGGCAAAACCTCACCGAATTTTTTTTGTCGGATTCGGGTGTGTTTTGGATTCGGGTGTTTTTTTCAAAAAACCCTAAAAAACAGCTTAAATCATAGAATTTGGGCGTCATTTTGATCCCATATTATTATTAACCTCAAAAACCATAATTTCCACTCATTTTCAGTCTATTCTGAATACCTCACACCTCACAATATTATTTTTAGTCCTAAAATTTGCACCGAGGTCGCTGGATGACTAAGCTAAGCGACCCTAGTGGCCGACACAAACACCTGGCCCATCTAGGAGTGGCACTGCAGTGTCACGCAGGATGTCCCTTCCAAAAAACCCTCCCCAAACAGCACATGACGCAAAGAAAAAAAGAGGCGCAATGAGGTAGCTGTGTGAGTAAGATTAGCGACCCTAGTGGCCGACACAAACAACGGGCCCATTTAGGAGTGGCACTGCAGTGTCACGCAGGATGTCCCTTCCAAAAAACCCTCCCCAAACAGCACATGACGCAAAGAAAAAAAGAGGCGCAATGAGGTAGCTGTGTGAGTAAGATTAGCGACCGTAGTGGCCGACACAAACACCGGGCCCATTTAGGAGTGGCACTGCAGTGTCACGCAGGATGTCCCTTCCAAAAAACCCTCCCCAAACAGCACATGACGCAAAGAAAAAAAGAGGCGCAATGAGGTAGCTGACTGTGTGAGTAAGATAAGCGACCCTAGTGGCCGACACAAACACCGGGCCCATTTAGGAGTGGCACTGCAGTGTCACGCAGGATGTCCCTTCCAAAAAACCCTCCCCAAACAGCACATGACGCAAAGAAAAAGAAAAGAAAAAAGAGGTGCAAGATGGAATTGTCCTTGGGCCCTCCCACCCACCCTTATGTTGTATAAACAAAACAGGACATGCACACTTTAACCAACCCATCATTTTAGTGACAGGGTCTGCCACACGACTGTGACTGATATGACGGGTTGGTTTGGACCCCCCCCCAAAAAAGAAGCAATTAATCTCTCCTTGCACAAACTGGCTCTACAGAGGCAAGATGTCCACCTCATCATCATCCTCCCAGTGGCGTAACTACTGCCCCCGCAGTCCTCGCGGTGGCTTGGGGGCGAGGGGCTGCGGGGGCGCCACTGATTACAGCAGACTGACATGCGGACGAGCGCCCGCATGTCAGTCTGCTTTCTCCTTCCCGCCGCCGCTTGTTGGAGGGACACGGACGGCACAGCGTGTGCCTCTCCTGTGTCCCTCCTGCATCATCTCCGGCGGCCGCGGGTCTAATAGGGGGAAGTGCCGTCCGTGAGCTCTAATTGGCTCACGGACGGCACTTCCCCCTATTAGACCCGCGGCCGCCGGAGATGATGCAGCAGGAGGGACACAGGAGAGGCACACGCTGTGCCGTCCGTGTCCCTCCAACAAGCGGCGGCGACGGCGGCACTGGGGGGAATATCTGGCACTGGGGGGAATATCTGGCACTGGGGGGGGGATGTCTGGCACTGGGGCATATATGGCACTGGGGGGGAGATGTCTGGCACTAGGGGGGATATCTGGCACTGGGGCATATATGGCACTGGGGGGGGGATGTCTGGCACTGGGGGGGATATCTGGCACTGGGGGGGGGATGTCTGGCACTGGGGCATATATGGCACTGGGGGGGAGATGTCTGGCACTAGGGGGGATATCTGGCACTGGGGCATATATGGCACTGGGGGGGGATATCTGGCCCTGGGGGGGGGGATGTCTGGCACTGGGGGGGGGGGATGTCTGGCACTGGGGCATATATGGCACTGGGGGGAGATGTCTGGCACTAGGGGGGATATCTGGCACTGGGGCATATATGGCACTGGGGGGGATATCTGGCACTGGGGGGGGGGATGTCTGGCACTGGGGGGGATATCTGGCACTGGGGGGGGGATGTCTGGCACTGGGGCATATATGGCACTGGGGGGGAGATGTCTGGCACTAGGGGGGATATCTGGCACTGGGGCATATATGGCACTGGGGGGGGGATATCTGGCACTGGGGGGGGATGTCTGGCACTGGGGGGGATATCTGGCACTGGGGGGGGGGATGTCTGGCACTGGGGCATATATGGCACTGGGGGGGGATGTCTGGCACTGGGGCATATATGGCACTGGGGGGGATATCTGGCACTGGGGGGGGGATGTCTGGCACTGGGGCATATATGGCACTGGGGGGGGAGATGTCTGGCACTAGGGGGGATATCTGGCACTGGGGCATATATGGCACTGGGGGGGGATATCTGGCACTGGGGGGGGATATCTGGCACTGGGGGGGGGATGTCTGGCACTGGGGCGGGGATGTCTGGCACTGGGGCATATATGGCACTGGGGGGGGGGGATGTCTGGCACTGGGGCATATATGGCACTGGGGGGGGGATGTCTGGCACTGGGGGGGATATCTGGCACTGGGGGGGGATGTCTGGCACTGGGGCATATATGGCACTGGGGGGGGGATGTCTGGCACTGGGGGGGATATCTGGCACTGGGGGGGGATGTCTGGCACTGGGGCATATATGGCACTGGGGGGGGGATGTCTGGCACTGGGGGGGGATGTCTGGCACTAGGGGGGATATCTGGCACTGGGGGAATATCTGGCACTGGGGGCATATGTGGCACTGGGGGGGAATATATGGCACTGGCGGCATATCTGGCACGGGGGGAATATCTGGCACTGGGGGCATATGTGGCACTGGGGGGGAATATCTGGCACTGGGGGCATATGTGGCACTGGGGGGGGTATATGTGTACCTGGCACATGGGGGGGGCTATATTTGGCACCGGGGGCATGTGAGTACCTGGCACCGTGGGGGAATATCTGGCACTGGGGTCATATGTGGCACTGGGAGCACAGCCCTAGCAACAAGGACTACCTCCTAGCAACGAGCATGACACCCAGTGCATGAAACACCTGACAACGAGCATGACACCCAGTGCATGAAACACCTGGCAACGAGCATGACACCCAGTGCATGAAACCCCTGACAACGAGAAGGTAATTGAAAAGTAATTAGAAGCCTTACTGTAGGACTTAATGTGTAATGGGCATTACGGTGTGTGGCATAATGTATCACGGACATTGCGATGTGTGTCATAATGTGTCACAGGCATTACGGTGTATGGTATACTATATCGCGGGCATTGTGATATGTGGTATAATGTCTCAGGGTCATTGCAGTGTGTGGCATAATGTATCACGGACATTGCGGTGTGTGTCATAATGTGTCAGGCATTACGGTGTGTGGTATACTATATCACGGGCATTGTGGTATAATGTCTCAGGGTCATTGCAGTGTGGCATAATACATAACGGGCATTGCGGTGTGTGGCATAGGGTATAACGGGCAGGGCATTGCGGTATGTGTCACAGGCATTACGGTGTATGGTATACTATATCACGGGCATTGTGGTATAATGTCTCAAGGTCATTGCAGTGTGTGTCATAATGTGTCACAGGCATTGTATGTGCTATAATGTATCAGGGGCATTGCAGTGTGTAGCATAATGTATAACGGGCATTGCGATTCCTGTCATAATGTGTCGGGGGCATTACGGTGTGTGGCATAATGTGTCACAGGCATTACGGTGTGTGGCATAATGTGTCACAGGCATTACGGTGTGTGGCATAATGTGTCGGGGGCATTATGGTGTGTGGCATAATGTGTCATGTGCATTATTGTGTGTGGAATAATGTCTAAGGGCCATTGCAGTATGTGGCATAATGTATACTGGGCATTACTATAAGGAGGAAAAATGACAAATAATGTAAGGGGCATGAATCAGGATTATTTTTCTTTCCTGTGGTGGCTAACGTCTGGGCGTGCAGGTTGCAAAACTGGGGTATAAGGTAGTCTTTTCCTGCAATACCACGCCCCTTTATGAGAAACCACGCCCATTTTAACAAAACCACGCCCCTTTTTTTGCAGCGCGCTCCTTCGGCGCGCGCATATTTATCCCTTTCTTGCTCCCAATTATGCGGCGGGTTGGGGGGGGGGGGGGGGCGCCAAAGAATTTTTTGGCTTGGGGGAGAAAAATTTCTAGTTACGCCACTGCATCCTCCGATATATTATCACCGTGTACATCCCCCTCCTCACAGATTATCAATTCGTCCCCACTGGAATCCACCATCTCAGCTCCCTGTGTACTTTGTGGAGGCAATTGCTGCTGGTCAATGTCTCCGCGGAGGAATTGATTATAATTAATTTTAATGAACATCATCTTCTCCACATTTTCTGGATGTAACCTCGTACGCCGATTGCTGACAAGGTGAGCGGCGGCACTAAACACTCTTTCGGAGTACACACTTGTGGGAGGGCAACTTAGGTAGAATAAAGCCAGTTTGTGCAAGGGCCTCCAAATTGCCTCTTTTTCCTGCCAGTATAAGTACGGACTGTGTGACGTGCCTACTTGGATGCGGTCACTCATATAATCCTCCACCATTCTTTCAATGTTGAGAGAATCATATGCAGTGACAGTAGACGACATGTCCGTAATCGTTGTCAGGTCCTTCAGTCCGGACCAGATGTCAGCATCAGCAGTCGCTCCAGACTGCCCTGCATCACCGCCAGCGGGTGGGCTCGGAATTCTGAGCCTTTTCCTCGCACCCCCAGTTGCGGGAGAATGTGAAGGAGGAGATGTTGACAGGTCGCGTTCCGCTTGACTTGACAATTTTGTCACCAGCAGGTCTTTGCACCCCAGCAGACTTGTGTCTGCCGGAAAGAGAGATCCAAGGTAGGTTTTAAATCTAGGATCGAGCACGGTGGCCAAAATGTAGTGCTCTGATTTCAACAGATTGACCACCCGTGAATCCTTGTTAAGCGAATTAAGGGCTGCATCCACAAGTCCCACATGCCTAGCGGAATCGCTCCCTTTTAGCTCCTTCTTCAATGCCTCCAGCTTCTTCTGCAAAAGCCTGATGAGGGGAATGACCTGACTCAGGCTGGCAGTGTCTGAACTGACTTCACGTGTGGCAAGTTCAAAGGGCATCAGAACCTTGCACAACGTTGAAATCATTCTCCACTGCACTTGAGACAGGTGCATTCCACCTCCTATATCGTGCTCAATTGTATAGGCTTGAATGGCCTTTTGCTGCTCCTCCAACCTCTGAAGCATATAGAGGGTTGAATTCCACCTCGTTACCACTTCTTGCTTCAGATGATGGCAGGGCAGGTTCAGTAGTTTTTGGTGGTGCTCCAGTCTTCTGTACGTGGTGCCTGTACGCCGAAAGTGTCCCGCAATTCTTCTGGCCACCGACAGCATCTCTTGCACGCCCCTGTCGTTTTTTAAAAAATTCTGCACCACCAAATTCAAGGTATGTGCAAAACATGGGACGTGCTGGAATTTGCCCATATTTAATGCACACACAATATTGCTGGCGTTGTCCGATGCCACAAATCCACAGGAGAGTCCAATTGGGGTAAGCCATTCTGCGATGATCTTCCTCAGTTGCCGTAAGAGGTTTTCAGCTGTGTGCGTATTCTGGAAAGCGGTGATACAAAGCGTAGCCTGCCTAGGAAAGAGTTGGCGTTTGCGAGATGCTGCTACTGGTGCCGCCGCTGCTGTTCTTGCGGCGGGAGTCCATACATCTACCCAGTGGGCTGTCACAGTCATATAGTCCTGACCCTGCCCTGCTCCACTTGTCCACATGTCCGTGGTTAAGTGGACATTGGGTACAACTGCATTTTTTAGGACACTGGTGAGTCTTTTTCTGACGTCCGTGTACATTCTCGGTATCGCCTGCCTACAGAAGTGGAACCTAGATGGTATTTGGTAACGGGGGCACACTGCCTCAATAAATTGTCTAGTTCCCTGTGAACTAACGGCGGATACCGGACGCACGTCTAACACCAACATAGTTGTCAAGGACTCAGTTATCCGCTTTGCAACAGGATGACTGCTGTGATATTTCATCTTCCTCGCAAAGGACTGTTGGACAGTCAATTGCTTACTGGAAGTAGTACAAGTGGGCTTACGACTTCCCCTCTGGGATGACCATCGACTCCCAGCAGCAACAACAGCAGCGCCAGCAGCAGTAGGCGTTACACGCAAGGATGCATCGGAGGAATCCCAGGCAGGAGAGGACTCGTCAGAATTGCCAGTGACATGGCCTGCAGGACTATTGGCATTCCTGGGGAAGGAGGAAATTGACACTGAGGGAGTTGGTGGGGTGGTTTGCGTGAGCTTGGTTACAAGAGGAAGGGATTTACTGGTCAGTGGACTGCTTCCGCTGTCGGCCCAAGTTTTTGAACTTGTCACTGACTTATTATGAATGCGCTGCAGGTGACGTATAAGGGAGGATGTTCCGAGGTGGTTAACGTCCTTACCCCTACTTATTACAGCTTGACAAAGGGAACACACGGCTTGACACCTGTTGTCCGCATTTCTGGTGAAATACTTCCACACCGAAGAGCTGATTTTTTTGGTATTTTCACCAGGCATGTCAACGGCCCTATTCCTCCCACGGACAACAGGTGTCTCCCCGGGTGCCTGACTTAAACAAACCACCTCACCATCAGAATCCTCCTGGTCAATTTCCTCCCCAGCGCCAGCAACACCCATATCCTCCTCATCCTGGTGTACTTCAACACTGACATCTTCAATCTGATTATCAGGAACTGGACTGCGGGTGCTCCTTCCAGCACTTGCAGGGGGCGTGCAAATGGTGGAAGGCGCATGCTCTTCACGTCCAGTGTTGGGAAGGTCAGGCATCGCAACCGACACAATTGGACTCTCCTTGTGGATTTGGGATTTCGAAGAACGCACAGTTCTTTACGGTGCTACTGCTTTTGCCAGCTTGAGTCTTTTCATTTTTCTAGCGAGAGGCTGAGTGCCTCCATCCTCATGTGAAGCTGAACCACTAGCCATGAACATAGGCCAGGCCCTTAGCCGTTCCTTGCCACTCCGTGTGGTAAATGGCATATTGGCAAGTTTACGCTTCTCCTCCGACAATTTTATTTTAGGTTTTGGAGTCCTTTTTTTACTGATATTTGGTGTTTTGGATTTGACATGCTCTGTACTATGACATTGGGCATCGGCCTTGGCAGACGACGTTGCTGGCATTTCATCGTCTCGGCCATGACTAGTGGCAGCAGCTTCAGCACGAGGTGGAAGTGGATCTTGATCTTTCCCTAATTTTGGAACCTCAACATTTTTGTTCTCCATATTTTAATAGGCACAACTAAAAGGCACCTCAGGTAAACAATGGAGATGGATGGATACTAGTATACAATTATGGATGGACTGCTGAGTGCCGACACAGAGGTAGCTACAGCCGTGGACTACCGTACTGTACTGTGTCTGCTGCTAATATAGACTGGTTGATAAAGAGATGTAGTAGTAGTATGTATGTATAAAGAAGAAAGAAAAAAAAACCACGGGTAGGTGGTATACAATTATGGATGGACTGCCCAGTGCCGACACAGAGGTAGCTACAGCCGTGGACTACCGTACTGTACTGTGTCTGCTGCTAATATAGACTGGTTGATAAAGAGATGTAGTAGTAGTAGTATGTATGTATAAAGAAGAAAGAAAAAAAAACCACGGGTAGGTGGTATACAATTATGGACGGACTGCCCAGTGCCGACACAGAGGTAGCTACAGCCGTGGACTACCGTACTGTACTGTGTCTGCTGCTAATATAGACTGGTTGATAAAGAGATGTAGTAGTAGTATGTATGTATAAAGAAGAAAGAAAAAAAAACCACGGGTAGGTGGTATACAATTATGGACGGACTGCCGAGTGCCGACACAGAGGTAGCTACAGCCGTGGACTACCGTACTGTACTGTGTCTGCTGCTAATATAGACTGGTTGATAAAGAGATGTAGTAGTAGTAGTATGTATGTATAAAGAAGAAAGAAAAAAAAACCACGGGTAGGTGGTATACAATTATGGACGGACTGCCCAGTGCCGACACAGAGGTAGCTACAGCCGTGGACTACCGTACTGTACTGTGTCTGCTGCTAATATAGACTGGTTGATAAAGAGATGTAGTAGTAGTATGTATGTATAAAGAAGAAAGAAAAAAAAACCACGGGTAGGTGGTATACAATTATGGACGGACTGCCCAGTGCCGACACAGAGGTAGCTACAGCCGTGGACTACCGTACTGTACTGTGTCTGCTGCTAATATAGACTGGTTGATAAAGAGATGTAGTAGTAGTAGTATGTATGTATAAAGAAGAAAGAAAAAAAAACCACGGGTAGGTGGTATACAATTATGGACGGACTGCCCAGTGCCGACACAGAGGTAGCTACAGCCGTGGACTACCGTACTGTACTGTGTCTGCTGCTAATATAGACTGGTTGATAAAGAGACATAGTAGTAGTAGTATGTATGTATAAAGAAGAAAGAAAAAAAAACCACGGGTAGGTGGTATACAATTATGGACGGACTGCCCAGTGCCGACACAGAGGTAGCTACAGCCGTGGACTACCGTACTGTACTGTGTCTGCTGCTAATATAGACTGGTTGATAAAGAGATGTAGTAGTAGTATGTATGTATAAAGAAGAAAGAAAAAAAAACCACGGGTAGGTGGTATACAATTATGGACGGACTGCCGAGTGCCGACACAGAGGTAGCTACAGCCGTGAACTACCGTACTGTGTCTGCTGCGACTGGATGATAAATAATGATATAAAAAATATATATATATCACTACTGCAGCCGGACAGGTATATATTATATAATGACGGACCTGCTGGACACTGTCTGTCAGCAGAATTAGTTTTTTATAGAATAAAAAAAAAAACACCACACAAGTGAAGTCACACGACGAGTGTTTAACTTTTTCAGGCAATCACAATATAGTATACTATACTACTAACTATACTGGTGGTCAGTGTGGTCAGGTCACTGGTCAGTCACACTGGCAGTGGCACTCCTGCAGCAAAAGTGTGCACTGTTTAATTTTAATAATAATATGTACTCCTGGCTCCTGCTATAACCTATAACTGGCACTGCAGTGCTCCCCAGTCTCCCCCACAATTATAAGATGTGTGAGCTGAGCACAGTCAGATACGAGTGTTTAACTTTTTCAGGCAATCACAATATAGTATACTATACTACTAACTATACTGGTGGTCAGTGTGGTCAGGTCACTGGTCAGTCACACTGGCAGTGGCACTCCTGCAGCAAAAGTGTGCACTGTTTAATTTTAATAATAATATGTACTCCTGGCTCCTGCTATAACCTATAACTGGCACTGCAGTGCTCCCCAGTCTCCCCCACAATTATAAGATGTGTGAGCTGAGCACAGTCAGATATATACATAGATGATGCAGCACACTGGGCTGAGCAGTGCACACAGATATGGTATGTGACTGAGTCACTGTGTATCGTTTTTTTCAGGCAGAGAACGGATATATTAAATAAAACTGCACTGTCTGGTGGTCACTGTGGTCAGTCACTAGTAAACTCTGCACTCTCTACAGTTCTACAGTACTCCTAATCTCCAGTAAATCAGGTCAATCTCTCTCTCTCTCTCTCTTCTAATCTAAATGGAGAGGACGCCAGCCACGTCCTCTCCCTATCAATCTCAATGCACGTGTGAAAATGGCGGCGACGCGCGGCTCCTTATATAGAATCCGAGTCTCGCGAGAATCCGACAGCGTCATGATGACGTTCGGGCGCGCTCGGGTTAACCGAGCAAGGCGGGAAGATCCGAGTCGCTCGGATCCGTGTAAAAAAAGCTGAAGTTCGGGCGGGTTCGGATTCCGAGGAACCGAACCCGCTCATCTCTAAACACATCCTTAAAAAACATTGGCCACTTCTTATGGAAGATGAAGTCCTGAATGACATACTAGACACGAAACCGAAAGTCATATTCAGAAAAGCACCTGATATGAAGCAAAAACTGGTACATAGCTACATGAAACCAAGCAAAATGACCCAATCCCACATTAATAACTCCAAACCAATATCAGGGTTTTATTACTGTGGTACATGCATAGGATGCAAAAATAGAAGAATGCGCAGCACGAAACCAGTTACCCAATTTAGCTCTACCAATACAAAAAGAACTTACAACATCAAAGAGAGAATAACCTGCAATAGTAAAGGCGTCATCTACCTATTAGAGTGTGGATGCCCCAAACAATACGTAGGACGTACCATACGCCCCTTGAAAACAAGAATTAGTGAGCATATTCGGAACATCAAAAAGGGGCTAGAAGAACACAACTTATCAAAACATTTTAAGGACCATCATGATAGTGACCCCCTATCACTTAAATTCATAGGGATCCAGGAGGTACACCCTAATTGGAGGGGAGGAGACTATAGCACAAAAATTAATACCATAGAATTAAGATGGATGTATGAGCTAAAGACACTAGCTAGTATGGGACTTAATCGTGATAATGAAGTGAAATCACTGATATGCAAAAAGTAAAAAGTAAAAAGACCTCAACAATTTAAGACTGGGAAGGAACACATCCATGTATCAATAAGGCACACAAATGTATTTTATATAGACCAGTTAGGCATACACACCCCATTGCAGTCCAGTGCAAAATAAATACCTGGTTTTATATATATAAGATGCATATCGACTACATCGATTATACCTTTAACTGTACACGTATTAAAACAACCCAGATCAGGATTCTAAACATAGAACCTTATCCCCACGACACACACACACCAATTAACCATCTATGAAATAGAAACTTCACTTATCACTGTTTTAGAATAAAACACTGTCCATATGTTTAATCTAATTAGCAATTTTCCTTTGCACAAATGCCATAGCCAGACAAATCTCACTTGCATTTAAAATTAGCAGAAAGCATATCTTGCAACTGTGACATCAACACATTGGTCAGGAACATGAGACCAATGACGAGCAGGAACTCTAATCACATGACCTATGATGTCACAATATGTGCCTTTAAAAACTTGGAAAATACTATTCCAAACATCCACTTCTCCCAGAGGAAGGCCCTAGAGGCTGAAACGCGTTGGAGCTAACACTACAACCTAAAACCGAAACTGACAAAGACCACAGCAAGCGCTTACTACGAAGCGGAGTCCCGGTCACGTGATCGGGGAAACCCGGAAATCAACTACGCTGCCTAGCAACAGAAGGAAAGAGAAGAAGTCGGTGACGAGGTGCGGCGGGGAAACAGGAGAAAACAGAAGGTGAGTCTCCGTATGCGGCGGGTGTCACTCTTGAAGCTGCTCCGTAGAGCGCTGACAGAGTCTCCCCCTCACCCTAGGCAGGTCAGCCTCTCGAACCCTCCGGCTTCCAGGCGTGTCTGTACCAGGACACACCATGAGAAGCGGAGCCTAGAGAGAAAGACCAGTCCGGAGCAACCTACTTTTCCCTGCTTAACCCTATACACTCCCACCGTGAAGAAACCCAAGACTGTGTTTTTGTTTATATATATATTTTTTGTTTATATTTTTATCTTTATATTTTTTTCAACACGGAATTGAACTTACCAAGGACAAAACGACTGTCAGCAGCTGTGCGGGATGCCGCAGGCTGCAGCACACACTCAATAGACTCCTAGACTAAGAGTTTACCCATAACTCTTCCTTAACTAATTTTAGCAAACAATAAACCACCGTTATCATTAATGAGCTATATGTGGACATTTCATTTGGGAAACATAATTGTTCTGTGATATTGTACACCATTTAAGAGATATAAACACCTATTGAATATATTTAACCTAAGGGCACTCACAGACAGTACTACTTTCACTTAGACAACCAAACTAGGAGCAAGGACTGAGCGCTACACTACAATATAACTATTTCTTCTTCGTTAAGAAGAAAGACGGTGGTCTGCGTCCGTGTATCGACTACAGAGGTCTGAACGACATTACCGTTAAGAACCGATACCCTTTACCCCTGATTACAGAACTCTTCGATAGAGTTAGTGGTGCAACCATTTTTACAAAGCTGGACTTGAGGGGTGCCTACAATCTCATCCGGATCCGTGAGGGTGACGAGTGGAAGACCGCCTTTAATACCCGTGACGGACATTATGAGTACCTCGTCATGCCCTTCGGATTGAGCAACGCTCCAGCAGTCTTCCAGCACTTCGTTAATGAGATCTTCAGGGACATCTTATACTGCCATGTCGTGGTTTATCTAGATGACATCCTCATCTTTGCTAATAACCTAGAAGATCATCGTTTCTGGGTAAAGGAGGTTCTTTCCCGTCTCCGTGTCAACCACCTCTATTGTAAATTGGAGAAGTGTATGTTTGAAGTTAAAACCATTCCGTTTCTTGGTTACATTGTGTCCGGTTCCGGACTAGAGATGGATCCTGAGAAACTCCAAGCAATCCAGAATTGGCCTATACCCTTAACCCTCAAAGGGGTCCAGAGGTTCTTAGGGTTCGCCAATTATTATAGAAAGTTTATACAAGACTTTTCCACCATTGTGGCGCCTATCACTGCATTAACCAAGAAAGGTGCTAATCCGTCCAAGTGGTCCGAGGAAGCTACGCAGGCCTTTCACCTTCTGAAGCAACGGTTTATCTCTGCACCAGTTCTGAAACAGCCCGACACCGACTCTCCTTTTATCTTAGAGGTAGATGCCTCCTCCGTTGGAGTATGAGCGGTGTTATCCCAGAGGGCCAAAGATGGACATCTACATCCTTGCAGTTTCTTCTCCCGGAAGTTCTCCCCAGCTGAGCGCAACTATGCCATTGGCGATCAGGAGTTGCTAGCCATCAAGCTCGCTCTGGAGGAGTGGAGATACCTGTTGGAGGGAGCTTCTCATTCAATCACCATACTTACCGACCACAAAAATCTTTTATATCTCAAAGGCGCACAATGTCTGAACCCTCGTCAGGCCAGATTGGCACTTTTCTTCTCTAGGTTTGACTTTAAACTCCAGTTCTGTCCGGGTTCTCAGAATCGTAAGGCCGATGCCCTTTCCCGCTCATGGGAGCAAGAAAATGAGTCCGAGTCTGCAGACAAGCATCCTATTATTAATCCGTTGGCATTCTCCACGGTAGGGATGGACTCTACGCCCCCGCCAGGGAAAAGTTTTGTTAAGCCAGTTCTAAGGAAGAAGCTCATGCATTGGGCCCACGCTTCCCGCTTTGCTGGACATACAGGCATTCAGAAAACCCTGGAGTTTATCTCTAGGTCCTACTGGTGGCCAACTCTGAAGAAGGACGTTATGGAATTTATTGCCTCCTGCCCAAAGTGTGCCCAACACAAAGTCTCCCGCCAGTCGCCTGCGGGGCAACTGGTTCCATTATCTGTTCCCCGTTGACCATGGACCCATTTGTCGATGGACTTTGTTACCGATCTACCTATCTGCAACAAGTTTAATACCATCTGGGTGGTAGTTGACCGGTTCACCAAGATGGCACATTTCATCCCTCTCACCGGTCTTCCGTCAGCTTCCAAGTTGGCTCAAGTGTTTATACAAGAGATCTTCCGACTTCACGGTCTTCCTGAAGAGATCATCTCGGATCGTGGAGTACAATTTGTAGCCAAATTTTGGCGAAGTTTGTGTCAAGCCCTCCAAGTCAAGTTAAAGTTTTCCACAGCTTACCATCCTCAGACCAATGGTCAAACCGAGAGGGTGAATCAGGACTTGGAGGCCTTCCTCCGTATATATGTGTCTTCCTCTCAAGATGACTGGGTTCCACTCCTTCCTTGGGCCGAGTTCAGCCACAACAATCAATACCATTCCTCATCTTCTTCGACACCATTCTTCATTAATTATGGATTCCCCCCTAAAGTCCCAGAATTTCAACCGCTTCCCGCAACTTCTGTTCCAGCAGTGGATGTCACCTTGCGTCAGTTTTCAAATAACTGGAAGAACGTCCGCGCA
Organism: Pseudophryne corroboree; assembly: GCF_028390025.1. Classification (NCBI taxonomy): domain Eukaryota; kingdom Metazoa; phylum Chordata; class Amphibia; order Anura; family Myobatrachidae; genus Pseudophryne; species Pseudophryne corroboree. The sequence continues at coordinate 560,544,940 of NC_086444.1, forward strand.
GCCCTGCTTAAAGCCTCATCCAGGTATAAGAAGTTTGCCGATAGGAAGCGTAGAGCGGTTCCTGCTCTCAAGGTGGGTGATCGTGTGTGGTTGTCCACGAAGAATTTGAGGTTGAGAGTTCCCAGTATGAAATTTGCACCTCGCTACATCGGTCCCTTCATGATTGAACAAGTCATCAATCCTGTTGCCTACAGATTACAGTTACCACCCTTCTTGAAAATACCCAGGACATTTCATGTTTCCTTGTTGAAACCGCTGATCCTGAATCGGTTTCATTCCACACTTCCTCCAGCTCCCAAAGTTCAGACTCAACGGGGAGTCGAGTACGAGGTGGCCAAGATTTTGGATTCACGTTTCCGTTACGGTCAGTTACAGTATCTCATTGACTGGAAGGGCTATGGTCCTGAAGAACGCTCTTGGACCAATGCCTCAGACGTCCATGCTCCTGCCTTGGTCCGAAATTTCCACTCAAAGTTTCCTTTAGAGCCTAAGAAGTGTCCTGGGGCCACTCCTAAAGGGGGGGGGGGGGTGCTGTCACGATCCGGGTATCTGGACGCCATTACCTGCCGTTTAGGTGTCTTCTGAGACTGGCCCAGCGTTCCAAGTCCGGATCTCATCTGTGTCAACACTCTGCACATCCCTCCTATCATTCTGAGACACTACCACAGCGGCGCCATGTTTGAATCCAACATGGCGTCTCCTGTCCTCCGCGGCCGGCGCCGCCATTATCATTATGTTTGCACATTTCATTTCAAACCAGTTTTCCCTCCAGGTTCCAGCATGGGCGCAGCCATGTTGGATTTGATCACATGCTCCAATTCCTCCAATCCACCGTCTCTGGAATCTGCATAATTGCCCAGCCAATGCCTGCATAGCAGCAGGTATAAGTATCCTGTGTCTGGGCCAGATAGATGTCAGTGCTTTGAATGTCATACCTTGTTCTAGTTTCTCTCTCCTGTGGTTTGTTTCTCCAGGTTCCAGTTCCTGTCTCCAGCATCCACAAAGAGACCCGCACCTGCTTTCCATCCTGCGGTGCAGCCTGACTCTACAGCCTTCCATGGCTGTCCAGTTTCCAGCTATTTACAATCTGCTTCCAGCAGCCAGCTTTCAAACAGATTCCAGCTTCTACAAAACACCGGTGCTGATCCAGCGGATCCTATCTTACCAGCAGCATCCACTACCACCGGTAATCATCTATCAGCTATTCTGTTTCTACGCTCACTAGCATCTCACATCATCCACTCTCTGTTTCATCACCTGGCTGGTTCCATCCAGCACCCACTCCGTGACTTCAGTACCTGGCTGATTCCATTCAGCACCCACTCTGTGTTTCATTACCTGGCTGATTCCATTCAGCATCCACTCCGTGTTTTACCACCTGGCTGGTTCCATCCAGCTGATACAGCAGCTTACTCAAGTTACCAGATTCACCTGCTACAACTACTGGCATGTTCCTCGGCTATTTCTACTACTACAACCAGGCCTGGTAAGGTGATTCCATCAAAGGACTTTTACATCTGTTCTAAACCTACCAGTGCTCTGAGAAACCTTCTATGGTTATGTGTTCCAGGAACTGTGTTATTTGCCACTGTCTTTGCTAAACCTTGAATACTGCTTGTTATCACACGGAGTCTGTTAATAAACTTTTATTTTGAATTTTAAACTGGTTGTCATGGTCACACCTTCGGGTAATCATTCTGCACTTACATGTCCAGGGGTCTGATTAAACCTCCCAGGTTTAATTTCATCTCAGCCCCTACAACTGAGGCTTCCTCCCGTCAGCCTAAACCCTCAGTTGTGACAAGTTCTAAAGAGAACTCTTCTCTATTGCTAGGGGAAACAGCATACAGAAAGATGTTCACAGCAGAAAGTAGTTGGTATATTACACTTGGAGCTCACAGGCCTCCTCTTTTCATAGAGTAAAACCGCAATACATCTCAGGGTGTAGTAGGGGGTAGTCATCCCCCCCGAGTCCTTTCCATCCAATTAGGATATCTTACAACATTTAAATAAATTACATTTTAAAAGGATATAAGGGCATGAAGCAGTTTTCTCCTTCCCGTCACACAAAGTTTGGTGTAATTTAAACATAAATCTGCATCCTAGATAATGCAGCCTAAGAAATCTTACATCAAACTGTTGTTAAACTAAACCAACTTGTTTGCATTCATAAAACACAATGTGATTAACATGTTCCTGTCTCTCTCACATCTCCATGTAAAACCAGTTTTGGCTTATCACACAACAGGAGATGCTGGAAACACAAACAGTCTTCTCTCCAAACCTTCCCTTGTATCTCAAAGAAAATGTTTGGCCACCAAAAGCCTGCCAATTGTCACCTATTCCCGGAAGGAAGCTAGGACAATTAACATACAACTTTCTATGCAAAAGTGTCTCAAGAACTATTGTCAATGCCTTTTTAGAAACAAAATACCTTGTACTTTTCCCATAGGTGCCCTGTCCCTGCAGTTCTATAACCGTGCAGTCCATCATTCCCAAACTGCGCACTGCGCAGCGATATAACATATGAAGACACATTATTAAACATACATTTAGTTACGTATAGTGCATGGTGCCTAGGGCCAAGTGTTCCTTTTTTAAAATGGCACCTAGTGCCCATTGTCCAAATGGTGCCTGGAAGCTGAAGTTTGACCCCTTCAGTGCCATGGCCGCCATTACATATGTGTATGGGGTCTCTCCGGCCACACCTGCTAAAGCTGATCTATAGCAGTTCCAGAGTTTTCAGTTGATGTTCTTACAGTCTTAGAGTTGCAGGGGCACGGAGGGAGGAGGCGGGGGATTGGGTCTGGGTACTGGGTCTGGGTAATTATCCTGGTCTGCTCTTGTTTGAGGGGCCCAACTGGGGCACAAGCCAGCAGTTTTTTGGGGGTCTGAAGGGGTATGTCTTAATGGCCCTGAGGAGACAAGACTTATTTTGACTATTTACTCTGCGTTGGGAAAACAAACATTTTTAATGATTCTTCCCATGTATAAGTTAAACCATGTCCATGTAATACATATTTCCAATAAAGGTACTTCCCTTTATCAGTCCTTTTTTATTAGAGGACAAAACTGGCAAAAATTGGGTCACATTGTGAGGAATGTACTTTTATTTCATAAACAATATAATAAATAAAAGCTAGGAGTCATGACCAATCATCTGATGAGGAACAGCACCTATCTGCTGGATCATGTTTCTCACCTATCTGTGGTCAGCACTCTTCCTGCTGTAGAGGGTTGGCTGTTTGGAAGGACACATGGGCAGCCACTAATCCATTGAGCTGACCGGGATTACCTGTTGCCCATCACCTCTCCTCACTCTGCCCTCAAACCTGCTGGTGGTGGCCATCTTTGGAAGGAGCACTACATCATGGGATTTGTAGTTTATCTTTTACTGCTGAGAGTCTGATAGGTAAAAAAATAAATAAACTACAAATCCAATGCCACACCTCTTCCTGTGGCTGGCCGGGTGCATGCGCTGACAGCTGACTGTCTCTGCTACCTCTGCGCTGCCTTGCTGAGAGTTTGTGCAGTGTGGCCAGGTCACGGCCAGCGCCTTTGGCTCTTCTGACCTCTGCTGTCTGCAAGAGAAGCTAAATGGGTAGGGCTGGGACTATGTGTTACGGAGAGGGGGGGGGGGGGGGATCGCCCCAGTTCACCCCCCGAAAAATCTGTCTATGCCTTTTCACTACAGAATCCTCTTCAAACACTTCAACCTCACATACAAGGACCTCTCCAACTCCACTGCGGGAGCAGTTATAGGTGCGGGCAAGCAGGATGGGTCCCCAAGGCCCTGCGGCCTGAGGGCATGGCTACAGTTACCCTGCTGGTGCCTGCCACCCACACTCCGGCTACAGTGTGCACAATGGGCTGCATGGGTGCCCGTTGCAGCCAACACCATTGAGGGAGACAGTCAGACACCAGAGGTCCTGCTTGACCTCTAGCGTCTGTCTCCCTGCTCTCCTCCAGATGCTAGAGGTCAAGTGGGACCTCTAGTATCTGACTGTCTCCCTCAATGTTGTCGGTTGCAGGGGGCACCCATGCAGCCTTTGGAACCCACTGCAGCGGGTGTGGGTGGGCAGCAATACATGAACCCTGTGGCAATGATCAGGAAATTCCTGGTAATGAGCATGAGACCCCTGGCATTGAACATGAAACCCCTGGCAATGAGCAGGACACCCCTGGCAATGAGCATGGAACCCAGAGCATGAAACCCCTCACAATGAGCATGAAACCCTTGGCAAAAAGCATGAGAGCCCTGGCAAAAAGTATTAGACCCCTGGCAATGAGCAGATAATTAGAAGCCTTACTGTGGAGCATAATTTGTAAGGGACATTATTGTGTGTGGGGCATAAAATGGTGTCAGGGGCACAACTGTATGTGGCACAATGTGTAATGGGCATTACAGTGTATGGCATAATGTGTGGTATAACGTGTAATGGGCAATATGATGTTTGGCATAATATGAAATGGGCATTATGGTGTGTAACATAATGTGGAATGCGCATTAAAGTTGTAACTGGAGTCACAGGGGAAGCAGTTAGTTTACCGATGAACGGGATCCCGATGGTCGATATACTGACACCGGGATTCTAAGGGAGGACACAAACCCGGTGTCGGACGGAATGCCAGCGTCAAAATACCGACAACCAGGTAGCAGAAGGGGGGTTAGGGTTTGGAGGCAGCCATGGGAAGGTTGGGGTTAGGGACCAGGGACGGAAAGTTAGGGTTGGCACATAGAAGGGGAGGTTAGGGTTAGGCACCCAGCGGGGAGGGTTAGGTTTAGGCAGCGGGGAACAGAGTGTTAGGCACCAAGCAGGGAGGGTTAGGGTTAGGCACCCACAAGGGAAGGTTAAGGTAGTGAAAAGGTGAGGGTTTAGAGGGCTTAATGGGGGGCTGTTGGGATTCTGATGGACGGGATGCCACTGTCGGTATACTGGCCACCGGCATCCCGTCCGTCAGTAACTCATATTAAACCCAGTTATAGTGTATGGCATAACATGTAATGGGTGTTACAATGTGTGGCATAAGTTGTAATAGGCGTTGTGGCATAACATGTAATGGGCATTAAGATATGTGGTATAATGTGTAATTGGCATCATGGTGTGTGGCATAGCTTGTAATAGGCATTACGGTTTGTGGCATCAGTTGTAATAGGCATTACGGTGTGTGGCATAAGCTGTAATAGGCATTACAGTGTGTGGCATGATGCGTAATGAGCATTACGGTGTATGACATAATGTGTAATGGGCATTACGATGTGTGGCATAATGTGTAATGGGCATTACGATGTGTGACAGAATGTGTAATGGGCATTACGGTGTGTGACATATTGTGTAAGGGACATTACTATAAAGAGGAAAATGACAAATAATGTCAAAGGCATGAATTAGGTTTTCTTTTCCCCTGTGTTTTTGTTTTGCCTGCGTTGTAAAGGGTCTCTACCTGGCATAATGTGTATAAGGGGTACTACTGCATGGTGTAATGTGACTGACGGACACTACTGTGCGGTGTCATGTGAATTGGTACTATTATGTGGCCATGCCCTTACTCCATGAAGCCACACCCCTATTTTTTAATGCGTGCCTTTGGCGCGCACTAACCCTGTTTGGAGTGGGGGGGGGGAAACAAACTTTTTCGCCCTGGGCACCACAAGGTCTAGAACCAGCCCTGCTCCACTGCTCCCTACTTCTCCAGCCGCATCACCCTGTATACTCCTTTCTGCCCTCTATGGTCGGCCAGTGACCATTGCTTCTCCTCTTCCATTGTTACTGCATCTCATGCACGGATCTAAGATTTCTCTCATGCCACTCCCCTTAACTGGAATGCACTCCCCACTCCATTGACTCTCCCTGACCTTGTTTAGCTTCAAACGGGCACTAAATCCCTACCTGTTCATCAAAGCGCACCCATCCAGCACATAACTAATTCGCCTGGTGGCTCGCGTCACCCTCCTGCCCCAGCCATCTCAATCTTACTACTTTCTTCCTTCCCCAGTCATCGCTATCTCTGTACCTCCCAGCCCTTAGGTCCACACTGACTTGATCATGCCTCATGTCTTCTGTCTGTCTCCCATCTTCTTAGATTGTAAGTTCTTAGGAGCATAGTCCTTCTTCCTTCTGATCTCTCAGCCCTCTTCTCTTGCCCTCCATTTACAGCCCTTACCCACACAATGACCGTCCTCCAGAATTCCACCCACTTGTAGCTACTCATCCTTCCACTGGCTCATAAATTACTAGTGTTTGTTGCCATAGCGATTAATGACATGTCCCTACCTTAGCCGCTCACCAACTCTATTGTGGTGTTAATTGCTACTTGTTTCCTGTTTATGATTTGGCTACTGTAATGTTCTATTTTACCCAGTTCTTACCTTTTGCCTTTTGAGCTGTAGACCATATAAAGTGTAATAATAATAATAATAATAATAATAATAATGTCATAATCATTGCGCATTGTCATTTCTAAACAGATTGTCAAATAAATACCCATATCAGCTGCGGATTAGGGCTCCATGCCACCCTGCACCCCCATCCCCCCAAACATGTAATATCACAGGAGATGGCAGAGACACCAGAAGGAAGTAGTATAGAGCTGCCCAGAGGCTCCGGGAAGCTTTATACACTGCAGGGTGCATATCCAGAGCACTAATGTAGTGCTACCTGCCACAGGGTGCTGTTCTTGGCATCCTGCTAGCCAGATGCAGGGATGGTGCGGCCCCCAGGGCTCTGCGCCCTGTGTACACCGCTCCCTATGGCCCTGCCTCCTATGCAACATTTCCTCAGTCCTTCATCCCTGCTATCCACTAAGGGGTACATTTACTAAGGTATTTTTTTAGAACTGGTGATGTTGCTCATATCAACCAATCAGATTCTATCTATTATCTTCTAGAAGCAGTTAGATAAATGTTAAGTACAATCTGATTGGTTTCTATGAGCAACATCACCAGTTGTAAAAAAAACCTCCCACCTTAGTAATTTACTCGTCAGTGTTAAGAAATGTTAAAAGAAAAATATTTTATAATATTTTAATTTATTACATTTATTTATTAATATTTATTTTATAATATCAATTTCATTTGAAAGAACAAAAAGAACTGGATTTAGTTTTATAGATTTGTATGAGAGTTTTCCCTACACCTGCAGTTTATTAATCTTCCACCACAGTGTTTTAGATAAGGGGGTTAACATAACCTTGTAATACTAACTAGTCACCAAAGAGGGCGCAATTGCACCATGATAAATCTTTTGCTTTTTAACAATGACATGTCATTGTAATGTAAACAGCTCTGAAGCACCATTGTCTTGCTTTTAGTACAATATGTACTTTTCATATATGGGTTTTCATTTAATATTGCTAAGCTATTTTAATGCACTAAACAGTAACTACAATCACATTTTCTTAAGATAGAAAAATAAAACACAAGCAGCCTCTATGATGACCTTTGTGCTACAATATGTTCTAAATATGCTTTAATTCTCATACTGAAACACATAAAGGGCCTGCTTCTGACTCGCACACATCGGCGTCTATTGGCGATTGCCAGTCTGAGAGTTTATGCAAATGCTACAAACACCTTTCCTTGTGTACATCCGTGCAGCTGAATGTGCAAGGGCATACCTCTCAACTGTCCAGATTTTCGCGGGACGGTCCCGCTGTCCCACCCGTGGGCCGCGGTATTCTGCGGTGGGGGGGCAGTCGGGAGGCTCCTGTCATCGCTGCCCTGCTTAGCAGAGCAGCGGTGAATAGACACTATGCACATGCGCACAGCATCTATTCACTGGAAACAGGAGGAGAGGGGGCATGCCAGCAGCTCACAAAGCGCTGGGCATGCCCCTTCAGTGACGAAAATGGGGCGTGGCTCGCGGTCGTGGGTCCTCCCGCAAAGCCACGCCCGTTTGTCATCGGCCACGCTCCCTTTTCAGGAGCGCCACGCGTGTGTCCCTCTTTAGAAAGTTGGGAGGTATGCAAGGGCTAAGTTGCCCACTTTAGCATTCGTGCACATTGTCATACCTGTTGGCGCTTCCTTATACACCACATCAAAATTTGTACTAGCCCTATGCAAGGGTGTAGCTACCAAGGTGCAGGCAGTGCAGCTGCTATGGGGCCCAGAGCTGAGAGGGGGCCACCTTCCCTGTCAAAGTTATATATGTTATATACATTTTTCGCCATTCAGTGGTACGTAGGGGTCCTTTCAGACATTTTCCTTGGGGCCTGCAATATATCTAGGTATGCCCCTGGACCTGCTCATTGTAGTGTGGTATAAAATGAACTGGAGGGCATTTTAATGTTATATAATATGAACCAGGTCACTGTAATGAGGCACAATATGAACAGGGAGCACTCTGTATCATAATGTGAATTGGTGGTACTGTGCGGCATAATGTGTACTGGCAGCTCTGAAATGGGACATAGGGTGAACTTAAGCTCTACTACGATTCGTAAAAGAAACTAGGGCACTACTATGGGGCATACCATGAAATAAGGCTCTACTATGGTTCAGAAAATGAACTAGGGCACTATTATAGGGCATAAAATTAACAACTGCTGCAGAGAAGTGTCTTTCTAGAAGTATTGGGTCGGGGGCCCCTTCAAAATGTTGCTATGGGGCCCACAAGTTCTGGCTACGCCCCCGGCCCTATGGTAGGGGCAGTTTCTTTGTGTAACCATGGCCTACTATGCCTGTGGCTGTGCATCTATGAACCTAACTGCTTACATTGCTTACTGCTAATACCATAACACACCCACTGATAGGACCATGTTTTCTTGCACTACTAGCCAACTCCCAGTCACCACCCAGGAACACCCATCACTTTTCCTCCACATTTCTGATACTGTTTGACCCAATTGCAACAGCACCTTTGTGTGTATACTCTGTGTTATACATGCGCTGCAAGGGTATAGTTGCAAATAATCGCTCAACTAAGTAAACATGGGCATTGCGTGCATAGCTGGCCCTAAATTGATAAAGTATTGCAATGCTTCCTTTACAAGACATAATTGAGTCAAACACATATCCCGACAGCGGCATTCCGCCCGCAAGAATGCCGGCAGCAGGGCGAGCGCAAAGAGTCCCCTAGTGGGCTCGGTGGCTTGCGCAGGATCTATTCCCACTCTATGGTTATCTGTTTGGCCAGTATTCTGGCTGGCGGCATTGCTGGCTGGTGAGATTCCAGCTGTCAAAGTCGAAAAATATTGTAATGCATACACCATGTACTAACCCCATACACATGCCCGCTGCGCGTGCACTTATTCCGCCGTGCGTGCACATATCCGCAATTTGCGTAGGATCGCTCCTGCGATCATGCGTGTGATATGGGCATTGACGGCGGAGTTTGTGAGCGCATAGAGGGTTATCAGAACATTACATATTTAACCCAAATAGTGCATTTTGTACACATAGTTCCCCTACACCACATCAGCAAGTATCAACAGTTTAAATGATTCCAGGACTAAGGGATTCGCCTTTGTATGATAGGAGGGGACAGACGAAGGTTATAAGGTGATGTCTAGTATCCAGCTGTAGGGTATTTTAAGGGTAACATTCCGATGTTGGTTAGAGAAATATTGCATGTTTCTGCGTATAGTTATGTACAAAAGTAGAATATAGATATTAACTGTATTTACTGTATATTATGTATGCGGCGGGAATCCAGAGGATACCACCCCCAACAGCAGTTGAGAAAGACATCGCCCACCTTTTCAAATCAACCTATGACCTCTCCTGTAATGTAAAGATGCACCTCTGTGTCCAATGGACAATGAGATTACAGTGACTATTGTATTGTGTATGTAAGTTGTGTATAAAAAGCCCGTTGTTGCCTGGCCGGTCAGAAGACTCTGAACGCTTTCTACCTGACAAGCGGAGGACCGGCCGGGTTGCGCTTGCAAACATTCTCACGTATGTGCATTCTCTGTAGCCATTATTCTGTTTAGATATATCTTGTTAGGTCTGTAGTGTATAACTTGTACTGTTACCCCCTTTCAAATAATCCACTGTGGCCTTAGAACCCAGTGTTCAACTACATATCGGTGTTGTGTCCTCATTTCCCTGCTAGGGTTTAAAGCGTATTTAACTGTATAAGGTTTATAAGTATTGATAAGGTGTACGCACTGCGGGTACTTTATACCGTCAGCGCTACTTAAGGTTTAAGGTATAACATCATTGCAGTGCTTTGCTGCATAAAGGTTTAAAGTGTAACCATATTATTACATTGTATTACTAATAAGGTTTAAAGGTTATCAATTGTGTGTGCGCGCGCTGTGCGTACTCTGTACACTCAGCGCGGCGTGTGTACGCCAAGTACGTACCACTTACGGGACTCTGTACGCAAATAGCGTACAAAGTGCGTAGCGCGTGTATTCAGGTAAAAGTGTATCTAGAGGTATAGCTTTATGGTTTAAGATAATATCGACATTATCAATTGGGGGCATCGTCCTGTTTTTATTTATTATTATTTATTTATTAACAGTTTCTTATATAGCGCAGCATATTCCGTTGCGCTTTACAATTAGAACAACAGTAATAGAACAAAACTGGGTAAAAACAGACAGACAGAGGTAGGAAGGCCCTGCTCGCAAGCTTACAATCTATAGGGAAATAGGCATAGATACACAAGGATAGATGCTACCTATTGCATAATGGTCCACCAGATTGCTAGGTTCTTAATGGGTTGTATGATGATACCCCACAAAGTTATCCAAGTGTCAGGAGGGTGTGAGACTAAAGAAAGACAAGATATGTGATGTTATGAATATTCTACAGAGGATGTAATTAAATAGGGAAGCACTGAAGGTTATGTGGGTGGGTCTGGAATTTGATAGGTTTGTCTGAAGAGGTGAGTTTTCAGGGAACATTTAAAGGTTTGGAGACTAGAGGCGAGTCTTACTGTGCGTGGGAGGGCATTCCACAGAGTGGGTGAAGCCCGGATAAAGTCCTGTAATTTTGAGTGTGAACAAGTAATGCGTGTGGATGAGAGACGTAGATCTTGTGCAGAGCGGAGAGGTCGGGTAGGGAGATATTTTGAGATGAGTGAAGAGATGTATGTTGGTGCAGTTTGGTTGATAGCCTTGTATGTGAGTAAAAGTATTTTATATTTAATACGGTAGAATACCGGTAACCAATGGAGGGACTGACAGAGCGGATCTGCAGACGATGAACGTCTGGCAAGGAAGATTAGCCTCGCAGCTGCATTCAAAATGGATTGTAGTGGTGAGAGCCTATGTTTGGGAAGACCGGTCAGGAGACTATTACAATAATCAATGCGGGAGATAATGAGAGCATGGATTAGAGTTTTTGCCGTGTCTTGTGTAAGATAAGGGCGTATTTTGGATATGTTTCTTAGATGTATGTAACATGATCTTGAGACAGATTGAATGTGGGTAACAAAGGACAGTTCAGAGTCAAGAATGACACCTAGGCAGCGAGCTTGTGGGGTAGGGGTGATTGCAGAGTTCTCAACAGTGATAGAGATATCAGGTTGGAAACTACTTTTGGCCGGTGGAAATATAATTAATTCTGTTTTGGAAATATTAAGTTTGAGGTGGCGAGATGTCATCCAAGATGAAATGGCAGAAAGGCATTCAGTGACACGGCCCAATACAGATGGTGACAAATCAGGGAAGGATAGGTAGATTTGAGTATCATCCGCATACAGATGGTACTGAAATCCGAAAGAGTTGATTAGTTTGCCAAGAGATGTGGTATAGATAGAGAAAAGCAGAGGACCTAGGACTGAGCCTTGCGGTACTCCAACTGAGAGAGGTAGTGAAGGAGAGGTGGAATCAGAGAAACAAACACTGAAGGAGCGATTAGATAGGTAGGATGAGAACCAAGAAAGGGCTGTGTCCTGAATACCTAGGGATTGTAGTGTTTGTATGAGAAGAGAGTGGTCAACAGTGTCAAAAGCAGCAGAGAGATCAAGGAGAATAAGTAGAGAGTAATGTCCTTTAGATTTAGCAGTGACCAAATCATTCACTACCTTAGTCAGTGCTGTCTCTGTGGAGTGTTGGGCACGAAATCCTGACTGAAGTGGGTCCAGTAGGCTGTGTGAGTTAAGAAAGTGTGTGAGGCGAGTATAGGCAAGTCTCTCCAGTAGCTTGGAGGGACATGGGAGCTGAGAGATGGGACGGTAGTTAGAGAGAGAGTTCGGGTCAGAGTTTTGTTTTTTCAGAATGGGAGTAATCACTGCATAGAGAAGGAAAGATACCAGTAGACAGGGAGAGATTACAGATTTTCGTTAAGGTTGGGATGAGCACAGTAGACAGAGCTTTACTAATTTGTGAGGGTATAGAGTCAAGGGGAGAGGTAGTAGAGTAGGCAGATGAAAAGAGTGCAGATACTTCATCTTCATTTGTAGGATCAAAGGAAGAGAAGGTGTTAGAGGGTTCAGGCAGGGAATTGAGCAGGTCACTTGCTGTGGAAGAGCATACCATTTCATCTCTGATCTTATCAATCTTGTCCTTGAAATAGGAAGCAAGATCTTGCGCACTGACAGTGGCTGGTGGGTTGGGTGAGGGAGGGACAAGAGGTGATTTAAATGTATTAAAAAGTCGCTTGGGGTTAGAGGCTTGAGCAGAGATGAGAGATTGAAAATATTTTTGTTTGGCAGTGTCCAGAGCAGTACGATAAGAGTGGTAGGTGGTCTTATATGTGAGAAAGTCACTTGAACTACGAGATTTACGCCACTGGCGTTCAACTTTTCGCGAGAGTTTTTGTAAGTGTCTAGTGTATTTAGAGTGCCACGGTTGACATCTAAGTCTACGTGGAGTGTGATGGGTAGCTGGAGCCACTTCATCAAGTGCTGTTTCTAGAGTTTGGTTAAGGTGTGACACAGCGGTCTCTGGAGAGGTGAATGTAGAAATTGGTGAAAGCAGTGGTTGCAGAGAGGTAGATAGTTGTTGAAAATTAATAGCGTTAATATTTCTGCGGGTAAGAGGTGTCCTTGTAGACTTTAGGGACATGGAGTTTGAAGTAATGGAGGACAGCATGCATGTGATAAGGTTGTGATCTGAGAGAGGGAAAGGAGTGTTAGTGAGTTCAGAAACAGAGCATAGTCTGGTGAATACAAGATCAAGGCAGTGGCCCTCCTGATGAGTAGGGGAGTCAGTCCATTGGGAGAGGCCAAGGTTTTTCCTCATACCCACAGCCTAGCAGGGTACAGCAGACTTTATCTATCAGCAAAGGGCGGACAGGTATCCATGTAAGCCTTCTCCTGGTTGGTGGATACTCTGGTAAACTCTTTCTCAAGTGCTGATAAGATAAGCGTCTGCTCTGCATGGTTTGTAGGGATGCTGGTGGGATCCGTAAGGTAAGAACGCAAAGCTATTTTTAAAGTCTGTGAATTTCTGTTTGGCGCCAAATGCGCACACATCACACGCATACACCTGTATTTTGTACTTTGCATATCTGCTCGCATTATTGCCATAAGTATTGATTATTAGATTCATTTTGACCTGTACTGAAAAATTTGTTGCTATTTAGTTTAAATATAGAGTTAATATTTAAAAATAAGTGTAAGACGCACATGCAGCCTGGCCTAGTTGTAAAGGTTTATACAGAAGAAACTGTGTGTGGTGTTAAGTGAGCGATTATAGGTAATATCGCTTACATTTATAGAAGTGTGGGATTTGTACTACTGCAGACATACGGTCTTTGTACACGTGTCTCGGACAAAGGACGGGACTGCGTACGCAACGTAAAGACGTACGCACGATCGCGTGTTTACGCAACGTGCGAAAGGATATGGCTGCTAAGTACAAATGACACAATAGCATTGTTTAGTTTAGGCGCGAAACGGTAGCCACGCGGTAATAGCACAAATTGTTCAGTGTCCAAGAGTTAGTTTAAATAAAACCTTTTTTACTGCATTACCTCTGGTACTAAGGCTGTTCACCTGAATGAAAGTTAATTTTCTGTACAGAAAAACCAAAAAGTGTATTTGAGTGAACGAACGTGAGTGTGCAAACAATAAAGGTTTTGTGGACCCAGGGAATTCGGGATCCCGTAGGAGACCACACCAGGTGAGTGGACACTTGGTGGCGTGAGAGTGGCTTGCTCACGTTAACATTGATTAAGGTACAAAGGAGCAAGGTAGCAGATACCGCAGACCAGAAGGTCAGCGAAGGTTTAGAGTTCCGCAGACCAAGAGGTCAGCGAGGTTTTGTTTAGGTGCAGCAACCACAAGGGGTTAGCGAAGAAACCCATAAAGGCCATTTGATTGATACGCTCCGGCTGAGGTTTCGCAGCCTGAAAAACGGCGGATAAGTAACAGTTACTTATACGCTGTGCGATTGTACCGCACGTTCGTGAGTGCAATACTTAGCGCAACGTGATCCCCTTTTTACGAGCTTTGCGTAAAATCGCGGGATCATTAGCTCTGGGTGTAGCATACGAAGCGTGATTTGTGTAAAAACATTTTTTGTTTTAAGGGAGTTTCGCTGGTCACTCAGGAAATCTCCAACAACCAATATTTACTGGGAAGGGTATGTCACTCCCATATACTTCCAGTAAATAGAGGTTACACAGGGGCCCTAGGTTGGGTACGTACCGGCGCTGACGACAGTGTTTAGGTGTATTGGCCAACGTGGGCGTGAGTTGGTGAGAGCACTCGTTGAACTTTCACCGTTGCCTTATATTGGGTATTTTGCTTTTTTTGTAGGAATTAGCTGAGAAGGCAATACCTGCAAAATATGGGGGCCAGTTGCTCAAGTAAGGGACGTTCAACCAGGGTTCAGGTTGATGTTCCGCGGCCCAAGGGGTCAGCGAGGTACATAATGTGTGTTAAAGTCAAAAAATATTGTAATGCATATGCCTTGTACTAACCCCATGCACATGCCCGCTGCTCGTGCACTCAGTCCTCCGTGCGTGCACATATCCGCAATTTGCGTAGGATCGCTCCGGCGATCCTGCGCGTGATATGGGTATTTACGGCGGAGTTTGTGAGCATGTAGCGTGTTATTAGAACATTACATATTTAACCCATATAGCGTACATTTTAGATATAGTTCCCCTAGACCATGTTAGCGAGTATTGATAGTTTAAACAGTTCCTGGACAGAGAGATTCGCCTTTGCATGATAGGAAGGGTCAGATAAAGGTTGGAAGGTGATGTCTAGTATCCAGCTGTAGGGTATTTTGAGGGTAACATTCCGGTGTTAGTTAGAGAAAGATTGCTTGTTCCTGCGTATAGTTATGTACAAGAGTAGAATATGAACATTAACTGTATTTACTGTATTTTATGTATGTGGCGGGAATCCAGAGGATACCACCCACAAGAGCAGTTGGGGAAAGACATCGCCCACCCTTTCAAATCCACCTATGACCTTTGCTGTAATGTAGAGACACATCCCTGTGTCCAATGGACAATGAGATTACAGTGACCATTGTATTGTGTATGCATGTTGTGTATAAAAAGACCATTGTTGCCTGGCCGTTCAGAAGACTCTAAACGCTATCTGTATGACCAGCGGAGGGCCGAGCCGGGTTGCGCTTGCGAACATTCTCACGTATGTATATTCTCTGTAGCCATTATTCTGTTTAGATTTACTTGTTAGCCTGTAGTGTATGATTTGTATTGTTTTTACCTTTTGGAATTAATCCACTGAGGCCTTAGAACCCTGTGGTTGCAACTACAAATCAGTGTTGTGTTTTCACTTTCCTGCCTGGGCTTTAAAGTAGATTAATCTGTATAAGGTGTATAAGCATTGATAAGGTCTACGCACTGCGGGTACTTTGTATCGCCAGCACTACTTAAGGTTTAAAGGTATTACATCATTACAGTACTTTGCTGTTAAGGGTTTAAAGTATAAGCATATCATTACATTGTATCATTAACAAGGTTTAAAGGTTATCCATCGTGTGTGCGCTCGCTGTGTGTACTCCGTACACTCAGCGCAGCATGTGTACGCCAAGTGCGTACCACGTGCAGGACTCTGTACGCAAATAGCGTACAAAGTGCGTAGCACGTGCTTTTAGTTTAGTGGCTATAGCGGCTCAACAGTAAAAGTGTATTTAGAGGTATAGCTTTGCGGTCTAAGATAATACAGACATTATCAATTGGGAGCTCGTCCGGTTCCTTCTCATACCCGCAGCCTAGCAGAGTTTTCGCAGACTTTATCTATCAGCAAAGGGCAGAAGGGTATCCCCTGTAAACCTTCTCTTGGTCGGGGGATACAATAAGTGCTGATTAGATAAGCATCTGCCCTGCACGGTTTGAAGGGATGCTGGAGGGATCCGTAAGGTAAGAACGCAAAAGCTATTTTTCTTTTTAAAATCTGTAAATTTCTGTTTTGGCACCAAATGCGCACGCAACACACGCACACACCTGTATTTTGTACTTTGCATATCTGCTCACACTATTGCCATAATTACTGATTACTAGATTTATTTTGACCTGTACTGAGAAAATTTGTTGCTATTTAGTTAAAAAAAATAGTGTTAATAGTTAAAGAAGTAAGTGTAAGACGCACACACAGCCTGGCCTAGTTGTAAAGGTTTATACAGTAGAAACTGTGTGTGTGTGTTAAGTAAGTGATTATAGTTAAATATCGCTTACATTTATAGAAGTGTGGGATTTGTAGTACTGCGGACGTACGGCCTTTGTACACGTGTCTCGGACAACGTTCGGGACTGCGTACGCAATGTAAAGGCCTACACACGTGGCGTGTTCACGCAACGTGCGTACAGGTACGCCCACTAAATACAAATCACACAATAGCATTGTTTCAGTTTAGGCGAGACGATAGCCACGCGATAATAGCACAAATTTGTTCAGTTTCCAATATTTAGTTTAAAAGAACCTTCTCTTACTGTGTCACCTTTGGGACTAAGGCTGTTTATCTGAATGAAAGTAAATTTTCTGTACAGAAAAACCAAAGTGTATATGAGTGAACGAGCGTGAGTGTTCAAACAATAAACGTTTTGTGGACCCAGGCAATTCGGGATCCCGTAGGAGACCACATCAGGTGAGTGGACACTTGGTGGCATGGGAGTGGCTTTCTCACGTTAACATTGATTAAAGTATAAAGAAGCAATTAGTATAACAGCAGACCAAGAGGTCAGCGAAGTCAGAAATCCGCTGACAAAGTCACGCGAAGCTCTGAATACCGTGGCCTAAAAGGTCAGCGGTGAGTTGTATAGAGAGCGCAGCCCCGGGGGTTAGCGTAGTACCCATATAGGCCTGTTCTGAAAAGCTCCGGCTGAGGTTTCGCAGCCTGAAAAACGATTCCATTGGTCGTATAGCGGATAAGTAACAGTTACTTATACGCCGTGCGATTGTACCGCGCATTAGTTTGTGCAATATTTAGTTCAACTTGATACCCATTACGCCATTTGCGTAAAATCGAGGGATCATAGACGCTAATTGTAGCACACGCAACGTGATTTGTGTAACAGTTTTTTAATTTTAAGGGAGTTTCGCTGGTCACTCAGGAAGTCTCCAACGACCAATATTTACTGGGAAGGGTAAGTCACTCCCACACACTCTCAGTAAATAGAGGTTACATAGGGCCCTAGGTTGGGTACGACCGGTGCTGAGGACAGTGCTTAGGTGTATTGGCCAACGTGGGCGTGAGTGGGTGAGAGCGCTCTGAGAACTTTCACCGTTGCCTTACCACTGAGTATTTTGTTTTTTTGTAGGAATTAGCTGAGAAGGCAATACATGCAAAAGAATGGGGGCCAGTTGCTCAAGTAAGGGACGATCAACCAGGGTTTAGGTTGATATTCTGCGGCCCAAAGGGTTGGCGAGGTACATAATGTGTGAGAAATATGGATCACACGCAGAGGTTTTATGCAATGAATGGGAACGTATGACTGCAGAAGATAGGGAACCATTCCCTAAGGTAGGCAGTTTTAATCCAGAGGTGTTGCAAAATTTAAGGAGAAGGATATGTCTAATAAAATCCAGAAAACAAAGGATTAGACATACAGATTGTTTACATTTATGGCAGCAGGAGGGTGATATGCAAAGGGGATTAGCTCAAACAGCTGGTTCCAACCCTAGCAGGAAACTGATAGAAACTGCACCACCACCACCGTACATTACAGGAGAGAAAGTGGCTACAGAGAATGGCATACTAATATATGATAAGAGTGAACTTGATAAATGTATTAATACTAACCCGTGCAAGTTGTATCCCATCTTAAACTTCCCTCAGGACTGCGACCAAGAAGATGAGCCCAGCACGATATTGGCACTCTCTCTGGCAGCCACCATACAAGACACGCAAGTGGGCACGGCCCAACCAGTAAGAGTAGTAGCGAAGGCCCCTAGCGGAGGGACAGGTGAGGTCGTGTCCACAGGTAAGTACGGTACAGTACATTATGCAGAGTCAATTGCACCTCACATTGTAGAAGCAACCCAGAATGATGTAATTGAACTAAATCCTGTCAGGGTGATCGCAGTCCCCAATGGGAAGACTGACGCTCAGGGAATCATTCCCGTCAGGAACATTGCTATGCATTGTCCCTGATCCCGGACAGAATTGAGGACAATTATGTCTGAATTTCCCGATCCCAGAAAAGATCTAGCCGCATGTCAGAGGTTTATTAGAGAACTAGGTAACGCCACCGAACCCACAAACAAAGATTGGCGGACAGTGCTACGGGCATGTTTGCCCTCCAATATTGACCCCGTGAAATTCATTGCTGATTGTAAATTAGACGCAGAGGTACCTCTCACTGATGAATACACTCAGGAGAATGTACGACAGATCAATCTGCAATTAGGAGTATATTTCCCAACTGTTGTCAAGTGGAATAAAATCTTCTCCATTAGACAAAAATAAGGTGAAGCTGCTTCTGAATATTTCCATTGAGCACTGCAGGAAATGGCTAGATACACTGGGGTCGAGGATATTAAGGAAAATGTACATCATAGGGAGGTAGCTGTGTCCGTATTAATGGACGGTTTAAAAGAAACGTTGAGAACAAGGGTACAAACCACTCAACCAAATTGGAGAGGTATCTCGGTGGCTGCATTAAGAGAGTCCGCTATTGAGCATGATCGGAACATCATTAGGCACAGGGAGTCACAGGGGGATAAGCTGATGACAGTAAGAATAAAAGCACTGACAACGAAGACACATCAGCCTAAACCCCAGACCCCTGATGGTAAGTCGTATGTAGTAAAATGTTATAAATGTCAGAGGGAAGGACATTACGCACGGAACTGTAATTTTAAAGACCCACATAAGGTATATCGACCCCCTAGACCAGAACATGACCCACAGTATGACACACGTAATTGGGATCAGGGACCGCATAGGAGGAATTACGAGCCACATGCAGGGGAAACAAGGAGGTACCCACCTAGGAAGGACTGGCAGACCTCTGGGAATTCTCAGATACCCCCCTCACATATTGTAGCTGCCAGCGCGCTGCGGGAGGGTCACAACATACAATAGGGGTTAGGCCACACCTGTAGTTTGCAGCCAGTAAAGTTGATTGCTAGCCTTGGAAATGAACCCGAGGTTACAGTTGATGTAGCTGGTAGATCACTACCTTTTCTTGTAGATACAGGGGCGGCCAGGTCAGTGTTAAATTCAACGGTAGGTATGAAAACAACGGGTAAAACAATTTCAGCAATGGGGGTAACAGGAGTAGTGCAACACTACCCTTTAAGTAAACCAGCAGATATTACGATAGGGCCTTTGCAGACCAAGCACTCCTTCTTGCTAGCTGCATCGGCTCCGACTAATCTACTTGGGAGAGATTTATTGTGTAAGATGAGGTGTGTCATATATTGTACTCCTGAGGGTGTCTTCTTAGATATACCCGAGAATCACGTTCAGGAAGTGCAGGATATGTTAGACACTCCACAAAGGTTAATGTCACACTCTGCTGTTATAGACAAGTGTCCATCCAAGGTAGAGGAAATGATCTCCCAGATACCGGAATCCCTCTGGACCAAAGATGGGCAAGACACTGGATTGATGGAAAACGTAGCTCCTGTAGTGCAAGTAAAAGATGGTAGGATAGCTCCAAAAATCCCACAGTATCCTCTGAAGCCAGAGGTGGAATTAGGAGTGTACCCAGTCATAGAGCGCTTGCTACAACAGGGCATCCTAGTTAGGACGTCCAGCACTGCCAATAGTCCCATCTTCCCTGTGAAAAAGAGTGGGGGGAGGGGTTACAGGCTAGTGCAGGATCTAAGGGGGATAAACAAGATAGTTGAGAGCCAATTCCCCGTAGTGCCAAATCCAGCTCTCATCATCATGCAAATTCCCCCTACTGCAAAGTTTTTCACTGTCGTTGACCTCTGTTCTGCTTTCTTTTCGGTCCCTTTGCACCCTGACAGCCAATATTTGTTTGCATTTACATACAGAGGAGTACAGTACACCTGGACTCGCTTTCCCCAAGGCTTCATTGACAGCCCAAGTATTTTCTCCCAGGCTTTGCATGACTGTTTACAATCCTTTCAACCTGAGAGCGGATCAGTATTAATACAGTATGTAGATGACTTACTGCTGTGTTCTGACTCACTCGAATCGTCCTTGAGAGACACGAAACAGCTTCTGTTTCACCTTTCTAATACGGGACACAAGGTTTCAAAGGATAAGTTACAGTTATGCCAGACCAAGGTGAAATATTAGGGGCATTGCTTAACACAAGGACTGAGACACCTCACCGCTGATAGAATACAGGCGATTCGCGACATGACTCTGCCACAAACCCAGCAACAGATCCGCACTTTCCTAGGAATGTGTGGGTACTGCCGAAACTGGATCCCAGGGTTCTCCATACTGGCTTTACCTTTGCAAGAGATGGTCTCTTCAAACAAACCAGATCGGATTTCGCACACAGATGAGTCTGAACTGGCAATTGAGAGACTCAAACAGTGCCTATCACAGGCACCTGCATTAGGTATGCCAGATTTTGGGAAACGCTTTGAATTATACAGTACGGAGAGTGCTGGGTGTGCGGCAGGTGTTCTAACCCAGAGACATGGTGATGCCAGCAGGCCGGTAGCTTACTACAGTGCACAGTTGGACACCGTAGCACGGTCTCTCCCCACATGCTTGTGAAGTGTTGCAGCGATGGCTTTGCTAGTGAGTAAAAGCCCCTGTAAACATCACCATAAAGAGATGCAGCGCACTAAATCCTGCAACGTATCTCCCAGGTGTGCCTGGACAGGCACAAAGGGTGGAGGATGAGAGTGATGGTGAAGGAGGATTTAGTACAAACACTGACACACATGATTGTATGGAATATCTGAACCAAACTTTCACTGCAAGACCTGACATTAGTGACAACCCACTGGAAGGCGTAGATTTTACTTTTTACACTGACGGTAGTTGCCACAGACAGACGGATTCGGGAGACTTGTGTACTGGATACGCAGTTGTAGATGACAAAGGTATCATAGAAGCTGAACCCCTGGGCCCACCGCACTCAGCACAAGTTGCTGAGCTGGTCGCCCTAACCAGAGCATGTGAATTGGCTAAGGGTAAGTCAGCCAATATATACACAGATTCTAGGTATGCCTTTGGAGTAGTGCATGATTTCGGGGCCCTATTGCGCCTCAGAAATTTCATGACGGCAGCTGGCACACCCGTGGCACATGCGACCCACATAAAAAGACTTCTAACAGCGATACAGGAACCTGACAGAGTGGCTGTTATCAAGTGCAAAGCCCACACTTACAGTCAAGACCCAGTGTCACTTGGTAACAGCCGGGCAGAAGAAGCTGCTAAATCAGCAGCCAGCCCCCCTTACAGACAGACATCACACAACTGATGGTATTCAATACCGTCAACACACAAAAATTACGTGAAATGCAAAATTTGTGTTCTCCACAGGAAAAGGCAGTCTGGAGGTCAAAAGGATATGGCCAGGAGTCCTCAGGACTCTGAACATATGGACAGGGTAAGCCAGTAGCCCCCAGAGCATATCTTCCAAGCTTAGCTGAGGCGGCACACGGTCTGACTCATCTGGGCAAGGAGGGTATGTGCAAGCTGGTGAGAGCCTACTGGTGTGCGCCAGGATTCTCTTCTCATGCGGGTAAGAGAGCAATGACATGTCTTACCTGCTTGAGGAAGAATATTGGAAAGTCAATACCAACAGAACCATCCCATATCCCGCCGACAGACGGCCCTTTTCAGGTAATACAAATTGATTTCATACAGTTGCCACCCTGCAGAAATTTAAAGTATGTGTTGGTTTGTATTGATGTGTTTTCAAATTGGGTAGAAGCGTTCCCCGCTGCCACAAATACGGCTACGTTTACTGCAAAGAAAATTGTGCAGGAATTTGTGTGCAGATATGGTATCCCTAGGATAATCGAAAGTGATAGGGGTACCCATTTTACAGGTGAAGTCTTTCAGGTTATGTGCAAACTAATGGGAATTAATAGTAAGCTGCATACTCCGTACCGCGCACTGGCGAGTGCGAAAGTGGAAAGAGTAAACAGCACTATTAAAAACAAGCTGAGCAAAGTGATGGCTGAAACAGGATTGTTGTGGCCAGAAGCTTTGCCACTTGTACAGCATCAGAACCACTCCCAGGTCCCCCCTTAACCTATCACCCTTTGAGATTCTTTTTGGTCGACAACCCCATGTAATGATTGACCCCCAGGATGATTTGAAATGCAATAATGAAGTGACTGTGAAATAATAAGAATTTACTCACCGGTAATTCTATTTCTCGTAGTCCGTAGTGGATGCTGGGAACTCTGTAAGGACCATGGGGAATAGACGGGCTCCGCAGGAGACTGGGCACTCTAAAAAAAGATTAGGTACTATCTGGTGTGCACTGGCTCCTCCCTCTATGCCCCTCCTCCAGACTTCAGTTAGGGAAACTGTGCCCGGAAGAGCTGACATTACAAGGAAAGGAATTTTTGAATCCAGGGTAAGACCCATACCAGCCGCACCAATCACACCGTACAACTTGTGATAACCTTACCCAGTTAACAGTATGAACAACAACTGAGCCTCACTCAACGGATGGCTCATAACAATAACCCTTATTTCTCTAACGTCCTAAGTGGATGCTGGGGACTCCGTAAGGACCATGGGGAATAGCGGCTCCGCAGGAGACTGGGCACAAAAGTAAAGCTTTAGAACTACCTGGTGTGCACTGGCTCCTCCCCCTATGACCCTCCTCCAAGCCTCAGTTAGATTTTTGTGCCCGAACGAGAAGGGTGCACACTAGGTGGCTCTCCTGAGCTGCTTAGTGAAAAGTTTAGTTTTAGGTTTTTTATGTTCAGTGAGACCTGCTGGCAACAGGCTCACTGCATCGAGGGACTAAGGGGAGAAGAAGCGAACTCACCTGCGTGCAGAGTGGATTGGGCTTCTTAGGCTACTGGACATTAGCTCCAGAGGGACCGATCACAGGCCCAGCCATGGATAGGTCCCAGAGCCGCGCCGCCGGCCCCCTTACAGAGCCAGAAGACAGAAGAGGTCCGGAAAATCGGCGGCAGAAGACGTCCTGTCTTCAACAAGGTAGCGCACAGCACTGCAGCTGTGCGCCATTGCTCTCAGCACACTTCACACTCCGGTCACTGAGGGTGCAGGGCGCTGGGGGGGGGGCGCCCTGAGACGCAATAAAAACACCTTGGATGGCAAAAAAAAAAAATGCATCACATATAGCTCCTGGGCTATATGGATGAATTTAACCCCTGCCAGAATACACAGAAAAACGGGAGATAAGGCCGCCGAGAAGGGGGCAGAGCCTATCTCCTCAGCACACTGGCGCCATTTTCCCTCACAGCTCCGTTGGAGGGAAGCTCCCTGGCTCTCCCCTGCAGTCACTACACTACAGAAAGGGTTAAAAAAGAGAGGGGGGCACTAATTATGCGCAGTATTAAAAATACAGCAGCTATAAGGGGAAAAACACTTATATAAGGTTATCCCTGTATATATATAGCGCTCTGGTGTGTGCTGGCAAACTCTCCCTCTGTCTCCCCAAAGGGCTAGTGGGGTCCTGTCCTCTATCAGAGCATTCCCTGTGTGTGTGCTGTGTGTCGGTACGTTTGTGTCGACATGTATGAGGAGAAAAATGATGTGGATACGGAGCAGATTGCCTGTAATAGTGATGTCACCCCCTAGGGGGTCGACACCTGAGTGGATGAACTGTTGGAAGGCATTACGTAACAGTGTCAGCTCTGTATAAAAGACAGTGGTTGACATGAGACAGCCGGCTACTCAGCTTGTGCCTGTCCAGACGTCTCATAGGCCGTCAGGGGCTCTAAAGCGCCCGTTACCTCAGATGGCAGATATAGACGCCGACACGGATACTGACTCCAGTGTCGACGGTGAAGAGACAAATGTGACTTCCAGTAGGGCCACACGTTACATGATTGAGGCAATGAAAAATGTTTTACACATTTCTGATAATACGAGTACCACCAAAAAGGGGTATTATGTTCGGTGAGGAAAAACTACCTGTAGTTTTCCTGAATCTGAGAAATTAAATGAGGTGTGTGATGATGCGTGGGTTTCCCTTGATAACAACTGATAATTTCTAAAATGTTATTGGCATTATATCCTTTCCCGCCAGAGGTTAGGGTGCGTTGGGAAACACCCCCTAGGGTGGATAAAGCGCTCACACGCTTGTAAGAACAAGGGCTCTACCCTCTCCTGAGATGGCCGCCCTTAAGGATCCTGCTGATAGAAAGCAGGAGGGTATCCTAAAATGTATTTACACACATACTGGTGTTATACTGCGACCAGCAATCGCCTCAGCCTGGATGTGCAGTGCTGGGTTGGCGTGGTCGGATTCCCTGACTAAAAATATTGATACCCTAGATAGGGACAGTATATTATTGCCTATAGAGCATTTAAAAGATGCATTTCTATATATGCGTGATGCACAGCGGAATATTTGCCGACTGGCATCAAGTCTAAGTGCGTTGTCCATTTCTGCCAGTAGAGGGTTATGGACACGACAGTGGTCAGGTGATGCGGATTCCAAACGGCATTTGGAAGTATTGCCTTATTAAGGGGAGGAGTTATTTGGGGTCGGTCTTTCAGACCTGGTGGCCACGGCAACAGCTGGGAAATCCACGTTTGTACCCCAGGTCGCCTCTCAACATAAGAAGACGCCGTATTATCAGGCGCAGTCTTTTCGTGGGCAAGCGGGCAAAAGGTTCCTCATTTCTGCCCCGTGACAGAGGGAGAGGAAAAAGGCTGCAGAAATCAGCCAGTTCCCAGGAACAGAAACCCTCTCCCGCCTCTGCCAAGCCCTCAGTATGACGCTGGGGCTTTACAAGCAGAATCAGGCACGGTGGGGGCCCGTCTCAATGAATTTCAGCGCGCAGTGGGCTCACTCGCAAGTAGACCCCTGGATCCTTCAGGTGATATCTCAGGGGTACAAATTGGAATTCGAGACGTCTCCCCCTCGCCGTTTCCTAAAGTCGGCTTTAAATATGTCTCCTTCTGACAGGGAGGCAGTTTTGGAAGCCATTCACAAGCTGTATTCCCAGCAGGTGATAATCAAGGTACCCCTCCTGCAACAGGGAACGGGGTATTATTGCACACTGTTGTGGTACCGAAGCCGGACGGTTCGGTGAGACCGATTCTAAATCTAAAATCTTGAACACTTACATACGGAGGTTCAAATTCAAGATTGAGTCACTCAGAGCAGTGATTGCGAACCTGGAAGAAGGGGACTACATGATGTCTCGGGACATCAAGGATGCTTACCTTCATGTCCCAATTTACCCTTCTCACCAAGGGTACCTCAGGTTTATGGTACAGAACTGTCACTATCAGTTTCAGACGCTGCCGTATGGATGGTCCACGGCACCCCGGGTCTTTACCAAGGTAATGGCCGAAATGATGATACTCCTTCGAAGGAAGGGAATTTTAGTTATCCCTTACTTGGACGATTCCCTGATAAGGGTAAGATCCAGGGAACAGTTGGAGGTCGGTGTAGCACTATCTCAGGTAGTGTTGCGGCAGCACGATTGGATTCTCAATATTCCAAAATCGCAGCTGATTCCGACGACTCGTCTTCTGTTCTTAGGGATGATCCTGGACACAGTCCAGAAAAAGGTGTTTCTCCCGGAGGAGAAAGTCAGGGAGTTATCCGAGCTAGTCGGGAACCTCCTATAACCGAGCCAAGTCTCAGTACATCAATGAAATGGTTCTGGGAAAAATGGTGGCTTCCTACGAAGCAATCCCATTCGGCAGATTCCACGCAAGAACTTTCCAGTGGGACCTGCTGGACAAATGGTCCGGGTCGCATCTTCAGATGCATCAGCGGATAACCCTGTCACCAAGCACAAGGGTGTCTCTCCTGTGGTGGTTGCAGAGTGCTCATCTTCTAGAGGGCCGCACATTCAGGACTGGGTCCTGGTGACCACGGATGCCAGCCTGCGAGGCTGGGGAGCAGTCACACAGGGAAGGAATTTCCAGAGCTTATGGTCAAGCCTGGAGACATCACTTCACATAAATATCCTGAAGCTAAGGGCCATTTACAATGCTCTAAGCTCAGCAAGACCTCTGCTTCAAGGTCACCCGGAGTTGATCCATTCGGACAACATCACGGCAGTCACCCACGTAAACAGACAGGGTGACACAAGAAGCAGGAGGGCAATGGCAGAAGCTGCAAGGATTCTTCGCTGGGCGGAAAATCATGTGATAGCACTGTCAGCAGTATTCATTCCGGGAGTGGACAACTGGGAAGCAGACTTCCTCAGCAGACACGACCTCCACCCAGGAGAGTGGGGACTTCACCCAGAAGTCTTCCACATGTTTATAAAACTCGACAAGTATTGCGCCAGGTCAAGGGACCCTCAGGCAATAGCTGTAGACGCTCTGGTAACACAGTGGGTGTACCAGTCAGTGTACGTGTTCCCTCCTCTGCCTCTCATACCCAAGGTACTGAGAATTATAAGATGGAGAGGAGTAAGCACTATATTCGTGGCTCCGGATTGGCCAAGAAGGACTTGGTAACCGGAACTTCAAGAGATGCTCACGGAGGATCCGTGGCCTCTACCTCTAAGAAGGGACCTGCTCCAGCAAGGACCCTGTCTGTTCCAAGACTTACCGCGGCTGCGTTTGACGGCATGGCGGTTGAACGCCGGATCCTGAAGGAGAAAGGCATTCCGAATGAAGTCATTCCTATCCTGATCAAAGCCAGGAAAGATATAACCGCAAAACATTATCACCGCATTTGGCGAAAATATGTTGCGTGGTGCGAGGCCAGTAAGGCCCCGACGGAGGAATTTTCAACTAGGTCGATTCCTACATTTCCTGCAAACAGGAGTGTCTATGGGCCTGAAATGGGGGTCCATTAAGGTTCAAATTTCGGCCCTGTCAATTTTCTTCCAAAAAGAACTAGCTTCAGTCCCTGAAGTTCAGACGTTTGTGAAAGGGGTACTGTATATACAGCCTCCTTTTGTGCCTCCAGTGGCACCTTGGGATCTAAATGTAGTTGTTGGGTTCCAAAAGTCACATTGGTTTGAACCACTTAAATATGTGGAGTTAAAATATCTCACATGGAAAGTGGTCATGCTGTTGGCCCTGGCCTGGGCTAGGTGCGTGTCAGAATTGGCGGCTTTATCCTGTAAAAGCCCTCATCTGATTTTCCATTCGGACAGGGCGGAATTGAGGACTTGCCCTCAGTTTCTCCCTAAGGTGGTTTTCAGCGTTTCACCTGAATCAACCTATTGTGGTGCCTGCGGCTACTAGGGACTTGGAGGACTCCAAGTTGCTAGACGTTGTCAGAGCCCTGGAAATATAGGTTTCCAGGACGGCAGGAGTCAGAAAATCTGACTCGTTGTTTATTCTGTATGCACCCAACAAGCTGGGTGCTCCTGCTTCTAAGCAGACTATTGCTCGTTGGATTTGTAGTACAATTCAGCTTGCACATTCTGTAGCAGGCCTGCCACAGCCAAAATCTGTAAAAGCCCATTCCACAAGGAAGGTGGGCTCATCTTGGGCGGCTGCCCGAGGGGTCTCGGCTTTACAACTTTGCCGAGCAGCTACTTGGTCAGGAGCAAATACGTTTGTAAAATTCTACAAATTTGATACCCTGGCTGAGGAGGACCTGGAGTTCTCTCATTTGGTGCTGCAGAGTCATCCGCACTCTCCCGCCCGTTTGGGAGCTTTGGTATAATCGCCATGGTCCTTACGGAGTCCCCAGCATCCACTTAGGACGTTAGAGAAAATAAGAATTTACTTACCGATAATTCTATTTCTCGTAGTCCGTAGTGGATGCTGGGCGCCCATCCCAAGTGCGGATTGTCTGCAATACTGGTACATAGTTATTGTTACCAAAAAATCGGGTTATTGCTGTAGTGAGCCATCTTTTCTAGAGGCTCCTCTGTTATCATGCTGTTAACTGGGTTTAGATCGCAAGTTATATGGTGTGATTGGTGTGGCTGGTATGAGTCTTACCCGGGATTCAAAATCCTTCCTTATTGTGTACGCTCGTCCGGGCACAGTATCCTAACTGAGGCTTGGAGGAGGGTCATAGGGGGAGGAGCCAGTGCACACCAGGTAGTTCTAAAGCTTTACTTTTGTGCCCAGTCTCCTGCGGAGCCGCTATTCCCCATGGTCCTTACGGAGTCCCCAGCATCCACTACGGACTACGAGAAATAGAATTATCGGTAAGTAAATTCTTATTTTAAGCAATAACTATATACACGTATTGCAGAGAGTCCGCACTTGGGACGGGCGCCCAGCATCCACTACGGACTACGAGAAATAGAATTACCGGTGAGTAAATTCTTATTTTCTCTGACGTCCTAGTGGATGCTGGGAACTCCGTAAGGACCATGGGGATTATACCAAAGCTCCCAAACGGGCGGGAGAGTGCGGATGACTCTGCAGCACCGAATGAGCAAACACAAGGTTCTCCTCAGCCAGGGTATCAAACTTGTAGAACTTTGCAACTGTGTTTGAACCCGACCAAGTAGCAGCTCGGCAAAGCTGTAATGCCGAGACCCCTCGGGCAGCCGCCCAAGAAGAGCCCACCTTCCTTGTGGAATGGGCTTTTACCGATTTTGGATGCGGCAAGCCAGCCGCAGAATGAGCCTGCTGAATCGTGCTACAGATCCAGCGAGCAATAGTTTGCTTTGAAGCAGGAGCACCCAGCTTGTTGGGTGCATGCAAGATAAACAGCGAGTCAGTCTTCCTGACTCCAGCCGTTCTGGAAACATATATTTTCAAAGCCCTGACTACGTCCAGCAACTTGGAGTCCTCCAAGTCCCGAGTAGCCGCAGGCACCACAATAGGTTGGTTCAAATGAAACGATGACACCACCTTTGGGAGAAATTGGGGACGAGTCCTCAATTCTGCCCTGTCCATATGGAAGATCAGATAAGGGCTTTTACATGACAAAGCCGCCAATTCCGACTCACGCCTAGCCGATGCTAAGGCCAACAGCATGACCACTTTCCACGTGAGATACTTTAGTTCCACGGTCTTAAGTGGCTCAAACCAGTGGGATTTCAGGAAATCCAACACAACGTTAAGATCTCAGGGTGCCACTGGTGGCACAAAAGGGGGCTGAATATGCAGCACTCCCTTAACAAATGTCTGAACCTCAGGCAGTGAAGCCAGTTCTTTTTGAAAGAAAATGGATAGGGCCGAAATCTGGACCTTTATGGACCCCAATTTTAGGCCCATAGTCACCCCTGACTGTAGAAAGTGCAGGAATCAACCCAGCTGGAATTCCTCTGTAGGGCCCTTCCTGGCCTCACACCAAGCAACATACTTCCGCCATATACGGTGATAATGTTTTGCTGTCACGTCTTTCCTAGCTTTTATCAGCGTAGGAATAACTTCATCCGGATTGCCTTTTTCCGCTAGGATCCGGCATTCAACCGCCATGCCGTCAAACGCAGCCGCGGTAAGTCTTGGAACAGACAGGGCCCTTGTTGCAGCAAGTCCTGTCTGAGAGGCAGAGGCCATGGGTCCTCTGTGCGCATTTCTTGCAGTTCCGGGTACCAAGTCCTTCTTGGCCAGTCCGGAACAATGAGTATTGTTCTTATTCCTCTCTTTCTTACTATTCTCAGTACTTTTGGTATGAGAGGAAGAGGAGGAAACACATATACCGACTGGTACACCCACGGTGTCACTAGGGCATCCACAGCTATCGCCTGAGGGTCCCTTGACCTGGCGCAATATCTTTTTAGCTTTTTGTTGAGGCGGGACGCCATCATGTCCACCTGTGGCAGTTCCCATCGGTTTGCAATCAGTTGGAAGACTTCCTGATGAAGTCCCCACTCTCCCGGGTGGAGGTCGTGTCTGCTGAGGAAGTCTGCTTCCCAGTTGTCCACTCCCAGAATGAACACTGCCGACAGTGCTTGGACGTGATTCTCCGCCCATCGAAGAATCTTTGTGGCTTCCGCCATTGCCATCCTGCTTCTTGTGCCGCCCTGGCGGTTTACATGGGCGACCGCCGTGATGTTGTCTGACTGAATCAGCACTGGCCGGTTTCGAAGTAGGGGCTCTGCTTGACTCAGGGCGTTGTAAATGGCCCTTAATTCCAGTATATTTATGTGTAGAGAAGTCTCCAGACTTGACCACAGTCCTTGGAAGTTTCTTCCTTGAGTGACTGCCCCCCACCCTCGGAGGCTTGCATCCGTGGTCACCAGGACCCAGTCCTGTATGCCGAACCTGCGGCCCTCGAGAAGGTGAGCACTCTGCAGCCACCACAGAAGAGACACCCTGGCCCTGGGGGACAGGGTGATCAGCCGATGCATCTGAAGATGCGATCCGGACCACTTGTCCAACAGATCCCACTGAAAGATCCTTGCATGGAACCTGCCGAAGGGAATGGCTTCGTAGGAAGCCACCATCTTTCCCAGGACTCGCGTGCAGTGATGCACCGATACCTGTTTTGGTTTCAGGAGGTCCCTGACCAGATATGCTAATGCCTGGGCCTTCTCCACCGGGAGAAACACCTTCTTCTGTTCTGTGTCCAGAATCATGCCCAGGAAGAGCAGACGCGTCGTAGGAATCAGCTGCGACTTTGGAACATTCAGAATCCAGCCGGGCTGTAGTAACACTTCCTGAGAGAGTGTTACGCTGATCAACAACTGCTCCCTGGACCTCGCCTTTATGAGGAGATCGTCCAAGTACGGGATAATTATAACTCCCTTCTGCCGAAGGAGTATCATCATTTCGGCCATTACCTTGGTAAATATTCTCGGTGCCGTGTACAGGCCAAACGGCAACGTCTGGAACTGGTAATGACAGTCCTGTACCACAAATCTGAGGTACTCCTGGTGAGGTGGGTAAATGGGGACATGCAAGTAAGCATCTTTGATGTCCAGCGACACCATAAAATCCCCCTCTTCCAGGCTTGCAATAACCGCTCTGAGCGATTCCATTTTGAACTTGAATTTCTTTATATAAGTGTTCAAGGACTTTAGATTCAGAATGGGACTCACCGAACCGTCCGGTTTCGGTACCACAAACTTTGTCGAATAGTAACCCCTTCCCTGTTGAAGGAGGGGGACCCTGACAATCACCTGCTGGAGGTACAGCTTGTGAATTGCCGCCAGCACTACCTCCCTTTCCATAGGGGAAGCTGGCAAGGCTGATTTGAGGTAACGGCGGGGAAGGGTGGAGTCACTTCGAATTCCAGCTTGTATCCCTGAGATACAATTTGTATAGCCCAGAGATCCACCTGTGAACGAATCCACTGGCTGCTGAAGTTTCGGAGACGCGCCCCCACCGCACCTGGCTCCGCCTGTGGAGCCCCAACGTCATGCGGTGGACTTAGTGGAAGCAGGGGAGGACTTTTGTTCCTGGGAACTTTCTGCATGGTGCAGCTTCTTACCTCTACCCTTGCCTCTGGCAAGAAAGGATGCACCCCTGATCCTCTTGCCTTTTTGGGAACGAAAGGACTGCATTTGATAATACGGTGCTTTCTTAGGCTGTGAGGAAACCTGAGGCAAGAAAGTGGACTTTCCAGCTGTCGCTGTAGACACGAGGTCCGACAGACCGTCCCCAAACAACTCCTCACCCTTATAAGGCAAAACCTCCATGTGTTTTTTAGAATCAGCATCTCCTGTCCATTGCCGAGTCCATAAGACCCTCCTGGCAGAAATGGACATAGCATTAATTCTAGAGCCCAGCAGGCAAATGTCCCTCTGAGCATCTCGCATATATAAGACGACGTCTTTGATATGGCCCAGGGTTAGCAAAACAGTATCTCTGTCGAGGGAATCTATGTCGTCTAACAGAGTATCTGTCCATGCTGCTACAGCACTACACATCCAGGCTGAAGCAATAGCAGGTCTCAGTAGAGTACCAGAGTGTGTATACACTGACTTCAGGATAGCTTCCTGCTTTCTATCCGCAGGCTCCTTTAAGGCGGCCGTATCCTGAGACGGCAGGGCCACCTTTTTAGATAAGCGTGTCAGCGCCTTGTCCACCCTAGGGGATGTTTCCCAACGTAACCTGTCCGTTGGCGGGAAAGGGTACGCCATCAGTAACCTCTTAGAAATCACTAATTTCTTATCAGGGGAACTCCACGCTTCTTCACACAATTCATTTAATTCATCAGATGGGGGATAAGTCACTGGCTGCTTTTTCTCCCCAAACATATAAACCCTCTTGGTATTAACCGGGTTACTCTCAGAAATGTGTAATACATCTTTCATTGCAATAATCATGTATCGGATGGCCTTGGTCATTTTAGACTGTAAATGTGCCTCATCATCGTCGACACTGGAGTCGGACTCCGTGTCGGCATCTGTGTCAACCATCTGAGATAGAGGGCGTTTATGAGCCCCTGACGGCTTCTGAGACGCCTGGGCAGGCGCGGGCTGAGACCCCGGCTGTCCCAAGGCTGCAGCATCATCAAACCTTTTATGTAAGGCGTTTACATTGTCATTTAAGACCTTCCACATATCCATCCAATCAGGTGTCGGCCCCGACGGGCGCGATACCACACTTATCTGCCCTTGCTCCGCCTCCACGTAACCTTCCTCATCAAACATGTCGACACAGCCGTACCGACACACCGCACACACACAGGGAATGCTCAGACTGAGGACAGGACCCCACAAAGTCCTTTGGGGAGACAGAGAGAGAGTATGCCAGCACACACCACAGCGCTATATAACACAGGGATTTTCACTGCTAATAAGGGATTTTCCCAATAGCTGCTTTTTTTGTTGATTTGCGCCTAAATTTATGTGCCTCCCCTCTCTTTTTAACCCGTCTTGTACCTGGATACTGCAGGGGAGAGCCTGGGGAGCTGCTTCCAGCGGAGCTGTGAAGGGAAAATGGCGCTGGTGTGCTGAGGAAGAAGGCCCCGCCCCCTCAGTGGCGGGCTTCCCGCATTTCATGTAAAAAATGGCGGGGTTTTTTACATATATACAGTGCTAGACTGTATTATGTATGTTTTTGTGCCAAAGGTACCTCAATTGCAGCCCAGGGTGCCCCCCCCCAGCGCCCTGCACCCTACAGTGACTGGAGTGTGTAAGTGTGCTGGGAGCAATGGCGCACAGCTGCGGTGCTGTGCGCTACCTTAATGAAGACAGGAGTCTTCAGCCGCCGATTACGTCGTCTTCCAGCTTCTGTTCTTCTGGCTCTGCAAGGGGGACGGCGGCGCGGCTCCGGGAACGGACGATCGAGGACAGGTGCCTGTGTTCGAACCCTCTGGAGCTAATGGTGTCCAGTAGCCTAAGAAGCACAAGCTAGCTGCAAGCAGGTAGGTTTGCTTCTCTCCCCTTAGTCCCATGTAGCAGTGAGTCTGTTGCCAGCAGAAGCTCACTGAAAATAAAAAACCTAATAAATACTTTCTTTTCTAGTAAGCTCAGGAGAGCCCACTAGGAGCACCCAGCTCTGGCCGGGCACAGATTCTAACTGAGGTCTGGAGGAGGGGCATAGAGGGAGGAGCCAGTGCACACCAGATAGTACCTAATCTTTTTTTAGAGTGCCCAGTCTCCTGCGGAGCCCGTCTATTCCCCATGGTCCTTACGGAGTTCCCAGCATCCACTAGGACGTCAGAGAAATTTGGTTAAGATGAGCAAGCAGTTGAGGAATTAAAACAGCAATCTAAAGCTGGTGATTCCTGACCTACCAAGCAGTAATTGTCATGACATTGAACCTGGGGATTATGTAATGATTCGAAATTTTCTACGCTCAGGTTGCCTTATTGACCGGTGGGAAGGACCGTACCAAGTCTTACTGACCAGCACGACAGCATTTAAGGTTGCCGAGAGAGAGACTTGGGTCCACTCGTCCCACTGTAAGAAGGTTGCTGACCCAGAGAAAGCCCGTGGCAAAGAGCAGAGTGTAGAGGAAATCGTATCACTGGAGTGCCTATTCCGGGAAGGTTGAGAGGCAGGACTGTTGTCACGGCACCTGAGCACAGAGAACTACAAGACCGGAGGCGGTTGTCGCACCAAATTTCTTTTTCCTTTTTATTATTTTCTCCATCTCTCATTACCCTCCTTTCCCCCCTTCCTTGCTCCTTTTTCTCTCCCCCTAGCAAGATGGACTTACCCCAAGAGACTGCATTCCAGGTTTTCCTGTTGACCCTGTTGTTGACCAGAGCAGTCTGGTTCGGTGAGAGTACCAGAGAGGTCGAGAAAGGATCTGGAATGGGTTCTGATGGCAAGGACGGATTTGTAGAATTCCAAGAGCAACACATTCACCGAGCAAAGGCGAGTATCAGAAAACGATCTGGTAGTCAAGAAACTAGGAGACACTGTGAAGGGTTATTGGCTGAGGAAAATTGTATTTGTAGAAACTGTGAAAACATAGTTGAGGACGGGTGCATCCAGAGATGTCAGTCCAGTCTTAATATCAACATGGACCGTCATCCATTGAGTGACTATCACTCATTAGTGGGTAAGGTTTTAAACCAAACAGAATACTGGGTGTGCTCACAAGTACCTCAAGGTCAGAGCAAGTCAGGACTAGTACCGTATCCTTTAACAATAGATGAGGTACTTGAATTAAGGGGTGGGAGACCGGTGGACAAGAAATTTTATATTTCTAGGCCCCCTAGTTTGAAGCTCCACCAATATCATGTGGATAGATCCTTAGTATGTTTCAACATTTCCAATCCCCGAAAGCCGGGAAATTGGGAAGTGACATGGAATAACCAAACCATGGCATTTTCACACAGAGCCGATAGAATGCCCGTAGACACCGAACTTATACGCCAAATAGCCGACGGTGGGAGGTATTTTCGGTACAGGTATACGCTAGGAAGTAGGACCATGCGGGTTGGAGAAGTATCTCCAGGGTACTGTGCGCATATCATACAGCCTGATATGTGTACTGAACAGATGAGAGGGTTAGGGATAAGATTTTTCACCTGGAAGGTTTGCAATATGGTAATGTCATATTCTGTCCCATATGTTCTCCCCGATAATGCATATTTCATATGCGGGAGGAAGGCGTATAAGTGGCTTGCCCCAAACTCAGAGGGATTGTGTTACATTGAAAGAGTGTTGCCAGAAGTTATGACCATAACCCATAATAAGATGAAAGACATTCACCGCAATGCTCAAGCTCCTTACACTCACACTCACTATGAACACATCGTTAAGAGACGCCTTATAGATAGGACAGAGCACACAGCTTCTGATTTGATCCACGAATCCACCGGGATTCAATTCCTACTCGCGTTAGATATCACCCGTACCGCCAGAGGAATTATAAATTTTAGGTATATTCATGCGCTAGCGAACCTGATAGATAATATCACCGAGATGTATGATGACACCTTCAGGTATACAGGGAGGGAATTGCAAGCTTACAAAACGGAACTGATCCAGCACAGGATGGTTCTCAATTATATCACAGCGGTGACAGGCGGGTACTGTGTCACCTTAGCAACTCAGTATGGTGTAAAGTGCTGCACGTACATTACAAACAGCACTGATGACCCAACCGAGGTCATCGATCAAAAGATGGACAATATCTTGCAATTGAAATGGGAGTTCCACAACCTTACCCTTACTGCTGTGAGTAATGAACTGACCGGCTGGGTCTCATGGTTGAACCCACGCAATTGGTTCTCAGGTTTAGGAGAATGGGCTCAAAATGTTATCGTGAGTGTAGGAAAGTTTATCCTTTGTATCCTGGGAGTTGTCATAATGATTGGTTTGATATTTAGATGTGTTCAAAGTTTAATGCGGTGCGAGCGTGGTACCAAAGTGATGAGTTTGAGGAGCGGGGGCATTGTTACAACAACTGATTTAATTTATGACCCATCAATTGAGACAATGTTGTGATAAGACGTGATTCCACGGTCCGTTTCTTTCACCTGTTTCTCCTTTGTTTTCCCTCAAGCAAAAATACATCCATTCGGAAGAGGAGTTTGTTGAATTATACATCCATTCGGAAAAGACTCTTTGATGGACACTCTAAAGACTTTGATGGACACTCTAAAGACTTTGATGGACACTCTAAAGACTTTTATGGACACTCTAAAGACTTTGATTAACACTCACGGCAAAGATACACCCATCCGGACAAGACTTCAACCAACACCCAAGGACGATTGCACAAATGTTATGTGATTGTATTTGTGATACGTGTCTTATCTTCATCTCTACAACCTTCAGGTAGTGACACACATAGTCGA
This sequence comes from Pseudophryne corroboree, assembly GCF_028390025.1. Taxonomy (NCBI): domain Eukaryota; kingdom Metazoa; phylum Chordata; class Amphibia; order Anura; family Myobatrachidae; genus Pseudophryne; species Pseudophryne corroboree. The sequence continues at coordinate 560,581,444 of NC_086444.1, forward strand.
CAGGTGATATAGATACATATATTAGCATTCACATGTGTTTCCCCCTCCATGTATCATCAACTAAATGTGCACCCCATTTGTTGGAACAAGAAGCCGAAAAGAGCTCGGTAGTGTTTGTTGGCCCACTTACATACCCTTAATATGGGATGAGAAGGATTTAATGTATACTTCGCAATACCTCGAAGCTTATCTAGAACATGTACGGCACGATGATACATGCCCCTCAGACATGGATTTCATACATACATGCTTTTACTATCCCACTAGGCCATACATTTCCCGCCTACTCCTCTCCTCCTACCATCCAATTATTTTATAGATATTGTATTGTATATTTTTCTGTTTAATGTTTAGATAGTGGCAGTTATTATTGACTGCCAAAGGGTGGACTGTCAAAGTCGAAAAATATTGTAATGCATATGCCTTGTACTAACCCCATGCACATGCCCGCTGCTCGTGCACTCAGTCCTCCGTGCGTGCACATATCCGCAATTTGCGTAGGATCGCTCCGGCGATCATGCGCGTGATATGGGTATTTACGGCGGAGTTTGTGAGCATGTAGCGTGTTATTAGAACATTACATATTTAACCCATATAGCGTACATTTTAGATATAGTTCCCCTAGACCATGTCAGCGAGTATTGATAGTTTAAACAGTTCCTGGACAGAGAGATTCGCCTTTGCATGATAGGAAGGGTCAGATAAAGGTTGGAAGGTGATGTCTAGTATCCAGCTGTAGGGTATTTTGAGGGTAACATTCCGGTGTTAGTTAGAGAAAGATTGCTTGTTCCTGCGTATAGTTATGTACAAAAGTAGAATATGAACATTAACTGTATTTACTGTATTTTATGTATGCGGCGGGAATCCAGAGGATACCACCCACAAGAGCAGTTGGGGAAAGACATCGCCCACCCTTTCAAATCCACCTATGACCTTTGCTGTAATGTAGAGACACATCCCTGTGTCCAATGGACAATGAGATTACAGTGACCATTGTATTGTGTATGCATGTTGTGTATAAAAAGACCATTGTTGCCTGGCTGGTCAGAAGACTCTAAACGCTATCTGTATGACCAGCGGAGGACCGAGCCGGGTTGCGCTTGCGAACATTCTCACGTATGTATATTCTCTGTAGCCATTATTCTGTTTAGATTTACTTGTTAGCCTGTAGTATATGATTTGTATTGTTTTTACCTTTTGGAATTAATCCACTGAGGCCTTAGAACCCTGTGGTTGCAACTACAAATCAGTGTTGTGTTTTCACTTTCCTGCCTGGGCTTTAAAGTAGATTTATCTGTATAAGGTGTATAGCATTGATAAGGTGTACGTACTGCGGGTACTTTGTATCGCCAGCGCTACTTAAGGTTTAAAGGTATTACATCATTACAGTACTTTGCTGTTAAGGGTTTAAAGTATAAGCATATCATTACATTGTATCATTAACAAGGTTTAAAGGTTATCCATCGTGTGTGCGCTCGCTGTGTGTACTCCGTACACTCAGCGCAGCGTGTGTACGCCAAGTGCGTACCACGTGCAGGACTCTGTACGCAAATAGCGAACAAAGTGCGTAGCACGTGCTTTTAGTTTAGCGGCCATAGCGGCTCAACGGTAAAAGTGTATTTAGAGGTATAGCTTTGCGGTCTAAGATAATACAGACATTATCATGTGTGAAAAGTATGGATCACACACAAAGGTTTTATACAATGAATGGGAACATATGACTGCGGAAGATAGGGAACCATTCCCTAGGGTAGGCAGTTTTGAACCAGAGGTGTTGCAGAATTTAAGGTTTAGGATATGTCTGATAAAATCCCGAAAACAAAGGGTCAGACACACAAACTGTTTACATTTATGGCAGCAAGAGGGTGATATGCAGAGGGAACTAGCTCACGCAGCCAGTTCTAAACCTAGCAGGAAACTGATGGCAACCGCACCACCACCACCGTATATTACAGGGGAGAAAGTGGCTACAGACAATGGCATACTGATAAATGATAAGAGTAAAGTTGATAAATGTATTAATGCTAACCCGTGCAAGTTGTATCCCATTCTAAACTTCCCTCAGGAATGCAACCAAGAAGATGAGCCCAGCACGATATTGGCACTCTCTCTAGCAGCCACCATACAAGACACCCAGGTGGGCACGGACCAACCAATAAGAGTAGTGAAGGCCCCTTAGCGGAGGAGTAGGTGAGGTCGTGTCCACAGGTAAGTACGGTACAGTACATTATGCAGAGACAATTGCACCTCACATTGTAGAAGCAACTCAGAATGATGTAATTCAACTAAATCCTGTCAGGGTGATCGCAGTCCCCAATGGGAGGACTGACGCTCAGGGAGTCACTCCCGTCAGGAACATTGCTATGCATTGTCCTTGGTCCCGGACAGAATTGAGGACAATTATGTCTGAATTTCCCGATCCCAGAAAGGATCTAGCCGCATGTCAGAGGTTTGTTAGAGAATTAAATAACGCCACCGAACTCACAAACAAAGATTGGCGAACAGTGCTACGGGCATGTTTACCCTCCAATATTGACCCCGTGAAATTCATTACTGATTGTAAATTAGACATAGAAGTACCTCTCACTGATGAATACACTCAGGAGAATGTACGACAGATCAATCTACAATTAGGAGTATATTTCCCTACTGTTGTCAAATGGAATAAAATCTTTTCCATAAGCCAAAAAGAAGGTGAAACGGCGTCTGAATATTTCCATCGAGCACTGCAGGAAATGGCTAGATACACTGGGGTCGAGGACATTAAGGAAAATGTACACCACAGGGAGGTAGCTGTGTCAGTATTAATGGACGGCTTAAAAGAAACATTGAGAACAAGGGTACAAACCACTCAACCTAACTGGAGAGGTATCTCGGTGGCTGCATTAAGAGAGTCCGCTATCGAGCACGATCGGAACATCATTAAGCACAGGGAGTCACAGGGGGATAAGCTGATGACAGTAAGTATAAAAGCCCTGACAACGAAGCCACATCAGCTGAAACCCCAGACCCCTGATGGTAAGTCGTATGTAGTAAAATGTTATACATGCCAGAAGGAAGGACACTATGCACGGAATTGTAGGTATAAGGACACACATAAGGTATATCGACCCCCTAGACCAGAACACGAACCACATTATGATACATGTAATAGGGATCAGGGATCACATAGGAGGAGTTATGAGCCACATGCAGGGGAAACAAGGAGGTACCCACCTAGGAGGGACTGGCAGACCTCTGAAAATTCTCAGCTACCCCCCTCACATATTGTAGCTGCCAGCGCACTGCGGGAAGGTCACCACATACAAAAGGGGTTAGGCCACACCTGTAGTCTGCAGCCAGTGAAGTTGATTGCTAGCCTAGGTAGTGAACCTAGTGTCACAGTTGATGTAGCTGGTAGATCACTACCTTTTCTTGTAGATACAGGGGCGGCCAGGTCAGTGTTAAATTCAACGGTAGGTATGAAAATCACGGGTAAAACAATTTCAGCAATGGGAGTAACAGGAATAGTGCACCACTACCCTTTAAGTAAACCAGCGGAGATTACGATAGGGCCTTTGCAGACCAAGCATTCCTTTTTGCTAGCTGCATCGGCTCCGACTAATCTACTTGGGAGAGATTTATTGTGTAAGATGAGGTGTGTCATATATTGTACTCCTGAGGATGTTTTCTTAGATATACCTGAGAATAATGTTCAGGAAGTGCAGGATATGTTAGACACCCCACAAAGGTTAATGTCACACTCTGCTGTTATAGACAAGTGTCCATCCAAGGTAGAGGAAATGATCTCCCAGATACCGGAATCCCTCTGGACCAAAGATGGACAAGACACTGGATTAATGGCAAATGTAGCTCCTGTAGTAGTGCAAGTAAAAGATGGTAGGATAGCTCCAAAAATCCCACAGTATCCTCTGAATCCAGAGGTGGAATTAGGAGTGTACCCATTCATAGAGCGCTTGCTACAACAGGGCATCCTAGTTAGGACGTCCAGCACTGCCAATAGTCCCATCTTCCCAGTGAAAAAGAGTGGGGGGAGGGGTTACAGGCTAGTGCAGGATCTAAGGGGGATAAACAAGATAGTTGAGAGCCAATTCCCCGTAGTGCCAAATCCAGCTGTCATTCTCATGGAAATCCCCCCTACTGCTAAATTTTTCACTGTAATTGACCTCTGTTCTGCTTCTTTTCGGTCCCTCTGCACCCTGACAGCCAATACTTGTTTGCATTCACATACAGAGGAGTACAGTACACCTGGACTCGCCTACCCCAAGGTTTCATTGAAAGCCCAAGTATTTTCTCCCAGGCTTTGCATGACTGTTTACAGTCCTTTCAACCTGAGAGCGGGTCAGTATTAATACAGTATGTAGATGACTTACTGCTGTGTTCTGATTCACTCGAAGCGTCCTTGAAAGACACGAAACAGCTTCTGTTTCACCTTTCTAATACGGGACACAAGGTTTCAAAGGACAAGTTGCAGTTGTGCCAGACCAAGGTAAAATATTTGGGACATTGCTTGACACAAGGACTTAGACATCTCACCGCTGATAGAATACAGGCGATTCGCGACATGACTCTGCCACAAACCCAGCAACAGATCCGCACTTTCCTTGGAATGTGTGGGTACTGCCGAAACTGGATCCTAGGTTTCTCCATATTGGCTTTACCTTTGCAGGAATGGTCTCCTCGAACAAACCAGATCGGATCTCTCACACAGATGAGTCCGAACTGGCATTTGAGAGACTTAAACAGTGCTTATCACAGGCACCTGCATTAGGCATGCCAGATTATGGGAAACCCTTTGATTTGTACGGTACAGAAAGTGCTGGGTGCGCGGCAGGTGTTCTAACCCAGAGACATGGTGATGCCAGCAGGCCGGTAGCGTACTACAGTGCACAGTTGGACACCGTAGCGCGGTCTCTCCCCACATGCTTGCGAAGTGTTGCAGCGATAGCTTTGCTAGTGAGTAAAAGCGAAGACGTAGTGTTAGGACACAACCTGACCATCCATACACCTCATGCAGTATCAGCCTTACTGAACTCTGCCCAAACCAGACATGTCTCATCTGCACGGTTTACAAGGTGGGAATTAGCACTAACGGCCCCTGTAAACATCACCATAAAGAGATGCAGCGCACTAAATCCTGCAACTTATTTACCAGGTGTGCCTGGACAGGCACAAAGGGTGGAGGATGAGAATGATGGTGAAGGAGGATTTAGTACAGACACTGACACACATGATTGTATGGAATATCTGAACCAAACATTCACTGCAAGACCCGACATTAGTGACAACCCACTGGAAGGCGTAGATTTTACCTTTTACAGTGATGGTAGTTGCCACAGACAGACGGAATCGGGAGACCTGTGTACTGGATACTCAGTCGTAGATGACAGAGGTATCATAGAAGCTGAGCCCCTGGGCCCACCGCACTCAGCACAAGTTGCTGAGCTGGTCGCCCTAACCAGAGCGTGTGAACTGGCCAAGGGTAAGTCAGCCAATATATATACAGATTGTAGGTATGCCTTTGGAGTAGTGCATGATTTCGGGGCCCTATGGCGCCACAGAAATTTCATGACGGCAGCTGGCACACCGGTAGCGCATGCATCCCACATAAAAAGACTTCTAACAGCGATACAAGAACCAGACAGAGTGGCTGTTATCAAGTGCAAAGCCCACACTTACAGTCAAGACCCAGTGTCACTTGGTAACAGCCGGGCAGACGAAGCTGCTAAATCAGCAGCCAGCACCCCCATACAAACAGATATCACACCACTGATGGTATTCAACACCGTCAACACACAAAAATTAAGTGAAATGCAAAATTTGTGTTCTCCACAGGAAAAGGCAGTCTGGAAGTCAAAAGGATATGGCCAGGAGTCCTCAGGACTCTGGACAGATGGACAGGGTAAGCCAGTAGCCGCCAAAGCATATCTTCCAAGCTTAGCTGAGGCGGCACACGGTCTGACTCATCTGGGCAAAGAGGGTATGTGTAAGCTGGTGAGAGCCTACTGGTGTGTGCCAGGATTCTCTTCTTATGCGGGTAAGAGAGCAATGACATGTCTTATCTGCTTGAGGAAGAATATTGGAAAGTCAATACCAACAGAACCATCCCATATCCCGCCGACAGATGGCCCTTTTCAGGTAATACAAATTGATTTCATACAGTTACCACCCTGCAGAAATTTAAAATATGTGTTAGTCTGTATTGACGTGTTTTCAAATTGGGTAGAAGCGTTCCCCGCTGCCACAAATACTGCTACATTCACTGCAAAGAAAATTGTGCAGGAATTTGTGTGCAGGTATGGTATCCCTAGAATAATTGAAAGCGATAGGGGTACCCATTTTACAGGTGAAGTCTTTCAGGTTATGTGCAAACTGATGGGAATTAATAGTAAGCTGCATACTCCGTACCACCCACAGGCGAGTGCGAAGGTGGAAAGAGTAAACAGCACTATTAAGAACAAGTTGAGCAAAGTGATGGCTGAAACTGGATTGTTATGGCCAGAAGCTTTGCCACTTGTATTGTACAGCATCAGAACCACTCCCAGGTCCCCACTCAATCTATCACCCTTTGAGATTCTATTTGGTCGACAACCCCATGTAATGATTGACCCCCAGGATGATTTGAAATGCAATAACGAGGTGACTGCAAAATATTTGGTTAAGATGAGCAAGCAGTTGAGGAATCAAAACAGAAATCTAAAGCTTGTGATTCCTGACCTACCAAACAGTAATTGTCATGACATTGAACCTGGGGATTATGTAATGATTCGAAATTTTCTATGCTCAGGTTGCCTCATTGACAGGTGGGAAGGACCGTACCAAGTCTTACTAACCAGCACGACAGCATTAAAGGTTGCCGAGAGAGAGACTTGGGTCCACTCGTCCCACTGTAAGAAGGTCGCTGACCCAGAGAGAGCCCGTGACAAAGAGCAGAGTGTAGAGAACATCGTATCACTGGAATGTCTGTTCCGGGAAGGCTGAGAGGCAGGACTGTTGTCACGGAACCTGAGCGCAGACAACAATAAGATCAGAGGCGGTTGTCGTACCAGTCTTCTTTTTCCTTTTTATTATTTTCTCCATCTCCCATTTCCTCCCCCTTCTTGTTCCCTTTCTCTCCCCCTAACAAGATGGACTTACCCCAAGAGACTGCATTCCGGGTTTTCCTGTTAATCCTGTTGTTGACGAGAACAGTCTGTTTCGGTGAGGGTACCAGAGAGGTCGAGAAAGGATCTGGAATGGGTTCTGATGGCAAGGACGGATTTGTAGAATTCCAAGAGCAACACATCCATCGAGCAAAGGCTAGTATCAGAAAACGATCTGGTAGTCTAGAAACCAGGAGGCACTGTGAAGGGTTATTGGCTGAGGAAGATTGCATTTGTAGGAATTGTGAAAACATAGTTGAGGATGGGTGCATCCAGAGATGTCAGTCCAGCCTTAATATCAACATGGACCGTCATCCATTGAGTGATTACCACTCACTAGTGGGTAAGGTCTTAAACCAGACAGAATGCTGGGTGTGCTCACAAGTACCTCAAGGTCAGAGCAAGTCAGGATTAGTACCATACCCTTTAGCAATAGATGAGGTACTCGAATTACGGGGTAGGAGACCGGTGGACAAGAAATTTAATATTTCTAGGCCCCCTAGTTTGAAGCTCCACCAGTATCATGTAGATAGATCCTTAGTATGTTTCAACATTTCCAATTCCCGAAAGCCGGGAAATTGGGAAGTGACATGGAATAACCAAACCATGGCATTTTCGCACAGAGCTGATAGGATACCAGTAGATTCTGAATTTATACGCCAAATAGCCAACAGTGGAATGTATTTTTGGTACAGCTATACTCAAGGAAGTAAGACCATGCGGGTTGGAGAAGTATCACCAGGGTACTGTGCGCATATCATACAGCCTGATTCGTGTACTGAACAGATGAGAGAGTTAGGGATAGGATTTTTCACTTGGAAGGCTTGCAATATGGTAATGTCATATTCTGTCCCATATGTTCTCCCCGATGATACTTATTTCATATGTGGGAGGAAGGCGTATAAGTGGCTTGCCCCAAACTCAGAGGGATTGTGTTACATTGGAAGAGTGTTGCCAGAGGTTATGACCATAACCCATGATAAGATGAAAGACGTTCACCGCAGTGCTCAAGCTCCTTATACTCATACTCATTATGAACACATCGTTAAGAGACACCTTATAGATAGGACAGAGCACGTAGCCTCTGATTTGATCCACGAATCCACCGGGATTCAATTCCTTCTCGCATTAGATATCACCCGTACTGCCAGAGAAATTATAAATTATAAGTACATCCATGCGCTAGCGAACCTGATAGATAATATCACTGAGATGTATGACGACACCTTCAGGTATACGGGAAGGGAGTTGCAAGCTTACAAAACGGAACTGATCCAGCACAGGATGGTCCTCAATTATATCACAGCGGTGACAGGCGGGTACTGTGTCACACTGGCAACTCAATATGGTGTGAAGTGCTGCACGTATATTACAAACAGCACTGATGACCCAACTGAGATCATTGATCAAAAGATGGACGATATCTTGCTGTTGAAGTGGGAGTTCCGAAGGAGACACAACCTTACCCTGACGGCTGTGAGTAATGAACTGGCCGGCTGGGTCTCATGGTTGAACCCACGCAATTGGTTCTCAGGTTTAGGAGAATGGGCTCAAAATGTTATAATGAGTGTGGGAAAGTTTCTCCTTTGTATCCTGGGAGTCATCATAATTATTGGCTTGATATTTAGATGTGTTCAAATTTTAACGCGGCGCAAGCGCAGTACAAAAGTGATGAGTTTAAGGAGCAGGGGCATTGCTACAGCAGCAGATTTAATTTATGACCCATCAATAGAGACCATGTTGTGATAAGACGTGATTCCACGGCCCGTTTCTTTCACCCGTTTTTCCTGTGTTTCAGCAAAAATACACCCATCCGGAAGAGACTTCGATCAACACCCAAGAATGATTACGCAAATGTTATGTGAATGTATTGTACATATGTGTCTTATCCTCATCTCTACAACCTTCAGTTAGCGACACACATAGTCGACAGGTGATACCCACATATATTAGCACTCACATATGTTCCCCCTCCATGTATCATCATCTAAATGTGCACCCCATTTGTTGGAACAAGAAGCCGAAAAGAGCTCAGTAGTGTTTGTTGGCCCACTTACAGACCCTTAATACAGGATAAGAAGGATTTAATGTATACTTCGCAATCCTCGAAGCTTATCTAGAACATATACGGCACGATGATACATGCCCCTCAGACATGGATTCATACATACATGCTTTTACTATCTCATTAGGTCATACATTTCCCACCTACACCTCTCCTCATACCATCCAATCATCTGTGGATAATGTATTGTATATTTTTATCCAATCATCTGTAGATAATGTATTGTATATTTTTATCCAATCATCTGTAGATATTGTATTGTATATTTTTCTGTTTAATGTTTAGATAGTGGCAGTTATTGTTGACTGCCAAAGCGTGGACTGTCAAAGTCGAAAAATATTGTAATGCATTCACCATGTACTAACCCCATACACATGCCCGCTGCGCGTGCACTTATTCCGCCGTGCGTGCACATATCCGCAATTTGCGTAGGATCGCTCCTGCGATCATGCGTGTGATATGGGTATTTACGGCGGAGTTTGTGAGCGCATAGAGGGTTATCAGAACATTACATATTTAACCCAAATAGTGCATTTTGTACACATAGTTCCCCTACACCACATCAGCAAGTATCAACAGTTTAAATGATTCCAGGACTAAGAGATTCGCCTTTGCATGATAGGAGGGGACAGACGAAGGTTATAAGGTGATGTCTAGTATCCAGCTGTAGGGTATTTTAAGGGTAACATTCCGATGTTGGTTAGAGAAAGATCGCATGTTTCTGCGTATAGTTATGTGCAAAAGTAGAATATAGATATTAACTGTATTTACTGTATATTATGTATGCGTCGGGAATCCAGAGGATACCACCCCCAATAGCAGTTGAGAAAGACATCGCCCACCTTTTCAAATCAACCTATGACCTCTCCTGTAATGTAAAGATGCACCTCTGTGTCCAATGGACAATGAGATTACAGTGACCATTGTATTGTGTATGTAAGTTGTGTATATAAAGCCCGTTGTTGCCTGGCCGGTCAGAAGACTCTGAACGCTTTCTACCTGACAAGCGGAGGACCGGCCGGGTTGCGCTTGCAAACATTCTCACGTATGTACATTCTCTGTAGCCATTATTCTGTTTAGATATATCTTGTTAGGTCTGTAGTGTATAACTTGTACTGTTACCCCCTTTTAAATAATCCACTGTGGCCTTAGAACCCAGTGTTCAACTACATATCGGTGTTGTGTCCTCATTTCCCTGATAGGGTTTAAAGCGTATTTAACTGTATAAGGTTTATAAGTATTGATAAGGTGTACGCACTGCGGGTACTTTATACCGTCAGCGCTACTTAAGGTTTAAGGTATAACATCATTGCAGTGCTTTGCTGCATAAAGGTTTAAAGTGTAACCATATTATTAAATTGTATTACTAATAAGGTTTAAAGGTTATCAATTGTGTGTGCGCGCGCTGTGCGTACTCTGTACACTCAGCGCGGCGTGTGTACGCCAAGTATGTACCACTTACGGGACTCTGTACGCAAATAGCGTACAAAGTGCGTAGCACGTGTATTCAGGTGAAAGTGTATCTAGAGGTATAGCTTTATGGTTTAAGATAATATCGACATTATCACAGCATTGGTATCCTGACTGCCGGGATCCCGACAGCCGGTAAATTGAACGGATCCCGCCTATTTAACAATTAAAAAAAAAAAATATTACTCTGATAAACAACATTCTTTATCTCAGCGACATGCAGTTATTAGAGATGCTAGTTCAGGTTAATTTAACAAGAGCTCTTGCTGGGACCACGCATCCAACAGAGCGAGAGCTATCACTATACCTCCTGTATTTACATACTGGCATGTGCGACCTTCGCTATGGACAGAACAAGCTGATGTCATTTGAGGATCACATTGGCTAATGTGTGCCAGCTCTAAAAAGCTAAGATGATATCTGCGGTGGTACCCCATGTTAAATAGCCCTGATAGCCTTTGTTAAATAACCCTGATCCTATGCACAGAGACGTCACTCGGTCTGGTGTCATCCGCTGCGCACTCTGTAGCCCATGGTACGCCGGAGGCATGGCCTAACTTGGAGGGGGCGTGGCCTTTTGGAAATTCTGATGACATCACTCCGGGGACAGCCCAGCATCCCCGGAGATGCTGGGCTGCCCCCAGAGACTTAGCTTTCTGCAGTGTCCACTCCTCTTCAATGACAGGCGCAGGTGCTGCTCCTAGGCACCGGAGAAGTAGGGCAGATAGTGTATGTTCCAGGGGAAGGGGGGGGGGGGATGTCGTGGATCAGCCAATGTCTGGGGAAGGGGGGGGGGAGTAGGGGTGGCGGTGGGTCAGCCTGTGTACTACTGCCTGATTGACAGTACTGGGACAAATATTCAAAACTATCTGCATTTGTAGGACTGACAGCAGTATAATAAATATATCTAAAAATTCTGTAGTGCAAGAAAAACTATGATTTTATTATTCTCTTTTAATCATCATCATACTTTTTTTTAAGGACCCATATAACAGCAGTCACTTTGCACTGGTTAATTTTTAATTTTTACTTAAAATGTGTAGTGTCAGCTTTCAATTGTATAACATATTTACATAGTCTTATTCCCTAAGCTTTAAGTTTACATTATACATTTATATGCTCAAAGTACACAGTGCCTAATTCAGATGTGGTCAGAGGTGCTATCACTGCTGCTTCCTTGAAAGCAGTAGTGATAGCGCTGTATGGTAATGCAGTAGGAGGCGTCTGTTACATGCAGGCGCTTCCTGATGCACTAGTCATCCGACCTGCGTCCTAGTACACAGGCATTGGATCACCCACACCCATGGTGCCGCGCAAGCTGCCCGTCACAGCAACCAGGAAATCTTTTTCCTACGGTGGAGATCCCTGGCCTCTTCCCTCCCCCTAAACAGCGGTGACACGCCTCCATTTCACAAATGGAAGCTGTCGCCGCCCCCTCCTCGGCCCCCAGATAGCAGCAGTCTGTCAGTGATAGTCTACAGCTGCTCTGTGTCCTGTATCGCAGGACCTGTTCACAAACACGCAGATTGGGTCCTGCGCATGTGCAAAGTAACGGAAATTGGTACTTAGCAACGATGGGTGCAGCTCCAACCACGTTTGAATGAGGCCCACTATTATATCACGTGGTAACATTGGCGTGTTATAATGAGTGCAGTGTGTGCGGTGCACAAGGGCCCCAGGGATCCAGCGGGGCACAAACCGCACACCCTGCACCTATTAATAGAAATACTTACCCTCCGGAGTCCCGCGGCGCAGCAGCAGCACTGCCGAAATCACTGGGAAAATGGTGCGGCACCATTTTCCCGCTGTTTCGCGCATGCGCAGTAGGTAAATCACTGGGAAAATGGCTGCCGCGCCATTTTCCCAGAGATCCTAGGGACTCTAGTGCCCAGAGTCTACACAGCGCTGCCGGCTAGAGAGGAGGCGGCCCAGCCGGAACCTGCACATGGGCCTCCTCCTCTCTACAAACGCCCCTGCGTGGTATAGATGACATAATGGGGATTGTATTGCTCACAGGTTTGTAGAGCCTGTATTGCACATAACACGCATACATGGCTCAGCGGAAAGTATTTTAAATGTTGCGACTATGAGAATTATGTGATCTAGTTAATTTACTGCACCACAGCTTCCTTATCTGTTCTGCACATGACTGTATAGTACTGTGGCTGTCAGCAATGTCTCATACAGCCATGACAAATACAGTATAACAAACTAAACCTCAATAAAATGGCGGCACGGCATAGTATCTGTATGGCTGTACAGGGAACCCTGTGTTCCTGTATAGAAGACTTGTTTTATGATAAAAAAAAATTTGCCTAGAGAAAATCATCATACCATGTCAAAAATCCTTCCCACCTTACACCCCTCTGAATCAGGCCCCATCTCTAACTTGTCCTCTGCCTTAACTAACAGGATCAAGAAACACTTCAGCCTCACTGAGGTGCTTACTGAGCTGCCGATGAGTGTGGTCATACACTTTTACTGTCTAGTTTTGTTGTATTGAAGTAAATTGTAATGTTTCATTATATGTAATATTTACACAACATATTATTTCTGTAAAGAGATAGGGAGAAAGGTAAGTTGCTTAATACATTTACAGTTAACAAAAGGTGCATATACTGTAAGTGGATAACCAATTCATCCACTTATATGCACAAAAAATAATTGTTTAAATGTTTAAAACCTGCCTCTATAGCATCAATAAATGCAGAGGTCTTAGTTACATAGATGTGTCAATACATGTGTCATTTATCACTTTCAAGGTGCTTCTGCTAATAGTGTGGGCATTGTCCCATCTCTAATTAATGAGAGTACCACTGTTGGACCATATATAAAAAATATCTGAAATTGAAAGCACATTTTCCAGGAGGTACCAGCCCTCTAGACAGGGCCGTCTTAACAGCAATGTAGGCAATGGGCAAAGCAATGCACTGGGGTCCCTACCCATCCTCCAGAGGTAGGGGGTGCTATCAGTGGTAGCTTTGATGTCCCGCGGGCGGTAGGGGGTGTTCTATCTTCCGCTCAACATGTTGGACCTGGAGCAGTAATTCCTGCTAATTACTCCTTTACTGAACAGATGGTGGGAGATGGGGCAGGAGGGAGGAAACTAATCTGTAGAAGGGGGCATTGGGCTGAATGAAGGGGCCCCGGGACATGACTTCCAGGGTGGTAGGGGGTGTTTAATACACAGGGCAGGGGTGGATAGTGGAGTGGGCGTAATATTCATCATTCTCTGATTCTGGGCATAATAGAGACAAGCTGCCAGTGTCCACCGAAAGGAGAGAGTCCCAGCTCTCTGAGGAATGTACCCTCAAAAACTCTAAAGGGCACCATACACTACAACGATATGTCTGAGGCTGAAGTCAGAGGCGATTTCCCTTGAACTCTCCCGGGAGCTAACCGGGAGTGGTTCCATATGATTCCATACGATTTGGTACATTTTGCATGCAATATATCGTATGCGATCCCAGCCATGCCTGCAGGAACCGACATATTACGAGTGCAGCACTAACGATTTAGGGGAGCAGATCTGACCCTCACGGGAACGCACATCGGATCGGATCGGAACAGAAACACATCCAAAATGCCTGATTTCACCCGATATATCGGCCTGAATGCCGAAATTGGATGAAATCGGGCATTATCGTTCTAGTGTATGGGGCCCTTAAGTCTGACAAAACCCGAGATATCTGGCTGGTAAGAGCAATTAACAGGCTTAGAGGGGTTGAAGTCAGATATCTCTGACTTCCCTAGGGCCGATTTTGCAAGATCTTGTACCCCTGGAAAGAAAAGACTCTCAGCTATCAGCCTAGGGCCCTTTATGGGATTAGCGGTTAATGAAATGCAAGACAAAATAAAATTAAATTATTCTGCACTCGCCTGGACGTGGGTCCAGTAAGGGATATATTTACTAAAGGTTCTAATTTTTATTTTTATTTTTTTATTTTAAATCAATGAAAATCGATCTAAATAGATAGTACGTTTCAGGAGCTATAACACACATGTAGAAACAGATGATTTTTTATATTACTTTTTAAATGAGAATACATGTGTAATTTAGCCCCAGAAACACAACATCAATTTAGATCGATTTTTATTGTTTTTAGAACAATGAGAATTTCTGAAAATCAGCCTTTGGTAAATACACCTCTAAGAATCAATCTCTAATTACTTACTGGAGAACACTACCACCAGTGGGCCTATACTGTACAACATGGAACTGCTGTCCTCACTTGTCCAAAGGGTTGCCCACCCTGTAAACAGCAGAGGAGGCATGAAGCTGCCAGCAGAGCAATTGCAAAGGCTCCATTGATTAGCATACCAGCAGCTCTATTTGGATGCACTCCTACGGTAGGTGAAAACTTCCATTACTATTTAAGTAATTAAACAATCACTGGCCCTTTGTTTGTTAAACATGTATTTCATGTATGTGCTATACCATGGCCGCAACTTGGGGGGCTAGGGGGGCATGTGATCTGGGTGCTGGATCAGAGGAGGCACCAGGACAGTTATTTCAACCCGCACTGTGCAAATCCAGCCAGCCCAGCCAGCCAGCATGGTAGAGAGGAAGAGAGGAGAGTGGAGACGTCACTATCCAGCATCATCCTGAGCCTGCCTAAATGGTGAGTGTGACTCAGGAAAGGGGCACTGTATGTACTTATGTGTGCGACTACTCTCTCCCATCTCTCTCTCCCTCTCTCCCCCGTGGGTGCGGCGTAATGAGGGGTAATACTGTGCAGTGTAATTAGAATAAGTCTGCACTACTGCGTGTATTTATTTATTTATTTTCATTTATTTGTTTATTTATTTATTTATTATATATTTTTTATTATTTAATTTTTATTTTTATTTTTTTGGGGGGAGGGGCAAATTACTGCCTTGCTCCGGGTGCCGAAAAGCCAAGTTTCGGATCTGGCTATACTGTAGCGCATTAAATAATGATCTCCAACGGTTTACCCTTATGTCTGTGAGCGTTATGGATCAAAGGGCCGACAGGTAGAAGGTCGACAATGTCTAGGTCACCACCAAATGGTCGACTTGCACAAGGTCAACAAGGTCAAAAGGCTTACATGTCAACACGGAAATGGTCGACACATGAAAAGATAGACATGAATTTTTCATGTTATTTTGGTCAGTGCTGTAACTAGACATTTTAGCGCTGTGTGTAAGAAACAGCATCGGCGCCCCCCCATATTTAAAACAGGGCCAGTGCGTGCCGTAGGCACGCGACAAAAATATAGGTGTGTGGCTTCATAGGGAAGTGGCGTGGCCACAAAATAATACCAATTCAAGTTAAGCTGCACAGTAGTCTCCATAATTCAAATTAGCGGCACAGAAGCACCTGTCACACATAACACCAGGTGGAGTCCCCATTTTACACAGTACGGCAGGTACTGTCACACATTACGGCAGGTAAAGTCCCCTTTTACACAGTACGGCAGGTAGAGTCCCCTTTTACACATTACAGCATATAGAGTTCCCTTTTACACAGTACGGCAGGTAGAGTCCCCTTTTACACAGTATGGCAGGTATAGTCCCCTTTTACACATTACAGCAGATATAAGTATGGGGATAATTTAGATCTGATCGCTGCTGTGCGTTTCCGCACAGCTGGTGATCAGGTCCTAACAGCGCATGTGTCTGAGCCAGAATGCGCACGCGTGTCTGACAGCTACATTGGGCTTCACCGGTCAGCGACAGGATGGTGCAATGGATTTATTCACACGGGTGTACGCAAGGTGCTTGACAGGAAGAGGCCATTTGTGGGTGGCAACTGACTGTTTACAGGGAGTGTCCGGAGAAACGCAGGCATGCCCAAGCGTTTTGAGGGTGGGTGTCTGACGTCAGCTCAAGCCTGATCAGCAGGATTCAATCACACTGGAAGAGTAAGTCCTTGGCTGTGCAGAGACTGCACAAACTGATTTTTAGCAGCTCTGCTAACACATAGGAACACACACTTGCACGGCGACTATCTGATCGCAGGGCAGCAAAAAATGCAGCCCAGCAATCAGATCTGAATTAGGCTCTATTTTTGGAATAGAATCACTTACAAGTGCCTCCAGAAAGAGTACCAGGCAAAGGGCTATAGTAATAGGATGCAGCTGCCAGTAGAGGGACTGTGGCAGTTGGAGGTTACAGCAGCTGCCAAGTGCCAAAACACACATCACAAGTGCACAACCCTCGATTTGCGGGTCTTTAAAGGGGAGGAGCCAAGTTCAAGAAGGGGCAGGGCTTAAATGGTGACCCGCAACTCCAGCCTCTTTACATAAAATTTTTTTGCCCGGTCCTAGAAACCCCCCACACACACACACGTGCAGGGCAGGAGGTGGGAGGCAGTGAGAGAAACGCGCAGCGGCAATGCAGGTGGTGCTGCCAGATGGTGCACCCACAGTGCAGTTGCGCTGTGTGCAAGGCACCACTGGCACACACCTAGTTACAGCCCTAAGTTCCCGACGCCGGAATCCCAACAACAGCCAAAATGCCTGCAGTCGAAATCTCGACCACCGCCCGGTATTCCCACTAGGGTGGTGGTCCACGCCATCACCCAAGGGCAAATATAGTGTGGCGAGCAAAGCTCGCCACTGAGTCCGTGAGGGGATACGCTGCGCTCGATGTTGGGATTTTGACTGTCGGGATTCCAGCGTTGGGATTTCGACCGTCAGGATCCAGACTGTCAGGAAATCATACGTAGCTACCATAGGTTCAAGGAGTGCAGTTGTTATGGGGCCCAGAGCTGAGGAGCGTCACCTTCCCTGTCACACGTGTTTTATACATATGTCACCATTGGTTGGTACATAGGCACCCTTACATACTTTTGCCTTGGGGCCAACACTATATCTAGTTGAGCCCCTGGACCTGTTCATTGTAATGTGGTATAAAATGACCTGGAAGACAATATAATGTTACATATATGAACAGGGGCACTGTAATGTGGCACAATATGAAGTGGAGGCGTTATAGTGTGGCATAATATGAACTGGAGCACTGTACTGTGGCACAATATGAAGTGGAGGCGTTATAGTGTGGCATAATATGAACTGGAGCACTGTACTGTGGCACAATATGAACTGAGGACACTGTATGCCATAATGTGAATTGGAGGTACTGTGTTGTATAATGTGTACTAACAGCTCTACAATGTGACATCATGTGAACTAGGGCACTACTAAGGGGCATAAACATAACTAAGGCACTACTTGTTATGAGCCACGGCAGTGGCTCATTCCTGTTTTGCATTTTGGTTATGTGTTTTATGTTATACTTCTGTTTCTGTTCCCCGTGGGTGTCATGGGGTGTTCGGAGCTCACCCTTAAGGAGAGGGTACTGTTATGAACCACAGGTAGTGGTTCATTCCTGTTTTCCGTTTATGTATTTTATGTTATAGTTCTCTTGCAGGCCAGGATTTCCCCTTTGCTCTGGTTTAGAAGACTCTTGTTTGCTGTCGGTGGTGAGTCTGTGTAATTGCAGCCTGTTTCCATGTGTTTGGCCTCACCTGTCTGTTAATTGCACCTGTCAGTTTGGAGTCGTGTAGCTGGGCAGCTGCACGACATAATTAATTAGGGCTCCCTGTTATATTCTGGCTCAGTGCAATACACAGACGCCGGTGATAGTTCTGAGCTAGTTCCTGCCAGTTCCTGAGTTTCTGAGCTTCTGTCTAGCAGCTTCTGTCTAGCTGCTTCCAGTCTTGATCCAGTGTCTGTTCCAGTGTCTGATCCAGTGTCTGATCCAGTGTCCTGCCGTGAAGCGTTCCTGTCCAGAAGTCCTGTGGCTTTGTCTGTGCCTGATCGAGTATCTGGCTTCTTGGTGTCCACCGGTCTGTCGTTTGGGATTCTGCCTGTCCTCTGGTTCTGTGAGCCTGTGTCTGCTACATTGGGGGTTCCTGTCCGTTTGCCAGTATTTGTACCAGTTTCGTGAGTAGCGGCTTTGCCGCGTCCGTCGGCCTAGGCTGCTGTATTCTTTGGTTATATTTGTTACCGGTGTTTTGCAGAGGGTTCTGCATATGCTGTCACCGCCGGTACACAACAGTATTGTGTCGGCGTGTGGACAGCATTTCCTTTGTTGTTCTTTTCCTTTGGCGGCGTGCCGCACATATATTTAGTTTTAGGGTTGTTAGTAGCCCCTAGCCTTCTGTTTGCTTTAGTTAGAGGTCCCCTTGTTATTATCCTGTCTCGGTTCACGCCTTGTCTCACTCTAAGACCTGGGGGCATCGGAGTTGGGCAGACCTAATCCGCCCTTCAAACGCGGCTGCCGTGGGCCCAAGAAACCATAGTCACGCAGGCGTGAACTGACCACACGGGTGAAACAATGGAGGTAGGCTGCTAGGGGCTATTTCCATACCACACCTTATTTCAGCATCACGTTCTGGTGCTCTGGACTCACTACGCAACATCTCTCTTGTTCTGAGCACCAGGAACGTAACATTATCACCGGCCATACAACAAAAAAGAAACAAAGCTAAATAGTAGTTTTTTCTTTTTGGGTCCAGTGTCTTGTCTAGAATCCAGTCCTGTCTAGAATTCAGTGTGCAGAATCCAGTCCGGTGTTTAGAATCCAGTCCTGTCTAGAATTCGGTGTGCAGAACCCAGTCCAGTGTCTAGAATCTTGTCTAAGAATCTTGTCTAGAATCTTGTCTTAGAATCGTGTCTGGAATCTTGTCTAAGAATCTTGTCTAAGAATCTTGTCTTAGAATCGTGTCTAGAATCGTCTCTAGTCTTGTTTTGTCTAGTTTGAAATCCTCCTATGCCTACTATGCAAGCCCTGCAAGCATCTCTCTCAGCCCTGAACTCTGCTTTCAGTGCTTTGAAACCTGAGCGGCTGGAAGTTTTGCAGCAATCCTTAAAGCAACTGCAAAACCTTCTGACCAAAATTTTGCTTATCTTGCCAGAAGTTGTTGAGAGTACATCTATCTCTGAAGAGACTCTTGCTGACAATATGTGGACAAGAGAATCCTCAGGTTCAGTTGGAGAGAAAAAGTTTAAAAGTTTTCTGCGGCCCAGGCTCTCAGAAGAGGAGCGTCTGCGTCGCAGAAACTTAAATTTATGCCTATATTGTGGGGGTTTAGGCCACTATCTGCAGACCTGTGAATTGCGCAAGCCAAAGTGTGGCGACAAGTCCTGCCCTCTGGCCAAGTTGAGTCAGGATACAAGACCTACTCCTGTCTCTACTGTGGCAGAGGTACTTGTCACACAACCCACACTAAAAAGCACTCTGTCCTATAATTGGGGTCCTTGGGCTAGGGGGCCCCATTATAGATTCAGGAACCAAAGGATAATGTTTCTCTCCTCTCTTGATTTTCCTGTTGAAGCAGAGTTGCAAATCCCTGGAGCGGTGCCCGATGCCCGGGGTCCTGGAGCGGAGCCCGATACCCAGAGTCCTGGAGCGGTACCCGATGCCCAAAGTCCTGGAGCGGTACCCGATGCCCAGAGTCCTGGAGCGGTACCCGATGCCCAGAGTCCTGGAGCGGTACCCGATGCCCAGAGTCCTGGAGCGGTACCCGATGCCCAGAGTCCTGGAGCGGTACCCGATGCCCAGAGTCCTGGAGCGATACCCGATGCCCAGAGTCCTGGAGCGGTACCCGATGTTCTGGGTCATAGAGGGACATCGAATATAATAGCTCAGGTGTCAATACCAGAAGGGGTCTCAGAAGCTGTTACCCCAGGTGGGGACTTGAAAAGCGCAACCCCAGAAAGGGTATCTAAAACCATAGTTCTAGAAGGGAACTCGAGAAGCAAAACCCGAGAAGGGATCTTTGAAGTAATATCCCCAAGTGGGGTCTCAAGAGACACAGCCCCAAAGAAGGGTCTAGAGGTTGCTTCCCCAGGAAAGAACTCAAGAGGCATAGTGTTAGTGGAGGGTCTGAAGGTTATAGCTTCAGCAAAAGTCCCGGAGGTCATAGTCCCGGGAGAAGTTTCGATAATTATCGACTCAGAGAGGGAGGCTGACGGCCCGGTCCCAGAGAGGGAGGCTGACGGCCCGGTCCCAGAGAGGGAGGCTGACGGCCCGGTCCCAGAGAGGGAGGCTGACGGCCCGGTCCCAGAGAGGGAGGCTGACGGCCCGGTCCCAGTAGAAGAATCCGAGGCCACTGCCCCAGCAGGGTTCCCGAAGGCCACTGCCCCAGCGGGGTTCCCGAAGGCCACTGCCCCGGGTGGGGTTCCGAGGGCCACTGCCCCGGGTGGGGTTCAGAAAGTCTCAGCCCCGAGTAAGGTCAGTAGTGACCAGGTCCTAGCAATGCACTCCAGTCAGTCAGATGGGGAGGAAGCAGATCCTGACTCTTTTGATATCTCAACGTCTATAGTCTTTGATGGGGACTTAGTCCAATTTTTTGCACTAACCAAACACTACTACACCATTTTGTTGTCTAGACCATTTCCGGGCATCACTTCAGAGAACCTTGTGCTCTATCTGATATATTCCTTTAGAGGAGAGCCTTTTGAGTGGGCGTCCAACTTATTGAAAACTGAAGATCCCATTCTTCAGGATCCCCCGGCATTCAGTGATGCAGTTATTAAGAGATATGGTTCCAAAGAAATTGGTTCAGGTTCCTCTAGGTCACCCGTCTTATCTGCTGAGAGTCCACCGTATACTGTAAACTCGGCACAAAAGTCTCAGCCCGTTGTTTTGACTGCAGGATGTGCTTTTCTGTCTTCTTCTAGTAGTAGTACTTTGCCTGAAAGTTCAGCTCTCAAGGTTAAGAAACCAATCTCTGATTTGAACCCAGCCTTGCTGGAAGGTACCATCAGTTCAGACAATGTTTGGGGAATTACCTTGGTCAGACCTCAAGAACTTTGTAAAAAAAAAAGAAGAAGAAAAAGAAATAATTATTGACTCTTGCCTGATTAAAAAAAAAAAAAAGATTTTTTTTTTTCCTTGTCTTGTGTCCAGTGGCCACCGTCAAGGGGGGGCACTGTTACAAGCTGTTGCCACAGCTTGTTTCTGTTTTCTTGCCTGTTAGACCAGTGTGTCAGGTTTTTTTTTGTATCCCTTGTTTTGGAAAGTCTGAATTTTGGGGTCCGTTGACCCCTCCTCAAGAGGGGGGGGTACTGTTATGAGCCACGGCAGTGGCTCATTCCTGTTTTGCATTTTGGTTATGTGTTTTATGTTATACTTCTGTTTCTGTTCCCCGTGGGTGTCATGGGGTGTTCGGAGCCCACCCTTAAGGAGAGGGTACTGTTATGAACCACAGGTAGTGGTTCATTCCTGTTTTCCGTTTATGTATTTTATGTTATAGTTCTCTTGCAGGCCAGGATTTCCCTTTGCTCTGGTTTAGAAGACTCTTGTTTGCTGCCGGTGGTGAGTCTGTGTAATTGCAGCCTGTTTCCATGTGTTTGGCCTCACCTGTCTGTTAATTGCACCTGTCAGTTTGGAGTCGTGTAGCTGGGCAGCTGCATGACATAATTAATTAGGGCTCCCTGTTATATTCTGGCTCAGTGCAATACACAGACGCCGGTGATAGTTCTGAGCTAGTTCCTGCCAGTTCCTGAGTTTCTGAGCTTCTGTCTAGCAGCTTCTGTCTAGCTGCTTCCGTCTAGCTGCTTCCAGCCTTGATCCAGTGTCTGTTCCAGTGTCTGTTCCAGTGTCTGATCCAGTGTCCTGCCGTGAAGCATTCCTGTCCAGAAGTCCTGTGGCTTTGTCTGTGCCTGATCGAGTATCTGGCTTCTTGGTGTCCACCGGTCTGTCATTTGGGATTCTGCCTGTCCTCCGATTCTGTGAGCCTGTGTCTGCTACATTGGGGGTTCCTGTCCGTTTGCCAGTATTTGTACCAGTTTCATGAGTAGCGGCTTTGCCGCGTCCGTCGGCCTAGGCCGCTGTATTCTTTGGTTATATTTGTTACTGGTGTTTTGCAGAGGGTTCTGCATATGCTGTCACCGCCGGTACACAACAGTATTGTGTCGGCGCGTGGACAGCATTTCCTTTGTTGTTCTTTTCCTTTGGCGGCGTGCCGCACATATATTTAGTTTTAGTGTTGTTAGTAGCCCCTAGCCTTCTGTTTGCTTTAGTTAGAGGTCCCCTTGTTATTATCCTGTCTCGGTTCACGCCTTGTCTCACTCTAAGACCTGGGGGCATCGGAGTTGGGCAGACTTAATCCGCCTTTCAAACGCGGCTGCCGTGGGCCCAAGAAACCATAGTCACACAGGCGTGAACTGACCACACGGGTGAAACAATGGAGGAAGGCTGCTAGGGGCTATTTCCATACCACACCTTATTTTAGTGTCACGTTCTGGTGCTCTGGACTCACTACGCAACATCACTCTTGTTCTGAGCACCAGGAACGTAACACTACTATTGTTCAGATGATAAACTACTATAGGACACTATTATGGGGTGTGGCCGGAGAGCCCCAGCCATGAGGCAAATGGCCGCCTTGGCACTGAAGGGGTTAATCCCTAGTGCCCGGCGCCATTTGTTAAGGACAATGGGCGCTTGGAGCCAGATTTGAAAAATGTATTGTGGGCGCTAGGCGCCGTGTTTTATCAATGTACACAAATGTATTTTTAAACTGTGCCGTGGTCCCGGACCTCTCCGGAGACCACGGCAGGGAGGACAGCCCCCGGCGCGCTCAGCAGTGTGTGCGCGCCGGGGGAGAGGAGGCAGCCGCTGACCGCCGGAGTCCGGGAGCTCCGCTCCCGGCAGCGGTCAGTGTAGCCCCGGGCGCACTGGAGTGTGCGCGCCGGGGAGAAGGGTGAGCGCTGCGGCTGGGAGCTCGGCTCCCGCTGCAGTGCTCTCTGTGAGAGCCGCCGCTGGGGGCCGGGAGCTCTGCTCCCGGCGCCTCAGCCCAGCACGGGTGGCCAGCCGCAGCAGCTGGGACGGACGTCCCGGGCTGCTAGCCGGCGAGGGGGGTGCGCTGCAGCCCGGCTCCCCGCCGGACGCTGCAGCGAGGCTACCAGACAGGCGCCGCTCATGGGGGACCGGGCTAGCCGGCTCCCTAGCGGCGTGGGTGAAATTAGGCTGCCCAGCAGGATGGTGAGCGCTGGGGTCCGGGAGCTACGCTCCCGGCGCCTCAGCGCTGAAACAAGCCAGGGTCACGGCGGCCAGGACAAGTGTCCCGGGCCGCCGGACTTCGGTACAGGGGGGTGCGCCGCTGCGTGCAGCGAGGCCACTGGTTAGTGCCACACTGGGGGGACAGGGAGAGCCAGCTCCCTGGAACCCCAGAGGCAGGAAGGCAGGCTGGAGGATGGGGGAAGCCAGCCCCATACCTCCAGCACTGAGAGAGAGCCCTAGCAGCCAGGCTGCAGGGCTAGGGAAGCCCAGCGCTGAGCGCTGGGCACAGCAGTTAAATAATGACCTACAGTGTGTTGTAAGGCACTGCAGTGCCTGAGTATGTAGAGTCTGTGCAGGGCACAGGCTCAGTGTATATTTACAGGGAAATGTACAGTGTGATTTAAATGTAATGTATTTAAAGATAAATTGCACTTACTTGATTGTGTGTCCCAGGAGGGGGGAATCCATAGCTGTGCAGGCTGATGGATTCTCCTAGACCTTTTCCCCAAAAACGGAATGTTTTCCCATCCAGCCTCACATTTCCAAGAGGTACAGGGAGAAAGAGAAGCAGCTTAGCTATGAAACAAGCTGAGTGGTTTCTTGGAGCTCCATGGAGATCAGCCGTAGTGCCAAGAAACCTGGGCCGGGGAGCCAGGCTGCCCAGCTCTGGAGCCCAAATCCAGGCTGCAGGCAGTGAGAGGGGTCCCGGGCAGGTTTCTGGAAGTCAGTTTAGGAGGG